>NW_008825208.1:6723161-6740220 GCF_000699105.1 Pygoscelis adeliae
CTGGTTGTTGGGGTTTTTTTTCTTTTATTTTCGGTTTATTGGCGTGGTTTGGCTTTTTTTTTTTTTTTTTAAATATATGCAGCGGAGCTGACTTCTATGGGCTTCTTCAGTGTCCCCTCGAACCCAGATTGCACTTGCAGCGCTCACAGTAGGCTGTGGCAAGGATTTTCACTGGTCTCCCACCCCGCCTATGAAGAACCTCTGCCTTTCATTTTTGGTTTCAATATGAACTTAATTATCCCCTCAGCTCCAGTGATGGAGATGGGGAACAGCTCCTAACCCTCTCTTGGAGCTGCTCATGGGTTTGCAGACCTCCACTGTAATCCTTTTACATCATTCCTTCTCCTGGCTGAAGAATTGCAGGTTGCTCATGGGGGCCTCTGTCCATAGGTTGTTCTGTACCTCTTCTCCTTGATGCCCTCTTGAACATCATCCTGATCTAATAGATCCTTTCTGAGGTGAAGAAATACACAATATTTGAGATGTGCGCAAATCATGGATTCATACAGTAGCACAACGATGTTTTTCTCTTAACAATATTTTATGAGGAATTTTTGAGCACAGAGCTGATGTTTCTGTGGAACTGCCTGTCATAACCCCAAGATTTTACCACTGCAATGGCCAGCTCAGAGCCTACCATTTTGCAAGATTGTTTCTCCATGTGCATCATTTCACATTTACCTACACTGAATTTCTTATACTGCCTGGTCAGCCTCATAATGTCCTTGTGTAGTTCATGGTCTTCCTTCTTATTACTGACTTGAGTAAATTAATACTGCTCATGAACTTTGCTAGTTCTCTCCATTCCCAGGTGAGAAACGAGTACGCTGAACAGCACATGTCCCAGCGCTGACCCTTAGAGAACCCCATACCATCCAGCACCTCCCTCCATTGTGAGAACTTGTCATTTATTCCTGTACTTTGCATTTTATCTTCTAAGCAATTACTGAGCTATACCAGGGCTTTCCCTCTTGTTGCTATCGCTGCTTAGTCTCCTTAAAAGCCTTTGTGGAGAGCCTTTTAGGAATCCAGTCAGATATGCAAATTAGATCACCTTTATCCACATTTTTGTTGACCCTTTCAGAGACCTCCAAGAGGTTTGTTTAAGGCAGGACTTTACGGAAGCAATGTTGACTCTTCTCAGATGGATTGCATTAATCCATTGTGTCCTTTAGTTCTAACCCAATTAGCATCTCTGTATTTGCACAGTACAGGCATGAGGTTTGCAAACCTCTAGTTCTCCAGAGTCTGCATTGAAGTTTAGTGTCACATTTGCCACCCTCCACTCTTCAGGTGCCAATGTTTTAAATGGGAGGTTACATGCTGCTGTTGATAATTCAGTTGCTACATCCTCGGGTGAGAACTCAAGGGCACAGATACTCACACACAGGCACATTGCTACCTGAATGCTGTGATAGTGAAAAAGGCTTATAATAAAAACTAAGGGTATAAGGACATAGATGCATACATACGTAACTGCAGACCTGTAAGCCGGTGCTATTAGTGTAAGTAAGAAGCTATCTTACTAATTGACTATATGTGGCCACAACCCTCTTTGCAAATATATGTGTCTGAAAGCACAGAAGAGTATGGTACAGACAAAACACCACCAAGGTCTTTGACCCAGGGAGCTGTTTGCCATTCTCCTTGTCTGCAGCCATCTGTTTTCTCTCTTTCATACTTTGCTGTAAATTCTCTGGATCAAGGATGGCCTTTTTTAATGCATATTTTTTACTTGCCACTAGCATCTGGCACGGGAAGGAGGAAGGGAGACCAGCTCTGAGCAGGCGTATTTCAGCTGCACCACCCAGGAATGATCCCAGGGATGTCTGCAATTCAGTTACCTGCCCAAAGACAGGACTCCTACCCTTTGTCCTTCTAGGATATGGTGCAGCTGTGCAAGGCATGTGCTAGAACCACAGTACAGCTCTGTTCAGCCTATTTGCAGGGAGCGGGCAGGGAGCAAAGGAAAGCTGCACCTCTGACACTGGGCGGAAGCAATGGTGCATGGATGTGCATCACTGCTCATGCCCACCAGCCTGCCCCACAGGTGTAAGGGTCTGTACTCCCGCAGGTAGGTGTGCCATCCAAATGGCAATGTGGGGCTGCGAAGGAGAGAGAGAGGAAGAGGAGCATGGGGGTCGCATCCCTTTTGGATGTTTCACAGGTCTGACCATGTTTGTTGGGTTTTTAGAAATTTCAGCTGCTAGAAACAGAATAAGCCAGTTATCATGAGGAAGGGAGGGAGGAAAATAAATTAGTCTTTTTTAGTTGCAGAAAACTTAAGAACCATGCAGAAAGATCCCCTTCAGGCCCCAGAAACATAGTTAAAATAAGCATAGTCCAGTCTCATGCTTTTTGAAGGCCTCAAGTTCTGGAGACTGGCAATACTGCACTGTAGAGAAAAATCTGTGATATTCATAGCAACCAAACATGTTACACTGCCAAAGGGGGAACTCCAGAGCTCCTCTTCCTGGGTTCCTCTGCCCTTTTGTTCCAACAGTTATCTCCTGCTCCTCTCCTGCTTACTGGCCTCGTACAGGATTGGACTGAACTGCGTGACTGCAGCACATATTTTCTTCCATTAGATAAAGCAATATCACAAATGACACTGATACTGTTTGAATTTTGGTTGTTTTTTTTTTTTTCTTATGACAGGGATGCATTTACTTAGTATTAATTAGGTAGCACGTGACTAACATACCATGGAGGAAATCAAATGCGATTTCACCCTGTATATTTTAATGAGCTTTGACTATTGCTTCTAATTTGCATTTCCAACAGTTACAACGGCAGAAGAAAATTATGTCTTAAAATTTTGTTTAATGATGTATTTTGTTAAGGCTCTGTAATTTTTTTACATCATTACAGAGAGCTTCAGGTAGGGGGGAGAAGGAATTAATCTTTGCCAGAGTGCAGCCTTCCCTAATTTTTACTGTAAAGTTAAAACACTTTTACCTAAATAATGAATTGCAAGATTAGTTGGTATTGTCCTAAAAACTCTGAAAGTAGGAAAAGTATAAAGATCAGATGCATTAATCCAATGTTTGTCAACAAGAGTAGTTATTTTTAACTCTCAATTGACAGTTCCTCGCCTGTCATTCCCTTTCAGGCCTGCCTTATGTGCCCTGTGAACTGAAAAGGGATATGTCACCCCCAGTATTATGTCATTCCTACTCCAACGACTGACCAACGTACATCCTAAGGCTGTGCTGAACATGTAGGAAAAACCGACAACAACAGATCCTGAGATTAGTCTGACGTCCTTGGGAAAGCTCAAGGAAGTGCGATGGCGTATCTGAACTTATGCTTGTAGGGGGTTGCAAAACTGAGGATATTTTTCTATGTACATAGCCTGTGGACAAGAGGACTAGTGCCACTGAAGCCAGTGGGAACCTCAGACACTCAACACCTCTGACAACTGGGCCACATGCTTATGTGAGACCTTGTTATTATACAAAAAGTCTCTTATTTCTACTCTTTTTTCCTCTGCCACATAAACTGACCTAGTTTACAATCTGCCTCTGTACAGATGCGTCCTCTTCCATGGGCAGAAAGAGGACAGAGGCATTGCCAACAAAGAATGCTCAGAGTTAGGAAGGGGAAGAGACACAGGGAGGCTCAGGATGGGGAGATAAAGAGAAGGAAATGAAAGACAAAGATGTTTGGAGGAGAAGAGAGAGTGTGAAGCCACATCCATATCTGCTGCTCCTGCTTTATCCAGGAGACAGAGGAGTTGCTCAGAGTCTTTGCTTTAGGACTTTGTCAATATATTGGAGCCCAGTTTCAGTGAGGCAGATTTTTTTATCGTTACGCAGTGAATCTTCAAATGGAGAATAATTCAAGGGGATACCTCTTCCTATTAGGAAGAAATTCTTTCAGGCTGCTGTTTTACAGCCCAGAATACTGTTCTTGTTCTCTATGAACTACCAAAGATGCTGAAAGCAGTGCAGAATAAAGAAAGGAAGGAAAATACTGTAATAATGATGCTGGATATGCCAGCCACTTCTATAACTTTTATAAAATGAAATGCAGTCCTGAAAGGTGATGCCTGATCTGATAGCCTCTACACTGAATTTCTCTGAGTATGAAAAATCAGTTTTGCTTGGGATGCAGCTTTTTAAGATTACCTGTCAGAAATTTTGTGATTTGATTCGTTTTCCTTTCCTTGTCGTTACGGTTATTTCTCTGACTGCAGAATAACATGCAGATGAGCTGGATGAGGGAATGCGCTGGCTTGCGGTAATGCTTGTAAGATGAAAATGGTACTTCTGTGTATTTTCTGTGCATTTATAAAACTAATGAATGCAGAGATCATTAGTTAGTTAGCAGAAGAGCTGTGGGAAGTTTGGAGGTCACATTCATAAATTCTTTATATTCAGTACGGGGATGAAATGTTGAGTATTACAGAGGCAGGGAGCTGCCGGTAGGGAACTGACTGGAGATCCCTGTTCTATTCCTGGCGTTGCTGATGACATGTGATGTGACTGAAGGCAAGTCACTTTCCCTTATTTGTCTCTATGAGTTGATGAATTTTAGGACAGGGACTGCCTGTTAGTGGGTGTTTGGAGAACGTAACAGCTGTGGTTAAGGAGTTCAAATACTAATGTAGTATGAACTTAAAAATTATTTTCTGAAGTTATTCAGCTGGCTAACACGCTCATCTACACACATCTATTATGTGGTAGAATAGCTTGGCAAGGTCTCTATCGGCAACTAGCTACATGAGTAATCTCATTGATTTAAATGTGACTCCTTGAGTGAGGAAGGTTTTAGTACTGGCTCCATAAACTCTTTTAGTCATCATCGGCTTACAAACTACGTGCGTAGCCCTGCCAGCACTTACCACACAGTGTAGTGTATTTTACTGCAAGCAATTCTGTCACAGGAATAATACCCAGTAGTAACTGTTTGTGTTATCTACGTCCACTTGAAGAAGTTACTCTGTTCTGCAGTTGCAAAAACAGCCAAGTTTCACTGGCATTGTGTTCTCTTTGCATCACGGGAACTGTTAGTTCCCCTTCACAACAAATCCAAAGAAGTATTCAGTACCTGTGATGTTGTAAGGAAGAATTTTTTTTATTGCAGCTCGTGGGGATACCGCTGCATAACTGACTCATGGCTCTCCCTCCTTCTTGTGGAAAATGCAGTCATTGCAAATCTGGAGCTGTAAGGTTTCACTTAAAGCTTTTTACAGTCTTACGCCAGCTAATGTTTCTGCTTTGATTACTCCTGCCTTATCTTAGTCTCTTTGTACCCTCTCCCACAATAGCCCCTGTTTCTTTCCCCTACTGTGGGCTTTGTGTCTCCCTTCAGTCTGTTCCTTTTCCTAAGTGCAGAAAAGAATCCCATTCAGTAGTATCCCTCTTTTATTCTACAAATCCCTCTTTCAAGTCTGCTTCATCAATAACATCAACATAAGGCAGTCCTGAAAGATGGCTTGCTCGTGTCCAGCTTGCCTGATTGAGCCTGAACGTCCTCAGGGGCAGGGAGCGTATCTCTATATTTTCTGAATTACTGCCTGCATAGGAAAAGCCATATAAATATAGCAATACTTGTTACCACAGCATTACATATTCAACATTTATATCAACTGCTGGGGCAAGATAATCACAGACTACAGTACTTCAACAATTATGTACAGTTGCATATCGTTCCTCCAACTAAACAGGCATAGCAAAAAAGATTTAAAGAGCAATCATTATTTTAGAAATAGGGAACCTCTGTAACTCTTCTGTACAATACTTGAATAGCATATTCTCACAAAGAGCATTTGTTTGTGAACTAAAGAGCTTGATCCAAAGCCCAATGGAGCCTCTTCCAATGCATTCAATGAGCTTTGGATTAAGTCCTTCCTGAGGAACAGATGCAGAGTTTTATTCACTACCACTAGAACAATAAAAATGACAAGACAAAGAATAAAGTTGTCTACAGAGAATAAAGCAGTGCTGTCCTGCAGCAGCTTAAATACATTAGGCTCTACAGTTAAAAGAAAGCCCTGTAGAGTTAGTAAAATTGTTTGTGTAGCCCACTCACAAAATGTACAGTGCAGAAATGTTTAAATATCTACACATAAACACCCAAACACAGTGTATTTCACTGAGTGTTCAACTTCTCAGTATTTGCAAGGGCTGAGTTATAAATGTAACTACAAATTCCAGTTGTGCAAACAAAGATAACACAGAAATAGTTTGTTGCCATTAATCATCAAAACTGCGATGGAAGAGAGAGCGCTGAAAATTTTTTTATACCTTGGCTCTTAGATGCATCCGAAGTGTTTACTGAGGCCTCGACTAGAGACAAGCTTTCCTTTAGTAATTTTTTCTCATTCAACATAATGATTTCTTATCTGGCCAGTAGATGTTATCAAAATGTAAGCAATAATGAGTGCTGAGGAGCAGAGACGTTTGCCCCTGCAGGAAAAACTGGGGCCAGAGTCACCCCAGAAAAAAGAGTCCAACAAGGGAGATAAGCAACTGTGGGAGACACAAGAGACTAGGCTGAAGTAAAAGTGGCAGCAAATGAGAAGAACAATTAGCAGAAACTAAGCCAGGTGGGAACCTGGGACTTGCAGCAGAGACAAAATATGAAGGGAATCTGATCAGAGGCTTTCAAGAGGTCCGGGTAGATCTTAAAAAGAGATCTAGTGGGAGAGGGAGAGTGAAAGCAGCAGACAAAACAGGCTGGTTTTTTGAGGCACCTGCATGGATTTATGTAGAAAGTAGAAACTGGGAAAGGAACCTGGATTAGAAGAGGTTGCAGTCAGAGCAAAAAAGACCCTCATGATGAATATGTGGAGAGACAGGTGGATTTTGAAAGAGCTGAGGAACTGGCGTGGTCTGGTGCAAGAAAGTGTGATGAACAGAAAAGGACATTACACCAAACTTTTATACCAGGAAAGAAAGAAGGGAATCAAAAGCTGACAAATAATACTACACGAAACTATTTCTGTAACTATGAAAAATAATATCATTTAAATTTTACCTGCTCATATTTAAATGTTCCTAATTTTTTCAGCTCACAAGTAGCAGCCTCAGGAACAAGTCAGTATTCTTAAATCCCATACATTCAATTACCAGGCAAAGCCAACACAGTGCTTACTCCAGTTCCAAACATTAACTAAATGCAGAATGGCATATTTTGTCATGCCATCTTTTCCTGGAGGGTTGCCACAGGTGTGCTCTGACAATTATGGAGATGAGAGATCCTTCTGTCTTTGCTTTTACTCCTACAGGCGGAATCCTATCAGCCCCCAGGGACTGAAATCCCTAATACATAGAAAAAGAACAGCAAGACCCTCTTGCCATACTCCTAATGTTTCCACCTTTATGTTGCTACAGCCTTAATGAATTCTTCATAACCTTTCAATCTTCTGAGTTTTGCACATTGAAGTACAAATCTTCAGCAGTTGATCTGCCTTCTCCAGACATTTTACCAAACCCTCCCTATATTCAAGGCTGGATGCTTTTTCCTTCCAGTGCTATTGCAATGGTGTTAAATGCCTCCAACTGGAATGTGTCATTTGCTGCAAGGTGGATGGCGATACTGGAAATGGTTAAGTGAGAAAATCAAGCCTACCTGAAGATTCTCAGAAAGTCAGAGACAAGTGGATAATATTCAAAGAAGAAACTCTTTGTCTCATGACAGAGAATTATTTTTTTTCCTATCAGAGAATAATATCACAGTTTCCTAAAGGTATGTCCCTTTCCTGAATTAGAAAGAGAACAGGCCCAATGACTAAACCCGTGGCCAACCTGAAGGACTGGCTGTCCCTGCAGTGAGCCGAGGTCTTAGTTTCACTGCATTTTCTGATCATCAGAAGTGAAATCGTGCAAAATAAAAGTGTAATGAGATGATAAGACAAGCTTATTATAGGCCTGCTAATTAAAAATACACAGTATTCTGTATGGAAATCCAGTGCTGCACTACAAAACTGCTGTGCATTTTAATGTCTAACACATACTGTAGGAGCAGGCAATCTTATTTGTCTTTGGAGATGAAGGCAGGTGGTCATGTTTTACACAGGCGCCACAGCTTGACAGTCTTGTTACTTTGCTTTGTCAGTTCCTATGCAGAGCCACAGAAATAAAATTACAATGCCAAAGGTCAAACATAATGGCTCTGATCGCTTTGAATGACCAACGATCCTCTGGCTTCCCTGACCGACGTTGCCTGCCTTGGTGATGATACGAAGACGCACCTGAGAGCAATTAGCAGAGACCATAGTTGGAAATGAACTCTTAGCTGTGTGCTGTGACATACAGTTCAATAACTCAGATGGATCCTCCTCTCCGTTACCCAGCCCAGCACAAGGTGAGCTGTGGCCAGGACCTGGGATGGAGAGTATGACCTGGTAAAACCAGTGATGTGCAGGAGCCAACTGGGGAAAGCGTCAGCTGCAGAAAATAAACTATTTTAGTCCTTGAAGCTGGTTTGTACCTTGCCTTGGATTTTTACTCCATAAATGTCTGAATTTCAGCAGCACCCCTCCATGGCTGGCATGGCAGCAAGATATATCCGAAACTGCCTGAAGGGTCAGGGAGGAGGTGATATGAGGCCATGCAGGCTTAGACTTTGAAAGATGACCAGGGATTTTTGCTGTCTGGCCTCACACGCTTCAGATACATACACTGTGCAGAAAGAGCATCTCCCTTTTAAACTGCTCCAGAGTGCTGAAAATACCAAAGCCTCTGTCATTTTCAGTTATCTGTAAAGTTTTCAGCCACAGTGCATTTATGGCAGTGGGTGAAGGGGAGGATGAGGGGAAGGGGTTGCATCCTGGATCTGTTTGGATTTTTTTTGTTTTTAAGCAGCTGTCCAATGGAATTAATCTTTCCAGAGTCTCCTGGACTCACTTAGGTTCTTTGGTGATACAAGCTTTCATAAAACCAATGAAAGAGCAAATTGAAGTTCTGTATCTCTGATAAAATATTCCAGCCAAATAGCAGCATCCTTTTCACTGCACGACAAATTCTTTCAGCTTACTGCTGATCCTTTTATGTTGAAATTAGGAGCTGTTCACCAAGATAATCTCCCAACCTCCTGTACAGCAGTGTTGCAGAGAAGCCAAATGGTGCATATGTACATCTTCTTCCTTGTTACCAGTCAGCAGTAACGATGGTGGAAAAATAAAGAAAAACAGCTGCAGTTTATGCTACTCCCATACACATACACATCCTCCTTTTTGAGCAAAAGCGGCAAGAAAGGCTCAGTAATAGAGTACATGGTATTCTGAACCTGCACTCCAAAAAGAGCCGCAGGCATAACAGGATGTGTTTTAAATGCAACAATGAAGAGGCAGCATTTTGCTATTTAGAAAAGAAGAAAGAAACATAAAAAACTCCAACATCATTCATAAACTTTGACTTGTTCGACCACAGGTCCAGCTTGGCTAGTTCTGGGCACATTACATGGATTGGCTTCTTGGGAGGACCATATTTTTCCTTTCTTGTAAGGAGAGTACTACTTTGCTTCATGACTAGGATCAAGTGTAACATTTGTTTACTGATCCATATCCTGTCTTCACTGGTCATGAATGTCATTACCTATTAGATATAAGAGTTTTCTATGCTTTATTGAAACCTATGCAATTACCATTGACTTGAACCATACAGTCAAGAGCGCAGTCTGGACCTAAGGGTAGCTTGCTGCTTCTTGTTAATAGTTTGTTAAAGTTGAAGGGAGCTTTATGACGGCCCAGGTTTCCACTTGGAGTAAGTAGGCTGTTGAAAATAACAAGAGAGATGCGGATTTCTATTTCCTGATTTCTATTAACTGAGAATCTACTTTCTCTTGGTATCATCAAAAAAATATTGCAACTAGGTCTGCATAGATTCCTTTCAGAGTTGATCTAAAGTTGATGGCTTTCGTATATGAAAATAACATTGCCCATTTGACTGTTTAGCAACAGAAAGGGCAATTGTTTTTGGTTTGTATCTCTCAGCAAATGCAAGCTCAGAAGAGTTTATATCCAGCTGCTCCATATAGTCTTTGCCTCAAACACCAGGCTTCTCCCTTCCACAAATCGTTAGCAAGTTATTAAAGAAAATTTCAGTGCTTCATCATTTGCTATGACTAAATTAATTTTCTTCCATGCTGGTAAGGATACTCTCAGGGACTTTATTGACTTTCCTGTGCTAGCATTTTGCTGATTCTGCTCACGCTGCGTCAGTGGCAGCACTGAGTCAGCCTCCCTCTTACAAAGTTCTGCCACTAAACCTCCTCCTTCAGCGGGGAGTCGTTATTAAAAAAATGAGACCTCTTTTTTAAAACCAAGGAGAAAACAATGCTAAGTCAGATTTTGTTCTGCGTGGTGTTACACTCCCAAGCATTGGAAGTACTGTGTTATTAAAACAAATTGCATTCCACAGTCATTGAATCTTTTTTCCCCCCTCTTCCTTAAATATGACCTTAACTTAAGCCAGAGAAAGTTAGGGACTGATTAAACTCTAGCTCAGAGCTTTCCCAGCAGTCCTGCAGGTCCTGCTTGCAATAGATGAACTGCCACAAAAGCGATACTACACTGAGCAGAGCACTGACAGCAACCAGTGCAAAATGTCTGGGAATGCCTGTGCAAGTCCATGCTCCAGCTGCAATCAGAATGATTTAAATATCTGATTTAAACACAACATGAAAGTTTCATTTTGATGGCTTGGCATTATCAGTTTGAACCGTACTTTTATTGTGTGTGTTGTAAATTATTTGCCTAAAGAAAGGTGGATTCTCACTGACTGATACCCCTGAGGACACGTTGATTTGCTGCTTTATATGGAATTAACCTTAACCTTAACTTCGGTCATTGTTTTTCATAGCCAAGAGTATGAAATTCTGTGCTATATTGTCCATTCTAAATTGTTAACCACATTTAGTCAGATTCATATTTGTTGTTTATTAGCAGCTCTGGTTTGTTTGGTTTTTTTTTTAAATATCAGATTGGTCCAGCCCCTTTTGGATTTTATTAGCTCTTAAATAAAAACTGTGGGAAAACCTGGATTTTGAGAAAATTATTAATATTTTTTTAAATGGTAAATGAAACTAGTAAATATGATAAGAAAAATCTAAGAAACAGTTTGCAAAACGTGTTTTGCATTTACATTTTCCTTATTAAAAAAGTTCTTGCAGATGCTGATTACTCATCATGGCCTTTAAGATCTTAAAGCTAGCTGATCCGAGCTTCTGACACCAGTTTTTACTCATAGACCAGAAGAAGGTATGAACTTGCTGCATTTTTATCTTTAAATGCTTCTCTAAACAAAAGAGTTAGTTATTGGGCTAAATTTAACTAACTGTAATTTAAGAAAAAATTCTTCTGCTTTTACAGCAGAAGTCTGAAATCTGCTTAATCAGTTTCATCTGAACTAGTTTAACAGCCTTGATTACTATTTTAATTTAATTTAAACAAATGTAAAAGATTAAAGTAAATTTAGGCATTAATATGGGCTATGTATATCCAAGTTTGCATCTTTATTTAAAAATCCAAATTATGATAAAAAATTGTTGGAGAGGCCTTTAGTTTTTAATGTGGTTGTTTTTGTCTCTAGATATACGTGCTTCACACTTAGCAGTGTCAGCAGCCCTGAAGATGAACGTCTTGGCCCTGCAGGAATTCACTTGCCTGTTCACTCCCTTTCCACTCCCAACACCTTACCGACAAATTCATTTGCTGCTGTTAAAAACACATGGCTGCACGCGATCACACCGAGAATGGCAAAGAAAAAGGAATATCCCCATCACGCCTTTTCCAGCAAAATGGCGTGTTTCCACATGCCACCCAACCACACCAGGCTACCAGGTGAGGGCAACACTTCTCAGACGCTTGCCCTCCTCATGCTGACGAGCTGCTCGCGCGCGCGTTTCCAGCAGATGAAAGGAGGTGGGGTAGCTGTAACCGCAGAGGGGCCTGAGAAGAAGAGAAGGTGCAAGGGAAGACGTGGGGGGGATTGACTAATGGTGAGAAAGGATTGAGCATTGGTTTGACACCATCTCACAAGCAAGCTGCCAGGATTATTTAACAAGACCTCCCAAGAGATGCACTTTTATTGAAGGTCCTCCTCATCCCGACCATTGCACTGAGCTTCCAAATATTTAGGCGGAGACCCTGCGGTAGTCAAGCGAATGCAGTTTACACCAACGGGGTCTGCTGTGCAAACTACTCCCATCACGACAACCTCCTTGCAGCTGAAGATGTGGCCCATCCCAGCGAGCACGGGATGCCATCAAGCATTATGTCTGAGTGCAGCGCGGATCCCTGTGCTTCCCACAAGGATGCGGTGGGAGGAGACTTACCCCTGCACGCTCCTCGGCTTCAGGACTTTCACAGGAGCACGGTCCCGGCAGGTCCCTCGGCAGCATATCTGATCCTCCTGCGCCTACAAAACCAAAGACATTTTATTGCCCATGGGAGAACATGCATGGCTGAGAGGTTTCTTTGCTTTGCTTGGATCCATTTCTACCAGCCACGCTCTGTCGCCAGCCTGGTATCTCATCAGCGTTGTTAAAGAAAGCAGAAAGGGTACAAAAACAATGACTGAAAAATATCTTTGCCAGCTGGAGTCAGCTCTGCGTGCTGTGGAGAGGCAGCCACAGCTGGGAGAAAATGCAGCGGGTGCTTAGCGGGTTGACACAGCATGCCATGGCTCAGGAAGGACATATTCAATTTCAGCCCCCTCAGCGGCCATCCCTGTCCCCAGGGTGGTGCCCAGTGCTGGGGCTGGGGCTGCCCTGGTCGCTGATGGGGTGGTGGGATGGCCCTGGCTGCCAGGTCCAGCCTTGCCACCCCCAGGGAGCCCCCAGACACTGATTGCTCTCTGCTCACCTGTGTTGCTGTGCTGAAGGTGTGCCTGGGCTCACACCATCCCTGGGATGAGCTCATCCCATCCTAGGGAGAAGCCAGAGGACTTTTCAGCACTTCTGTGCATCCCAGGGGAAGGGTAACTAAGAGCATCTAGGACCCTAACTAAAAGCATCTCATTAGTGAATACTGTTCGTCAGCTAGGCAGTATTCACCACTGCTTATCGGGTGAGGTCAGGTTACAGGCACAGCTCTCAGGGTATTGTGTGGGCAGCCTGTCAGTCCTGTCTGGAAGAAGACCTCTGCATTTTTACTTCTACATCAAGCTTAAACCTTGAAGAAGGTAAGAACATATTCGCTGAGTTCACCTCCAGGGACAATCTTGCTTAAGCATAGCTAGCCACAGACAGCTGCTTGATTGCTTTTGGAGTTTCCACAGCAATGGCAATAATTACAATAAATAACGGCGGATTAGAGTCAGATTAAATCGGTGAATATTTTCTAAACTGTGAAATTAAATCATAGGAGTTACACAGTCTCCTCTATAGAGGATAAGGATGTATAAGGATTTATAGATCATCTCCAGTAGCACTGTTGAATGTACACATTCACACCGAGAATACATTGAATAATGTTCCTTGTGTTACCACAGCACTGTGCGCACCTACTAAATTTGAAATACGGCTCATGTCATAATACAGTTTGAAATGGCTCTGCAGTCCTTAGTCAACACAAGGACAGTCATTCATGCCCTTTGCTGCTACTTCACTCTATAATCTTGAGTGTGTCTCTTCAAACCACTACTGTTTGTGTATACTCCACAGGTGTGTTATGATAACTTATGCAAAAGGATCTGTGCATCAGAGATGCCCTTTGCTTATTTGTTGCTCCAGCAGACAGTGGCACATGCTAACACTGCTAGCTTGAGCTGTAGTCTACCTGTGGATACATGGAGGCAGTGACTACACACCTATACCTTTCTTTCTAACAATATTGGGTGGTAGGTTTTCCTGCTTTTTGGCAGCCTCAGATAGACATCTTTTGCTCTGGGGAAAGAATATTAAAAAGTGTCAGTGCAACTTATGTGCCAAAATCCTGTAGGTGCTTTTAACTTTTTCCAGCACAAGTTCTTTGGAGCTGACCCCTCCTCTTCCCACATGCTGAGCTATGTAGTCCACAGAGCCAATAGGTAGCCCCCAGCAATGTTTAGAGACTGCATTAAAACCAGTGGAAGTGTGTAATAATGAAATTGGCACCTTTTCTTCTTGTGCTCTCAGCATTCTGGATAACTCCAGAAGTCTAATCTTGTGACTTCACCGCAGGATTGATCCCTCCTTTGCATTCATTTTTGCTGGGGTTCCCCTAGAGCATTGCTGCTTTGGAAGTGGTGCTGCAGAAAAGGCATCCTTATTCTGTCCTGATTTCTTTCTTCTGCTGTTTTTTTCTTTCTTTCCAGCTCACTTTGATAGCTTTATTAATGCTAATCTCAGGCCAGAAGGACCTTCCTTGTTATATGTCTGTAGAGCATTTTAGCATAGTGGGCCTCTGATTGTGTACTGATACCTATACGCTCTCCTGCTATTCAAATACAGATGTAGAATAGAGCTGTGTGCCTTTTTTTACCATTTCACTAAAGCATCCCTTCATACTCAGGCCCCTGTGCATCTTTTTCTGCAGTATATTTGGAACTGTGAAGCCTTCAGCATGTTGTCTTTGTGTGGATGCCCCTGTTTGCATTAGCAAGTAGCTGTGCGGTAGGAGTGGATCCGAGGATGGGAGCAGTTGGTGCTGACATCTCTAGATCTACATTGTAAGTATTTCCAGGATCTAATGTCAGACTAGATTTAGTCGGATTCCCTGGACTGAATGTTGCCACACTGTCAGAAGGAGTAATACTTGATTTGAATATTTGTGTTTCCACTAGGGTTTGAAAAGTATTTCATGTCACCCTGGAGAAGAGTTTCTGGATTGGTTTCCTCCAAAAGGACTCTTGCCTGCATCTCGACAGCCTCAATCACATAGTGTGAATCACTCCACATCTGCACCAGTTGCAAGTCTAGTTGAGGAAAGAGGGATGAGTTCACTAAAAAACATACTACTGTTCTCTGCCAAAGTACTGATGTATATGCAGCCCGTGCCCACCAAGAAAGGGCAGTCTGGTGACTAGGATGCTAAACGGAGATGGCTTGCCTAATTTCACACCTGTGCCACAACTAGCATTCTGCATAGGCCTTGGTAGGCACTGGTATTGACTTAAGCAGTCCATCTATCGGTGATATTCCTCATTGATGTGGCAACACAAGGAAGATTAAGAAGAGAGCGTTACAGCGCTAATACATGTACTTAACTAGAAAAAAAGTCATGAAAGTCCACGGCCTAGAAATTAACACACATAAGAAAAGGATAGATTTTCCCCAAATCTCACAAACTTATAAATACCATAAACCTGAGTAGACTTCTCCACACTCTGTATTTGGTGACAGGCCATATCTGCCACAGCATGGACCTCTGACTTGGTCTGCATGAAGGACATGGCAACTTTTATAATCACCCTTGGGTTAATAAAAAAAAATCTCAAGCATGTTCACATCCATGCACATGTTGTAAAGGCTGCAAATAGTACCAGTTCATGCTGCCATTAACACAGCTGAAGTTTTACATCTATCATCGTCTGTACAGCAGTGATGAAGTAACTCAACCAGAACAGCTGCAGGGCAGCTCCATCAGCACTATTGGGGCTTAGTGGCTTTTCATCCATATCTGTGCATGCTAGCTCCACTTCTGTGTAGCACTGTGCTGACTTATTTGTTTCCTTTTATTTGCTGTTGATTTCAACTGTGAATAGGGTTTGATGGATGACAGGAGTTTAACAATGAAGAGGACCGGACAACACAACAGGAATGAAGCTGAGCTAACAATCTATTTCCTTAAGAGACATATCCGTGCAGACTTGGGAGAGAAATCAAGGTGTAGATAACAAAAAGGAATTTAGGCTCTCAGCTCAGCAGCATCAGCCAGGAGAGAAAGGAATGGATGTTGTGAAGACAGGAAAGATGAAATTTAAGTGTAAGAGGCAGATACCCAGTTCCTGGTGATGTAGTTGGCAGTGAAAGTGCAGAATATGGATGAAAAATAGAGGTACTGATGAGGGATCTGGAAAACTGCTGTGCACACCCACTCAATTGCTCTTAACAAACAAGGGGAGCCTTTAGCAGTTCATTCCTGAATCACAGTTCTTCGTGGTCAGCACTGTGATCATGGGGGAAGCATCTCTGTGTTGGTTAGCAGTGACCTGGGGCAGTACACTCATCTCAAGGGTGCTTGCTCCATCCATCTCAGTCTGTCAAACCCCTTTGGGTTTCTGCTCTACTTCTATAGGACCTGGACAAAGAAAGGAAACTTTAAGGTGCAATTCAGCTACTGAAGTATGTGAACTTTCTATAGGGGCCCACAACTCCCTTAGGAAATCCTTCACAAATGCAAAAATTACCCAGAAACCACAGACTTAGGGTCTTAATTTTGCTATTTGTTTTAGCAACAGAGTACTCTGATTTTTCAGCATATAGACTCCATTGCTGTGTTGTTAAGCTGATGGGAAACAACTCCGAGCCCTGTACCATACAACCATTAACACTGGGGTAGGCTGTATCCATCTCAAACATGGCAGCCTACATCCTCTTGCAAAAGAAACTGGTGCATTAAAGGGGCAGGTTGTAGCATAAGAGGAGCTGGATCAGGGAACATCTTTAGGGCAAAGATTTGTCTCCTCAGAGGAAAAGGTAGATAAAGCACTTATGGGTATTCATCAAGAAGACTCCTGCAGTGATCGAATCATACTCAATCAAGCCTTCTTCATTTCTCACAAGACAGTCATTTATACCTGCTATGAAAGGTTAGGGCATAGTCAAATGTTCGCTTGCACAGCAGCTGGAGCAGCTTAAGATTTATGATCCTCTTCCACTGAGGCAGGTTGTTTGTGGGAGCATTTTTAGTCCTTTCAGAGCCAAGGCAGGTGGCACACATATGCTAAAAGGACATGTTACTGCTCCCAGTTTGGCCCTCTCTGCCTTCTGGAGGGTGCTGCCATCTCAGATCTACCGGCTGGTCTGTTGCTCACCAGAGTGCGTCCTACCCTGTTCAGATTGGAAGGAAACAGCCCAGCTCCAACCACATAAATCCCGGATCATCACTAAATTGGCCCATTGGGTCTTGAAGACGTCAAGGAGGCAATTTATTAGAGCAACTATTTTCACTTGACTTGAAACACAG
>NW_008825208.1:6740249-6741651 GCF_000699105.1 Pygoscelis adeliae
CTGCTGCTTCTCAGTCTGCTTTCTTTCAGCTACATACAACTTGTCATTAAAAATGAAAGCCAAACTATGTCCTCTTGTTGCTATCTTGGCAGTGCCCAGCTGAGCCATCAGACAGATTCCATGTTAAACTACAAAGTAGAGTTTGTCACGAGTTATTCCTGTGAATAATAAAAGGTCATCCAGAAAAATAAAATCCTCAAAGAAGGACAGGGAGAGGGAGAGAAAAAAAGAGACACAGTCTAGGAAAAAAGACCTTTCAGCAAGAGTGCTGACATGTTTATTGAACCACTAAATGGCTTGGTGGTTTCATGGAGTTCAGAATGGGAGAGGTCACATATCAGCATGAAGACAAAGGCATAATTTAAGTGGTGAAGAAAACCACTCATTTATCTGTTTTTTGCACTTACTTTTCTTTAATAGATGCTATTTTTAGGCATTGCATCCTTGCTATATTTTGAAACAATAGTAAGGAAAATTTCTTACCCTTTAACCATGCTTTGAGGGCTCACCACTAAGGGTTAAGCAAATATTTTAGTCTCAGTTTCCACAGAATCTTCAGTCTTAGAAAAATTATTACGGAGAGTGCTGTAGGTGCCACTTCTCTTGTGATGCGAGTGTCTCTCTGATAGCAATTGTCTTAAGAGCGCTAGCTCATTTAATCTGTTTTTCTGCATCTGATAGCGGTGTTATTCACTGGGGTGGATGCACAGTTACAGAGCTAACGGCACAATTCTCTTCTGCTGATTTGCTTTTCTCTTCCAAATGATTTATTTTTTTTCAGCTTTCACACTGTGATGTGTTTTGGACTTAAATACAAATAAGGCAAAAATCTCCCTACTAGGGTTAGTAGGAGGGAAGTCACACCTACTTATGCCCCATTAAAAAGGAGTCTTGGCTCATGTCATTCCTCAGAGGGTGCTGGTTGGATTGTGACCATGCCAGAAGCACTGTGCTGCATCTGTACTAAGAATAGGTGTCGAAGGCTCAGTCTCCAAAATTCAGATGCATGTTTTAGTTGTGGATGTAGTCTGGCACCATTTTGGGAAACACCTAAACAGACTTGCATTGGTGATTGCAGGTGGAGTAGAATCATAGAATCATTAAGGTTGGAAAAGACCTCTAAGATCATCGAGTCCAACCATCGACCCAACACCACCATGCCCACTAAACCATGTCCCTAAGCACCTCATCTACCCGTCTTTTAAACACTTCCAGGGATGGTGACTCAACCACTTCCCTGGGCAGCCTGGTCCAATGTTTAACCACTCTTTCAGGAAAGAATTTTTTCCTCACATCCAATCTAAACCTCCCCTGGCGCAACTTGAGGCCATTTCCTCTCGTCCTATCGCCAGTTACTTGGGAGAAGAGACCGACACCCACCTCGCTACAACCTCCTTTCAGG
>NW_008825208.1:6741906-6748994 GCF_000699105.1 Pygoscelis adeliae
GCTAGTTCTGATACAAGCCAGGATGCCATTGACCTTCTTGGCTGCCTGGGCACACTGCCGGCTCATGTTCAGCCGGCTGTCGACCAACACCCCCAGGTCCTTTTCCGCCAGGCAGCTTTCCAGCCACTCTTCCCCCAGCCTGTAGCGCTGCATGGGGTTGTTGTGGCCGAAGTGCAGGACCTGGCACTTGGCCTTGTTGAATCTCACACAGTTGGCCTCAGCCCATCGATCCAGCCTGTCCAGGTCCCTCTGCAGAGCCTTCCTACCCTCGAGCAGATCAACACTGCCGCCCAACTTGGTGTCGTCTGCAAACTGACTGAGGGTGCACTCGATCCCCTCATCCAGATCATTGATAAAGATATTGAACAAGACTGGCCCCAAAACTGAGCCCTGGGGAACACCGCTCGTGACCGGCCGCCAACTGGATTGAACTCCATTCACCAATAGCAGAGTAGTTAAAGTCATTGCAGATCTCCATCACTGAGATGGATTAGCTCTCTTCAGCTCAGTCAGGCGTTCAGGAGTGATTTGAACTAGCCCAGGCTAGCAATACTCTGACATTGCTTTTGCATGCTTCACTTGTGTGGGAAGTGTTGGCAGCTTGGGAGAACAGTTATATTTTCAGCCATACACTACAAGGTCATGCAACACCGGTCTCAAACTTTGTCCTTTATTTGTTTTAACAAGGAATTTCTACCTACCAACATCGTTTCTGGTGACCAGCAGTGATGAACTAATGTTGGTTCAGATTGTGCATGCATTTTCTCACAGAAGCAAGCAAAAAGCCCTCTGAACCACAATATATCTACATATATTTTCCAATGAAACCTTAAGTATAGACCAGCCCTAAAGTTAAAGCTATTCTAAGAGAATAAGATTGCAATGTTGCTTAGAAAATTGCTCCCAATCTCAGCAATCTTGTTCACAGTGAACAGCTTATGATGACATTGAGAGAAAAACACTGAACTTTTTGGAGGAAAAAATGTCTGCAGGAAATAAGCTAAAATTCTGACATGAATTGGGAGGCATGAGGAAGGGAAAAACTGTGAATTTTCCTTCTCTTGTAATAATTTGCTTTGAAGTACATTCTCTTATTTGGAAATGCCAGGTAAGAAGTGTGATGTTCTATCATTAAAAGAGTAGGTAGTCTCCTAGCTTTGCCTAGAATTAGTTCCTGTATGTGGCAGCAGTGCAGACAAACAATGAATTCATTGCCTTGCACAAGGGTTTAAAAATAGCAGAGAACTCCTTGAATGATATAAAGAAGGGAAGCACAAGTGACTCATGCAAATTCTTTTTAATCATGACTTCTTAAGCTTAACTGCAGAAAGCAAGCAGAAGGTAGCAGAAAGATTATCTGCTACTGATAACCATTCTCTGCTAGCAGAAAGAAAAGCCATCAGTTACACAAACGGTGCAGAAAGTGCATGTCTGTAATGCAGTGAGGGAGTCAAATAGCTTGTGGTGCTCATCTCACTGCATCTGCCTAGAGGATTTCTTGCCCCCAAGAAATGCATGTGTGTAATTACCATGAAGATGAGCTTCTAACCCTCTCAGCAGAGCTAACAGAGAAGACTGCAAGAACTGTGTCCAATTTCCTTAACTGCACAGTGAGACAGTTTATCTCCTGCCTTTATCACGCTAATCTTGCCCACACTGAAGAGATGAGGCATATTTTTATGCCCCTTCGATTACCTGGAGTTAGACCTGCAACTGCATGTACCAACAGCTGGGAGTGCGACATGCATATGCGGAAGATGCTATGGTTGCATCTGCAACAGTCAAAAGCAGTATGTATCCAGTTAAACCTAATTTCCTCATCGGTGACTTTTAGCAGCAGGCAAGACATTCCCCATTAGTGGATACTACTGCTGAAGTAAATGGCCATGCCTTTGTGGTGCACCTGGTGGGGATGGGAGGAAAACAATCTCAATTTTTCAGCAAACTGTGTCTTTAGATGACTCTTCCAATTATACTTTTCTGCTTTTCCCTTTGGTGAGCAACCAGTCTGGCTCAACAGAGGAAATCCTTATATGTGTCAGATTGCATTACTGCAGAAGAGGAGAGACAATCATACTCTGCTGACATTTAGCTGCAGATAATAGAGTGCATATAAGAGGACCTATCACTGTCAATTTTCCTCTCACAGCTCATGGTCTCCTTCAGGGGTGACATTCTGGATCTGGTTTGCATTTGAGGTCTGACAAAAATGGTAGGCTCACTGAAGGCACAGTAGAAATGATTGAACAGCACACATCCACCTAGTGGATTTAGGAATAAATAGGTATAGTTTATTCTAAGGAGCCTCCTTCCATGCTGCTAAAAAAGCCATATTGCAAGATTTTCACAGTCAATCCAGGAGTTAAACAAATAAAACAAGGGGGTTTTACAGCATAAGACCCTGAAGAAGTATTTCAGTCCTTGACAAGGCAACGGCAAGACCCCTGAGTAGACTGAGAGTGGGCTCATCTGCCTGATTAGATGGTAGTTGTTGAGGGCCAAACTGCAGTGAGGCAGACCTAGCCCAAACTGTCTGGACTGGCCTAACGTTTGACCTCTAGTTTTGCATACTTTTGAGTTAAGATTGTCCTGTCAGTTGCTTTGAAGAAATGTGCAATTTTTCGATCAGACAAATTTGTATCAACATTTTATTGCAAAGCAAAAACTGCCAGTTTTGCTTGACAGAAGATGGTATTAATTAATGCCTTGTCACTATCTTCTGTTGTGGTAAAAGTAATGTGCCAGGTATGAAAGAGCACACGTCAACCCTGCATTTGTACTAGATACACATGTTAGTGCAAAACCTGTAAATTCTGCAACGGTGGATTCAAATGTTACTTTTCCCTAGGCAGGAGCATGAGAGTTGAAAGGTGCAGGTGAACTAGTGTTATCATGGCATGAGCCATGACACTGCTGGAAAGCCGTGCAGTCCAGGAGCGTGGACCCTTTCAGGCCAGATATTTGGTTCACCTGAAGTTGAGAGTAGATCTATTATCTGCAAGAAGAGATCCAGAGCACTGAATAGGGTTAGTAACTGCATAGTCAAATTAAAAGCACTGCTTGAGGTAAGGTTAATATAATCTGACTTTTAACAAAAGGACATCAGAGATAAGATCCAGATGTTTAAGGATGAAGACACTTGTCTTCACCTAAACTTAGCTGTGCTGCATGGTAATCAGTTTCAGTCATTTCAGAGGGAGTACTTACAGAGTAAGTTACTGCTCAACTAGAGAAGATGAGCAGAGCCTCTGGCCTCTGTGGATAAGGTTGGCAATCTTAGAAAATGACATATAATTAGGAAAAATTATAGTGTTTGCTTTCAAAGTACTGTTTGTTTTCCCAAAAAAGCAAACTGACAGGCAAACATAATATCCAGATATGGTATATCCTCCTCAGTTATGCATATATTACCTCCCAGAATTAAAATAGGTAGTGAAATGTTTCATTTCCCAGCCACAACATTCAAATAAGGCATGACTTGCTGGTCAAAACTCCAGTGATGTTTCTTATCCAAGCCATATGCTTGAAAGAGTTCAATATAGGATTGCTTGGCTCTTTAATAGAGGAAGAGATCAAGACTTTGAAAGCAAAAGCCAAACTAAAAAGAAAATAAATTATGATTTTGGTGTCATGATATTGGGCTATATTTTGCACCTAGAAGGTTTTATATTTAAGGAAAGATGACAAGTTAATGTGCAATGTCAAATAATGCCACATCCATCACCTTTCAGCCGATACTTAGGGCGTTATGAGAAGCATAACAAACTACATTTCATGACTACTTTTTGAGTCCTGCTGCACAGCGATGGGCTAGCTAGATATGACTTTCCAGGCTGTCCCACACTCTGGGGACTCATGTAAAGATGGCATCCTGAAACATAAAACCTGGATTCTGCCTGGGAGCCCCACAAACCTCCACATTAATAAACATAATGCGACATTAAACACATGCTTTTTCTCTGCACTTCCTAAATGAGCACAGGACAGCCATGTATTCCCAAGGGGACAGGATCCTGGCTTTGTCCTATCTCAGTTCTTCAAAGTCACAACATGTGCTCCTTAAAGCATGCCCTGCCGATGCAATGCAAAAACTCTGACTCTTGTGCCTGTGGTATGCTAAACATGGCTCTTCAAGGGTAGAACAAACAGCTATGGCACAATCCAAGTCAATAAGAAAATGCTGGTTGACTTCTGCAGACTTGTGGAAATTATCAGCTCAGTTCTATTTGTTCTCTCTCAGCTGTTTATCTGTCCTGTGATGTGCATTGTCTAAATTTGAAACTAAAAACATTCCTGAGGCAATGGATGTCTTTAAGCACTTGCATTCCACAGTGCATCAAAGAACAGCTAAGGCTGATGCTTTGCCTTTGGTAGCTATGCTTGCATTCAAGTTCTCGGAGCCTCATGATTTTAGTTTACAGCACCCTCATTACCTGCTGGGGCAGAACTCACATGCGAGGCAGTCCCATGATGTGATAGGTTTCCCTGCCTGATGAGGCAGTCCATCTGTGCAGGCTACATCAAAGTGGAAGCTGATGCATGGACAGTATATGTGACCGGGGAGTTTTTGCAGAGGTTGAGCACTGAGCCTAGCTGGGGGTGTGCTAAAGCTGTGATAAACAAAACTGACCTCCTTTTAAAAGGTAGCTTTTGTAGTGTATGTGCATCTCCCTTTATCTGTCCTATTTCTTTGGTTCCCTCCACTCCTCCTTAGCATGAATAGTGAGGAGTGTTGATTGAGTAAATTGTCTTCCCAAGCGAATTAGCTACCCTGTTGAGAAAAAGTAGCGTAGAGCCTGTACCAGGATACCAATAAACATTTTTCACAGCTCTCATCTTGACAATAAGCCCATAATACCAGTGGAATAAAGCATGAAGAAAGCATAAAATTACATCAGGGCTTCAATTAACTTTCATATTACCTGTAACTCCAATACTTATTGCTTCTGTGCTAGATTTATTACTTACTTTTATAAGATTTTAAACTAACATTTTAAAGAGGCAGCCTGCCCTGTAGAGAGATTCCAGCTCTGAAAACAAACAAAGATCAGGAGATTTCAAAAGGTTTAAAAGTAAGCCCCCAAATGTCAGGCTGCACATTCAAAACTTTCTTGCTGAAATCTAGCAAACTAAATTTCTTGTGGAATTTCTAGAAATTAGAAATGTATTAGAAAGCCTCTTTTTGAAAGAACTGCTGTGCTTTCATGTCAAGTCTTGCCTCAAACATGAAATTGTGGAGACATGATAAACAGATGAGAGGTGGGTTTTGTTTTTGTTGTTTTTTTTTTTTCTTTAATTGACAACCAAATGACTTGATCCTCAGCAGCTCTCAATTTGTGAATAGTTCAGTCTGAGTTTAAATTAAGTTCACGGCTGCTTCTTCCTTTATTCAGGCTATTCAAATATTCTTTTCACAACCTTCACTTAGTAACAGATAAAAAAACCTGTCATGCTTAATTTATTTTGACTGTGCAGGTAGGTTGTTTGCATTTTCCACATTCTCTTTCCGAGAACAGCAGCGAGTCTTCTCCCAGTTCACTTAAAGACAGTTTCTAAGAACACAAGAAATGCCCCTCTGGGCCAGAGCAATGGTCTTTGACAGCAGCAGTAAGAGACTTCATATAGGGAGAACACCTGCACCCAGCCTGTATTTTCAGACCTTCCCCTGTACTTGCTCCAGCACCCACAATCACTAGATTAGGGATGTCATCGGACACACCTCTGCCTTGACCCTTTAATACATTTTCTGGATCTGTTGTCCATCGGTTTGTTAACATGGAGACATTTATCTGTCTGATTTTCTTTTTTTTCCTTTTTTTTTTTTTTCTGTATAACACTATCATCATCTACATGGTATGTGAACTGCCATGTTTAGCACTACCAGTTCAGAAACCTCTAAGGAGGGTGAACAATGAATCCGTGTACTGTTATAAGTTACAGTTTGCTAAATGACTTAGTAGTTCTGAATGTCTGAGATATGACTCAAAGGGATTGAATGCTCAGGAATATAAACATTCGCAGTCTGAATTTCAGGCCACCTTAAAAGAACCTCACATAGTATCCAGAAGCAGAGGCAGTCAAAGTAGTCATAACTTTCAGGAATTTTAGCCTCTAGCAATGTTTGTTGCAGAGAAAGGATCAGCAGAATAGGTTCACATTCACTGCGGACACCCTATTTAATAAGGAATTAGGTTAGCAAAGAACGGCAGATGGCAAGAGCAGAGAAGACAGTTTGAAACCCAAGGCCTAATTCAGCTTTGACATAGCTAAGCTGAATGGCCATTGAAGTCAATGAGATGTTCAGATGTTTGTATCAGGGCTGAATTTGCTTTCCCATGTTTAGCGGAAAGAGTTGAATAGTTGAATTCAGATAGAATTCATTTTGTTTGGAAAACAGTGATGGTCATATGAAATTTTCAGTGCTACCCTAAAGCCTATGCTTTAAAAACTAATAGGCTTTATGATCAGGGTTGTTTCCTACATAATGCAAATACAGTTGAGAGACAGTGCCTGGCCTAAGGCTTTGTATATACATAATGGAAAAAAACAGATAGAGACACAAGCAGAGGCTTGTTCAGTGCAACCTAAGTGGAATGGGACTATGAATCCTTGTTCTCTGAATCTGAGATAGGTGTCTTAATTTTTGGGTTTCTACAAGAGTCACTGCTGGGTGCCCAACTCTGCTTAGAATTATAATGGGAAGTATATTCATTCTTTAAATAAACATTTGGAGAACGAGCATTGCAAGCTGGCATTTCACCATTTCTGCTTTTCCCTTCTGTCTTGGTGCCTTCAGCTATGGGGGATCTGAGAAACAATGTGGGGAGACTAAAGGGGTACCAAATAGCCTCCCTTCATCTTCACCTGGGGGGCTGCTCACCTTTTCCTTTTTAATGGATCAGTGTTTGCCAAATGGCTCCTGGTTTGTAATTTGTTATTTTATTGTGGCTATAAAATGAAAAGGTAGATCGTATCCTGGTAAAGTGGGATATTACTTTGCATTTGCTGCTTTATAATGACATCTCCGGCTACTGTGGTTTAAGGCATATTGATTGCCCTGCCTTCCTCTGTCAGGGTGCTCCTGCTGA
>NW_008825208.1:6749011-6751120 GCF_000699105.1 Pygoscelis adeliae
CCTCACTGAAAAACTGCATTACTTGAGACTGAGTTACCAGGATGTTGCAGAAAATTGAAAAATAAAAGAAAATAAGAAAGGAAGACATAGCATTTGTGTTCTTGTGTTTTTTCTGCCCTCTAAAAAACATTGTGAGAATGCTGCTTGTACAAGGTAGCAGTAAAAGACGCCTCTGTAACGGGAACAGTCATGCTTCTACTATGTAAAGCCGTGGCATTTCCCTCCCATCCTATATCAGTGCACCAGCACAAAAACAGCCATAAAGCAATGGCAGGTTATCTTTCTTTACCTCTGTGTAAGCACACTCTGCAAAACAGCCTGGTCTATAAAATAAAAAGAACTCACCTCTACCTAACAGCTCCCAATGCCAGTGATGCACACTGATGGGGCAGCAGATGCTTTCCTCATGGTGGCTGCTAGGTCATTGCTGGGCAGAGTGTTAGTTGAGGGGATGTAATTTCACATACAGGAGGTTTTGGGTCTGTAATTGTTCCCACCCTGGGCACAGAAGCACCCTAGTACAGGTTTTTAATGGGGCTCCCTGCAGCTGAGAAGCAGGGTTACCCGCCTGGTAGCTTTTCTGTTCAGGACTTGTCCTCTGTGCAGGTGAAACTTTTTCCATGCGTGGCAACAGTGAAGAGCCACATCGGCATCAGAAAACGTTTGTTTCTGAGGAACTGGTTGGGCTCCCACATCATAGGCAGCCACTTCATTTCCTTCCATCTCAGTTCCTCATTTTTCATATAACAGTGACAGCACTTCTCTGCCTTAATGGGATGCTGTGAAATTTCACTGCATTGAAAATTGTTGAGTGCTCAGATACTGCAGTGTCTGGGGCTGGGTGAAAATGTTATTAGCCATGCTATACCCACACACTGAGTCGAGGAACTTAAACTGGCAACATCAAAAGGATGGCTTTTACATGGTGTAGCTGCATGTTCTGTTAGTTTTTGTCAGAAATTCACCAAACCCAGCCTCAGTCAGAGACAGCAGAATTTCAAGCGCTAATCCCAGCGGGACCCTGACAGGATGTCCTAGTATGATTGTCTCTGGAGACAGGTATCTGCTATCTTTATATACCATGCTGCCATTCTTTGGGCCTTTCAGGGAGCAGAAATGGAACTATTTTATTGCTTTCTTAGGAGTTTTTTACCAGCAAACTGTATTGTAGGACCAAAGGAACTTAATCCAGTTCATCTTCCTTCTGATCCCAAGAAAAACTTCAGAACATGAATTATTTTGGTGCAAATATTCAGGAGTGATTTGAAGTGCATTTTAGTGTGACCCAACTCCCATTCTGCAGAATGGTCATAAGGCATTGTCCTGGTTTCGGCAGGGATAGAGTTAATTTCCTTCCTAGTAGCTGGTACAGTGCTGGGTTTTGGATTTAGGATGAGAACGAAGTTGATAACGCACCGATGTTTTAGTTGTTGCTGAGCAGTGCTTACACCAGCCAAGGACTTTTTAGTTTCCCATGCTCTACTGACTGAGAAGGCTGGAGGTGCACAAGAAGCTGGGAGGGGGCACAGCCAAACTGGCCAAAGAAACATTCCATATCATGTGACGTCAAGCTCAGTACATAAACTGGGGGAAGCTGGCTGGGGGGGCCACTGCTCGGGGACTGGCTGGGCATCGGTCGGCGGGTGGTGAGCAATTGTACTGTGCATCACTTGCTTTGTGCATTATTATTATTACCATATTATTATCATTATATTTTTATTTCCATTATTAAACTGTTTTTATCTCAACCCATGAGTTTTTCTCACTTGTGCTCTTCCAATTCCCTCCCCCATCCCACCGGGTGGGGGGGAGTGAGCGAGCGGCTGCGTGGTGCTTAGCTGCCGACTGAGGTTAAACCACGACAGTCCTTTTTGGCGCCCAACGTGGGGCACGAAGGGTTTTGAGATAATAACAGATTAACCGGAGCGTATTAAGGGACTTATATCTGTTAATAGTTGTGG
Organism: Pygoscelis adeliae; assembly: GCF_000699105.1. Lineage (NCBI taxonomy): Eukaryota > Metazoa > Chordata > Aves > Sphenisciformes > Spheniscidae > Pygoscelis > Pygoscelis adeliae. The sequence goes on from NW_008825208.1 coordinate 6,750,973, forward strand.
GTCACAATGTTGGTTTCTTTGTTCTCAATATTGATTTGTATAATCTGCATCGTGCTCTTTTTTCTGCTGTACATGTTAAAGATTGGTGTTGGGTTTTGCAGTTTGCTGTGGTCTGCAGTGATTAGTGATGTCTCGCTTGTGAGGTTTG
>NW_008825208.1:6756568-6760638 GCF_000699105.1 Pygoscelis adeliae
TGCTCGGGGACTGGCTGGGCATCGGTCAGCGGGTGGTGAGCAATTGCACTGTGCATCACTTGCTTTGTGTATTATTATTATTATCATATTATTATTATCATTTTATTTCCATTATTAAACTGTTTTTATCTCAACCCACGAGTTTTTCTCACTTGTGCTCTTCCAATTCTCTCCCCCATCCCACTGGGTGGGGGGGAGTGAGCGAGCGGCTGCGTGGTGCTTAGCTGCCGACTGAGGTTAAACCACGACAGTCATTATCTCTTACGATGAGAAGCCATCTACCTTACACTTAAATAATAACTTTGCCTTGTCTTAAAATACACATCAAATGCTAAAATATAGCTTACAGCATCTTTTGTACTTTAATCATTAAAGACCACTTCCATTCAATTCTCACTTACCGCCTGGAAATAATGAGGGGTATTCCACAAATATTTTGGTTCTTTGGACTTTAGTAAAATCAAGTGTACCAAGGCAGCTGCACAAGGCACACATGATATAATGCAAGATGCTATCACTTTGTTATTACCTGTATTAAGTTGTCATTAAACTAGTTATGATTCTTGAGGGAGGTCCAACTTTACATTATCTCAGCTGCCAAGCCAAGGGTCGTATGTGTAACAACCTTGGGTTTATTACTTTACCTGAAAACAAAAATTACAGTCTCCTGGAACCATATTATTTCTAATAAAAATAACTACGTTGCCCTCTATCTTACTGATACATTCATTCACAGCCCTGTACAAATGACAATTTTGATTCAAATACAAATGAAAAAGAGGAACTCTAAAAGAAGAAGAACTTGTACTAAACCACACAGCTTTGCTGGTAATAAGAACTAATCCACATGTCATCCTAACTTTTTTTTGGACAATTTGTACTTTCAGCAGCTTTGGAATTTGAGCTTGCTCTTCTCAGAGCTGGGCATGCACAGTCGTCCCTGCAAAATCTTGAAGGTGGGCCAACAAGTCACATAGGCAAAAGTCTGTATAGGCAGAGTTTTAAGAAGTAAACAAATGCCAAGTAAAGTTTTCTGCATACCTTCAGTAGGCTATGCCTCATGGCTATGCTGGAAGTTCTTTTTTTATATATTCTTCATAAATATTTGATGTCCAGACTGAACTCTCATATCTCTTTACTAGGGGAAAGGTATACACTACACTGACTGTATTCATAGAACTATAAATGCTTTTTTACATTGGCAAGATTTACAGGATATTCAGAACTTTATGGCAACAGAATAGACTTTTCTTTTAAACTTAACATCCCTCCACAGAAAGCAGGTATTTGTAATACTAGTATATTGATTTAAATTTATGGCTTATGTAAAGTAGTACATCATTCCATATAGACAACTACTTAGCTTGTAAATTTTTTAGGATCCAGGCCTGCAAAGATTTATACACACAGATTCATTGTGTATCCTGGTCCCAAGCAATCAGAAACAAGACTCCATTGATTGCAGTGGAGCCAGGACTCCAGCTGCTGCTTCCAGAGAGGGTAGTACTGTGCAGCTGAAAGTTTACCAGATTTTGTAAGATGCAGGGTCTGAGGCCAGTCTTTTGACACCAGACATCAGAACTTTTCCACGTTTGCCCTATTCTTGCCACATTCTAGGATACTTGTGGTATATTGCCAATAAAAAAAAGTGGCTCCTGTCTCAGTGAGCTTGAGATTCGATAAATTTGAAAAACCCAAAGGCAAATACTGAGAAAAGGATAAACTGTTTAGAATTAATACCAAATATTTTTTCATAAACTCAAGTCTGTATTTGTTGTGTCAGGGGAGGGGGAAGTTGTCTGCACATCAATGAACACACACACACGAACACACACACACACTTAAATGCCTCCAAGAATTTCTGCAAGTATAAAACTATTCATGAGGTCTGTGGTCTGTGGTCAAGCTCAGCCCACTGCTGAGTCCAGCATAAAGCCAATGCAATCTTTGAGATTGATTGAAGCCTTCAAGACAAAACTGACAAGGGCTGATCCTGCCACAACAATAATTTTCCACAGAGAGATTATTTTTAAACCGAAACAGAAAATGGGAGGGAAGCTCACATCTGGAGACCTGAATGCTACAATTTTTATTCTGGCTGAAGCTGACCTTTTACCTTTAGGTCTGGGAATTTGTCAAGATCAGGTTTGGATATTCTGTGTTTGAAATTAATGTTATGGAGGCACTTCATCTTTGTCTACAGGTTTGGTTAATAGTAGGTATGATGTGGACATAACGCTCTGTACAGCATAGCCCTGCACAAATGACATGGGTGGATCCACACCAAACCACAAGTGCTGGCTCACCCGTTTTCTGGGGAAGCCTGGACCTAGGTCCAGCTCTAAATCATATGGCTGTCTCCCATCCTTGTGCAAAACCCGTGCTTTGTCTAGCCCTGAAGTTTGGGGTTGGCTTGGCACCGGATCTTTGTGGCCCATGCTCCTCTCTGCTCTGAATTACAGGGACAGCAGACCCGTGTTTGGCCTGTGGTAGTTCTGACCAAAATAAGGCTTGCAATAGGCTGTGGTACAAAACAAAAAATGATCAAAAGCAAACTTGCCAGTGTGTTTCCCAAGTTTACTTTTGCCTGTTGACTTTTTGTTTATTGCAGACTAGATGATGTGTTGGTTGCTCTCAGAAAAGAAAGACCCTGATTTGGAAATGGCATGACGTCTCCCTGATGGACCTGCCAAGCAGGCCGGAGCCCATACCCTATGTTCAGTGTTAGTGCTGTGAAGAATTGGCTTTTTGTCCACCTGCAATTTATTGTGCTGCCTGATGCATTCCTATCTCCTGCAGAGCAGAGAAAAGCTACAAATATTGCCCCTTTTCTCCTCTCACAGGACTCCCTTCCACCAGTAGGTCTGGTTTCTCCTTGCCTGACTTGCCTTCAACTCAGGTGAGGTTAGGGATGTCTGCCATGCCTTGCCCAACTAGGCACGTTTCTGTCTTTGCTGACCCCCACTGCAAAAGCCAGAGGGGGAATGTAAGTGTGTTGAACTACAAAAAATCACCCGTCTTACAGTCTGCTGGGGAGTACTGATGCCACTTTGCTTCAACAGAGAGGGAATCCTGTTCCCTGCCAGTGCCAGGGGCAATTTTCTAATCTATATCTTCTTCATATGACTAATCAACACATGGACCTTGAATTATCTTGCAGTAGTATTGACACTTACACAGCACCATGTGTTTATATGGACAGAGAATGCCAGCTTACCTCTTCCAAAACACACAGATTTTATTTAAGAGAGGATTTCTCCTTAAGGACAAAATTAATTGAACAGAGCTAGCAACTCTCTCTTGGTAACTTTGTTATATTCTGTATTAATTATTCATATTGAAACAGGCATAAGCCACCAGAACTGCTTTACAACCTACTGGAGATAGTCCCTATAAACACTAATTAATGCTCACATTGCTATCATAAGATGCACAGTGTCTCCACCTGAAAAAATAGACAGATATGTTGAGGGAGAGAGCTCAGGTGACTTGAGTAAGGGATGCAGAAACCAGTGCCTCTGAGCAGTGACCAGATCTGAAGAGTTTCTGGCTTTAAGGCTGTGTTCTTCTCTCTGGAGAATAACTCTCTGATTGCTTCTCACCTCTGAGACCTCTCTGGAGGGCTAGGGGATCTGCAAGACATTTTGACACTAAGATATTTTTGGCACAAACTTCTTACATTCTTGCTGCAACCTCTACTACCTGGTTGGAGTTTTCCTTACTTTATGCAGTGGAAGTGAGAAAGGGAAGGTTTGTTTTGGGATGAGACATTGTACTTGGCTTGAAGGCCTTTTTCCTAGAGACGTCAGTATTGCCTAGGGTTTTCATGATGCACAAATGGCACTGGAATTGTTTTCTGTGTCCAGGGGAGGATGAGTCCAGTAATAGCAATCGCTCCCCATCAGTTGTTTGTTCTTGAGCAGCTTTAGCATCTGTTAAAGAGTGTGCTAGTCTTCATATGCATGGCAATGGATGTTAGACCAGAGTCTTCCTTTCTGGTGGTAGCATCAAGCTGGATCAGAGTGGTCTCCCCTTCAGCGACATCCATGCAGGGATGGCAGGGCTCAAAG
>NW_008825208.1:6760659-6810598 GCF_000699105.1 Pygoscelis adeliae
GGGAAAGAGGGAGCAGGCAGGAGGGAGGGGAAAGAGCAGAGAGCTGGCCATAGCAAGCAGAGAAAGGAGCATCATCCAGTACTGACAACGTACAGCTGTGGGTCTGTTGCCCATGGCTAGCTCTTCATTATCACACACACTTGACTTGAAATCGTAGTGTCAGCCCTCCAGGCTTCAGCTAGGAGTGCTGTGCTGGCTGGAGCCAAGTGAATTTCTGCCTTGAATCTGAACAGCAAAGTTTCTGAAAAAAAAATGAGCTCTGAGAGAATGAAATCAGATTGAATTCCACTAATAGTTTTGGATAGAAAAAGTTGATGGGAATGTTCTGGTAATGTCAAAGCAATATTTTTAATGTATTCCAAATGAGCTTTTTTTTTTTTTTTTAAATGCCTCCAGCTGGCATTGAAACTTCTGATTTTGAAAAAAAACAGGTTTATTTTTAAACAACCAGTCAATTCAGAAAGTTTCAGTTTGGGTTCAGCATGGTAGAATCCCCTGCTCTGCTTTTGATTGTTCATTTTCACCAGTGAATCAAAACAATATTATTTACTCTGCTCTAATGCTGACAGTATTCTCAGCCTCCTTCAGACGGAAGAGCATGCAGCAGTAATTTTTGCCTCCTTCCCTTCCCTGCCCAGCGCCATCCCGGCCGCCCATGCTCTGTAGGGACCATACATGCTTGGCTTCCAAGCCCATGAAATGGGATGACACAAGCAGATCCATGGAAGTAAATGTGGCTACCCATGATACTAAATTCAAGCACGTGGCTGGTTCTTTTCTGTTGGGACAAATACCATTCCTGGGGATTCAAAGACTAGTAGAAGGGTTAAATTTTTCTCCAACTTATCTTTTACAGGTCTGTTCTCTGGAAATATCCTTTATTTGTCACTGGACATTTTTTTTCTCACCTAGTTGAACAATATGACTTTCAGCAACCTGTATCACCATAATTCACTAACTGCTTATTATTGAAAAAAATTATTAGCTTTTTAATGAACTTTTCTGGCCAAACTTTTCGTAACGTAATTGTACATAGTCGAAAATGACTGAACAGATAAGAAGAAAATTAAGGCTGGAATCTGGGGGGAGTCAAGTGGTTTTATAGTGGGTCATATGGATACATGCCAGGCAGTGTAACTGGAACCTCAACCCCCATTTGGGTCTTAATGCTGTAAGCAGATTTGCTATTTGAAGTTCTGCCCTCAGCAGAGCCCTTCCTGAAGAGATCATCTTGCTTTTGTGCCATTTTTTTTCCTTATAAAAGGCAAAACAATTGCTTCTCCAGTGCTGCCGGTGACAGGCAGTGCACTTCTTCAGAGTAAGCTGGGCGTGCTTTCTTTGGTATCTGGATCAGAGTCTGTGCTCCCCTCCCTGATTTTCTCTTTCTGGGACTGGTTATTTACAGTGTGCAATCTCTCTCACACTCAGCAACCTATCTTTAAAAATATTATTGCATCAGAGAAATTACTGCAATCAGTAATTTCAATACTTTTCTTTATTTCTAGTGCTTTGTGGCAAATGTTCTGCCCTGACTGACTTCCCATGCAGGCACTCTGAGTTCAACAGCTGGCTCGGGGTGTAAAGTCCTGGTCCTGAAAGCACATGTGGATTTTTTTCTAAGGGTCTTGGTGGCCCTGCTTGAAGCTGTTAAGCTGTGAAAGTTGTCCTTTCACATCAGACTGGATTTAATCCCTTTTAGTCTATGGATTAGAGGAGGACCCTTCTTGATGCTGGATAAGAGAAAAGAGTTGCTTTCCTTTTATTTCCACTTTCAATTACAGCTTTTAAATACTCTGAACATGGTCTACAGCTTTCAGTCCTGACGTTTCCTCTGTAGGAGTTGTAATGAGTAGAGAAAATGGAGACAGGCAGGCTACAGCCTTCATGGTAGGTCCTGGATTTGTTTATATTTGGCAAATGTTTGGCATATTGTGAAGATAAATCAGTAAAATAATCACAGTATTTCCAGCTCTGTGACTTCGAAATTCTGACATATAAAGTAAGTGAAGAAAATAAAGTGTGTGATCTTTCAGTAGTGTCTCCATACGTCATTATCATTTCCTCATTGTATTCAACAGTGTTTAAGAATAGCATCTGCAGTCTCTGAAGTGTCACAGAAAAGGGGACCCAGAGTATCACAGCTCTGCAGGGCTTGTACATGCAGCTAAAGCAAGTATTTTCCAGATTTCATCCTCAGCCAGGAAGCCCAGAAACTACTGTTTATCTTCTTGTCTCTTTTAAATGATAGCAAAGTCTCTCTCCAAATTGCTTGACTCCAATGAGCTCTCCATGAGCTGGAGATTCAAAAAGGACCCTAAATAACACTAGATTTGCAGCACAAGTTATAGCAGCAAAAATGGGAATGAATTCTCTCATGTTAAGTTAAGGGCTGTTTTCTTCCCAGGCTGGTGTAAGTGGAAACTATCTATCTTGGTTAACTCTCCCAATTTACTAACCCCCTGATGACCTCCAGCTTCTGTAACAAAAAATCCAGACTGAAATAGCAGCAGTGGAGAATTTCCAGATGTCAGCCCTGTTCTCAGTGTGCAACTGCCCATGGTATTTAAACAGCTTCATCACTTTACCCCATCTCCCTGGTAACTTAACCATACCTAATAATATAAAATTGCCTAAGCTGGTTGGCAGAAGGAAGCATTTATTCTGTCTCACCACCAATTTGCCTATGAACCCCTATTTGTCCAGTGATAAAGGTGCTTCTATAACTTAGTGCAGCGTGTTAAGAAGAAACCTCTTACCATGTAACAAAAACAGAGCAGCACAACAATCTGTTTAAAAAATTTTCATAGTTAAGTAATCTCATTTGCTTTAAATTGAATGATATATGTACCACACTCCAGTGAAATATAATGATCAAGACCTTCTGCTGGTATTAAAGAGTATCTTTCCTTTTAAGCCATAAGATGCTTACAAACCACAATGCAATGCTGTCTAGAGGTACCCACACCGGCTAAAGAGCAGTACAGTCATTTTAGCATGGGGCTGTGCTCAAGCGAGTAGATAGCCTCTTTGTCAGCAGGGCTAATTAGCTACACCAACTCCCCCCTGCCCCCAAAAGCTACCATATTGCTGCCAGTGCTGGAGCAGCCTCATCTATAGCCGAAGGGAATCCGTAGCCAGTGATGCATTACACACTACGGAAATACTCAAAAAGGAAGCTGAACTGGTTTGCCATGTATGAGAAAGTGACCCATTTTTGCATTCATCTCTTTTTTTCCCTCCACCTGTTCTCCCTTTGTTCTCCCACCTACAAGCAACCAAACATGCTACTGCTACATCCTTTTTTCCTAAACCATGGCAAACTTGTCATTCCCAGCAAATGCCTGACTGCTGTGAATGGCCGGGTTTTGTTGCAATATAGCTTATTTTTTCTGGTTTGGCGGTGCCGTTATAAGCAGAATCTCTCTAAAAACTGTAACAGTAAGAAGACATTTTGTGATGCTGGCACCCAAAGTATGCCCCACATTCTTGCAGTCTTGTGACAGACATTAACAGATGCATAACCACAGCCCCATGAGGCAGGGTAGTGCTAATTATCCTAAATTACAGACGTAAAACTGAGATGAAAAAACTCGGACCCACAGAGGTATTTAGCTACCTGCACTCCCCATCTAAATCAAGGGGATAATGTTGTCTCTACATACCTTTGTAGATCTGAAGATGAGGGACTTTTTGTGAGGTCATGCTGAACCACGTGGAGCAGCAGCAATTGGAAATGATGCTTCCCAGGACCTGGACCAGCACCTTTATTAGTGCTCAGCGAGTCCAGAGGGGTTACTCACACTGGGAGGAACTGCTGCGTATAAAAGACAGGAGCCAATTCCCTTCTTTCCGAGGTAACTGAGTACCTAGGTTTGCAGACCAGCGTCTGTGCAGCAACACAGCTCCTCCCTACCCCTGATTTGGAGTGACCCAATATCTCTTTCTGCTAGCTGATTATTCCCTCTATTATTTTTTGGGTTATATGCTGGGAAGTTCCCTCCTCCAAGTCTGATATAGCAAACTCTACTCCTATGCAAATATCTACCTCCTTGTCTCATCTGGGAAGGTGGTCACTGTCAGCTAGACACTTGTAATGAAGAAGCAGGTAGTTTTTCTATCAAGGGTAAATGTGGGTGATGTTTTGCACAGCTGTGCCATATTCTGTAGTTTTGTAAACTCCTTTAGGGGCTAGCCTGTGTTTCCCCCATGAGCAGTTACAAAGGATTCATACATGACTGTGCACAGTGCAATGCACGTCTGAGCAGACCTTTTGCAGCAAATGGGGAATGCAAATGGAGGTCTTGGGACAGCAAAAATTGTTATTAATTTCTTGTCTCTTTTTTATTATTAATTCCTACTGTTATTAGCCTTAGAGTTTTCTTTCTGTAGCCTCAAAAATATCACAGTGTGAAACACGAAGTGTTGCTGAGTTGGTACGAGTTTTAAGGCATCAAGGGCAGGTTGTGAGGGTCCTGCGGGAAAGTAAGGGGCTGTCTGAAAATGAGCTATTCCACTTCTACCCCCAGACTGAAACACCTTGAGTGTTGAACTTTCAGAGTAAGCGCCTATCTTCCTTCTGTTACCAGAAGGTTACGGAACTATTAAAATAAAGGAAAAAGAACAAAATCCTGAGAGGGCTGGCCTCCCACATGCTGAATGCGCCCTTACTCCGTTAAGTCATTGACCTCCAGGGAACCACTCCAGAAGAGTTTCAGGGGAGTGCCATGCTATCTCACCAGCTGCTAAGCATTTTCTTTCTTACTACATGCTATGAGGGTGGGGAAAAAAAAAAAAAATAAAAATTTCACTTTTCCCCTAGAGATTTAAAAAGGGGAAGTGCATGGAAATATTTTGTTTCTGAAACTTTAGTAAAACCAGCAATATCAAAGTTGTCTAGTCTGGTTTTGGTGTTTTCTTGGATGACTCAGTTTTGTGCAGTGGAGGAGTTTTCAGCTGAAAACCTTCTCATGGCTATACAATTAAATGAGGTGGAATGAAAATAAGAGTATGTTACAGGCCATGGTATGCACCAACAAATGGAATATGTACCTGACATGTCCAAGTGTCCAAGCACTAAATTAGTCGCACATGATAATGCCCTTGCTATTTCATGGTCTTCACACAGACACCTTCTGCTAGCTCAGGGTCATGATCCTTTTGCCATGCTAACACACCTTCGGACTTAGGAAGGTCTTTGCAAAACCACAGAAATTTACATAGTTATATATATTTATATATAATATAAACTGTATAAATAGTTTTAATAGTTCTCTCAGCTGAATCAATTCTAGTCCTTCAGTGACAGAAACATACCAGTTCTCCAGTCATTCACAGAGCCTTCTAGGACAGACAAAATTGACTTTCTGTCACTCAAACACAAGTAGGAAAAAAACCAGCTTGAAGCCCCACCTACTGCAAAACTTTCAGGACTAAATTATAAAGCAGCAAAGCAGGGCACATGGCCATTTTCCCTTCTGTGATGCTAGAATGTACCATATTGCAAAGGCTCAGATACGTAAGTGTGCGTGCGTATACATTTATCTGTATGGCTACTGGGTGAAAGGAACAGAGGGAGGGTACTTACGTAGCAATGGGCAATTTGTGGTGAGTTTCTTAAATGGCTGAGTTTAAGCTGAATTTTTAAATTTCTGAGAAGGAGTCTTATGATGCCTGGCTACGTTACCCATCCTATCACTGTTCTAGCCTCAGGTAAATACAACATCTTGGGAAAAAAATACACGAGGGTTTTTTCTTTTTTTCTTTTGTTCCCTACAAGTCAGACTATGGCAAGCTTCTTCCAGTCCTGAAACACAGAGGACGCTGTCTGTGATAAGCCCAGGAAGAAAACTGCACACTGTTTATTTTGGCAGTCGTTAAATTCTTTAGTGATTATTTCTGGGGAATTATATATGCCGTATGGAATACTTTCCTCAGTTAGGAAATAAGTTGACCCAGGACATACTGTCTTGCTGACTGAAACCAATCCTTTATCTTTTGCAAATATGAAAAGATGCCATGCGATCCTAGAGCAATAGGGTCCGCAGTATGCTTGGCAACGTATCACATGAGAACGAAAGGGAAAAGAGAAATGAGACAGTAACAGGTATGGTGAGTTAATACGTGTTGAAGCATCTAATAAAAATAACAGTCAGAGTAGCAGGGCACAGCAGTGGAGGAAAGGAAAGAAACCACCCAACTGTGGAGTTAGTACTTTAATTCTTTTAGTGAGAGAGGCAGCTCCAGTGCGGTACATCCTTGAGATCACAGAGCATCTTGAAGAGTGGTAGTTAGAGAGAAACACAGTAAAAAGACACAGAAGTAGGCGCAGTGAAAAGGCAGATTTATTTACTAGTAATATTGTACAGAGAAAAAAAAAAGAGAGAAGCCACAGTTACAGCATGGCTGTTGCTGGCAGTGTTCTTGGTTTTTTATTTTTGTTTTTTTGTACTCATGTTTTTAATCTGAAGAAAAAAACATAACAGTCAAAAAAGTACACTTCAGGTTACAAAGTACAGCAGCTATCCCCAGCAATTCTAATCCAGTGTTAGCACAGCAGTTTTCCCCCAACAAAATGGGATTTTATTTACATTAGCTCACAAAGAAAGTGGGAGACTAAAGCTTAAAAAAAAATCTCAACCACAACCTACATTCACCATAAAAGCTGCATTTTACACAACATTTTCTTGAACCCCTATAAAGAGTCATTCATCTATGAAGTGGAAGTAGTCTGGAGGGGCAGGAAACCAGAAATGTGTTCTTTGCCTTTGTCCTGACCTGCTCTTGCTTGGCTACCTTTGCCGCGCTCGGATTCAGTGGCCACTGGAAAAGCAAAAAGCTTTCAAATGGATTTGTCTCCTGTATCTGCCCCTAAGCAGTGCCTACATCCATACTGGCAAAATAACAGGGATAAAATTTGAGCCCATCATCAGTAAATGACCTTAATCATAGATACGGGCCGATCTTAACATATCCTCAAAGCTATCCCTAACCAGCACAGTGTTTAAGTATGTGTTACTCTTCAAGCAAGTGCTTAAGATTAGTGGAGCTTAAGCGCTGCGTTCAGTTGGGACTTCATACGGTTGTACAAAACCGTCACTATTTTTGAGTTGCCTCTCTCTGACTGGCACATTAACTTGGAGGGATACCAGTAGCTTCTGGGCAGCTGATTTTACTGAGAATGCCTTTGCATGCTGGATCAGTCTGTGGGGAAGTTCACATTTTCTTCTGGTTCCTTTAGCCTGCCAGTAGCAACCTGACAATTAGGTTGTGGCTTGCCTTCTGCTCCTGTAAGTGGCTTCTGGATGCTGATATTTTACGCACTTGGGCATATCTAGCCCATACTGACTTGGGGGGCTTAGTGCGTTCCCACGGGAATGGGAAGAGAGACAGCAGGTTTACCTAAATAGTGAGATTTTAGTGGAAACCCACTGTTTGGGCAACCCACGGGATGCCAGATGAATAGATAGGGAGAGTGCTCCTCTAGCATCAGATTTGCCCTAGGAATCTAGGAAAATGCAGGAAGATGTCCAAATGCTGAGGACAGGATACTGTCATTTCTTTTTACTTGGCACTCATGCCAACAGGCCTGAGGTGAGGTTTTTACCAGCCTCTCTTTTCTTCCCCCTATCTTTGCTCATAGGAGACCACAAAAAGGAAAGCAGACAGAGGGGGGGAAAAGGAGCAGCTGAGCAATGGTGTCCAGAATGAGAGCAAGTACAGAGACAGGGGACAGGCAGAGTCTGGAGCAGAGGCGTGCAGAGGGAAAAATCTGGAAGAAAAACTTACACTGCCTCTTTTATGTTGTGTTTTTGTGCAGGTATGAAATTCACCCCCACTCTCTTCAGGGACTGGGAGTTTTGAGAGTTCCTGGGGGGCGTTTGTCTACTTTCAAACATGCTCAGCAAGGAGATCATGCTCTAAACCCCTCTCTGCAGAAAAGTGCACCAGTTTCACAACACCATTTAAAAATCTACCTAATTAAAGGAATGAGAAGACACAGTTAAAGCAGCATAAGCCTTGCTTGTAGCATATTGTTTAAAGACCAGACCCTATAAGCATATGTGCATGTTCTTAAATTTCACTCATCTGAGTCATCCCATTAAACTAAAAAGGGCTGCTTGGGTGCTTAATTTTATGCTCATGGGCAAGTCTTTAGGTCTTATAGACCTACTGAATAGATATGCAAGGTCTAAATTCAGGTATGAATCACAAACATACCAATGCATGTTAAAAATGCACAAATATACCCAAACTGGTGGACTTGAGTTACTTAGCTAATTCTAAAAATTAATTAAGCTTTCTCCCCTGCCCCCCCAATTTCTAAAGTAGATTAATTCTTAAAACAACCCCCTAAATCCTCCTTTGAGAAGAATTTGGGAAACAATTGCAGGAACGCTTTGCAATACAATAACAGCAAAAACCCTCAAAATAAGAGAAGCTTTTGCAAACTGGAGGAAGGGGCTCAGAATTCTCCACAAGTTTGCCCTTAAGAAAAGTGGCCTATTCTTAATCCGCTGAACAGCTTAAGTGGAACCACCACAAGAAAAAAGCTATAGACTTTGCAAGACTCTTTGAACCCATGAGGAAAAAGGCTCAGCTTTATAATGCTTTGATTTTAAATACAAGTGGGACATTTTTAAGAACTTCATGCACCCTTGTCACTATTTACAAGATAAGTTATTATTATAAGTTTATATTACAAGTTGGATTTATATTCTCTTTGGACTAGATGACAATCCATTTATATTCTAAACTTAATAAATTCAGCCATTTTATACAACTTACTCTTCTACATACAAAAATTACAGTCCACATTTTTGTTGGATATTGTCGTAGCCTGCGACCTCTGATTAAGCTCAGAACTAGTTTACTCTTGCTGCCCAGAAGGCTCATGAAACATAATCTGAGCAAATCCTAAACTTTCTAATAGACAGAGAGAACTGGTTGAAACCAAGTGAGTTTAGAAAAAATAAAGACGCCACATCTCAGCCTGTGGGAAAATCCTCTACTTTGTCTAAATGATTTTGTTCTATTCTTTCCAGTGGCACCATCTCTTGCATTTTGAAATCTCTTGTCGGATAAAGTATGACAAAGTGAAAAAACATATAGTTCTCCTATTTAGCCATACCTCTCTACTGAAAGTAGGTAGCTATTGCCTACCGTGTTGGCTTTCTAGATGAAGAAGTTTGTCTAGCTATAGAAAGCATAGGTCCACCTTTTGCTGTGAAATAAATTCACTTATTTAGCTGTGTTCATAGCAGGTATATTGGATTCTACTCTTCTAACTTTACTCTTTAAAAAGTGTTGTGATCCTGCTTCCTGGAGAAAATTGTGGTTAGGTCTACAAAAGATCCCAAGAAGCTGGGCATTGTCATAAACGTATGAAAAAGTTCAAAGGCTCAATGTCATGGGTAGGATGATATTCAGAAACTCAATTCCCATTTAGGGTTTGTCTCTCATTACAAAAATATTTATTCCTTAAAAAAATACACAAATGTAAAATACTACGTTTTCTATTATATCCCCACTTACTTTCCAAGTATGCCGTTTGGATGTTGGAGTAAATCAAAAGGTAGAACACCTTTTATTTCTCTAGCAACTCTGTATGCTATCTTTCTGCTCTGATTAATTTGTTGTATCTCTATAATTTTAATCGCTAGTGAACTTAGGTAGAATGGCAGGGGACTAATGTATTAGCTGTCAGGGAAGTCCCACTTAATATTTGCTCTTGAATACCACTGCCATGGTAGCAATGCTGACTCGGGATCTGGTCCAACTAGATGCCAAGCACCATTTTGTTTTGTGTTTTTCTCAGCAGAAGTAGCAATGCTCAGAGTTAGCCTTTAGGATTACACCACCCTGGGCAAACTCAGCAGTGCATAAAATTGGTACAGGTACACAAATAACACCCAAACTACACCCTGTGTTAATCATTCATGCCCTGATCTTGCAGACACCTGCACACATTCCTCCTGTGAGTAGTCCTGTTGACTGAAATAGGTCTACACACAGCAGAATTAGGAGTATGTGTTTTTGTTTGCAGGGCTGAGGTCTTCTATTGCACCGGTAGAGGTACGCTTCATGGAGAAGGGCTTGTGCACACTTCTCTTGCTGGGGATTGAAAGATAATGTTGTGTTTATACAGCTTTGGAATACAGCCTGCACTGTTTGGAAAAAAAATAAGGAAAAGAAAGATACAAAAAGAAGGAAACCCAAGAGTGCTAAGGCAAACTGTCAAACGGCACATCATACCTACTTTTTCATTCATTTAGATAACATCACAAAGGCAGACCAGAGGAGTTCTGTAAACATATACCATACAGTACATCAGACACAGGAAATTAAAAAAAGAAAACAACCCTGTAATTCTTTTCTTTCTGTATTGATATTCTTGTAATTGAAAGAGATTGCCTAGCCACTAATCATAATGCTGTGTTTTTTGATTTGTATTTTTCTTTTGTTTAAAAAAAAAAGAAAGAATGGAAGTAAAATGCAGTGGTTTGCAAAAGAAACAGTCCCTGAATGCAAACGAGGGACGACATGGAAAGTATGTTCATAGAAACTTAGAAAATACAAAATATAAAAAAGTTTCATAGGTTACTTTTTCCCCGTCTAGGAAAAGATACACTGAAAAGAGGTTTTTTTTTTTGTTTTTCTTACAAAAGTTAAGGCGAGCAGTTTGTTGTGGCAAAATGCTATCACTGAACCAGTTTCTGACTCTACTTTTTTGTATCCCCTCATGCTGAAATTGAAAATGTACATGTGATGGCATAAGTTAAACAGACAGGGAGTTTGCTTAAAACAATACAAAAACCCCTTCCCATAATGATCCTTACAAAATCTCTCTCTGCTTGGCCGTAGAGCGGACCTCTTCCTTTGTGCCTGATTGTGCATGAATTTCCATAAGCAGCTTCCTACCCGAGGGTGAGGGGAAACCTGACCCCTTCGAAGCCCAAAGCAGCCCTGGAAAAACGGTTTACATTCATCAGCCTCGGCTAACGCATTTGAATTCCCGTGTTACTTGGCTGTAGGCTAATGGCTAGAAGGGAGACGCCGATGCCCAGGCATGGCTGCTGCCCTTGCAGAGGATGATGATTGGAGTAAATGTGTTTCAGCCGACGTAGCTAAGGCCCTCCGAGTTCAGACCAATTTGCTCCTGTTTCGTGGTTTTCCTGACCTCAGACGTGGAACTGCCCTTGACCCGTAAAGACAAACCCTATGCAGACAAACCTTTAGCTCTTCTGGATCTTTTGGGGCCCATTAACCATGGAGTTCATATGAACACATAAAAAACACTGGCCTTCCTAGGCACTCAATGTTAGCTACAAGTACTGAGCAGTAGGTATTTGGCAGGTTTAAGGTTTAAGGCTTGTGCTCTACTTCTAACCACTAAAGGGCCACTTCTGGACTCTTGTGTGCTCCCATCTCCCTGCCATGTTGTGCCTCAGATGGTGCAGTGGTCTCAGACATGTTCTGGTCCCAGCCTCAGCAAGCATCTCCCAAAGCAGGCCGCTGAGGGAGTCATCCCCAAAATGCTGAGTCTGTGCTGAACCAGAAGGTCATCTGACAGGGGAGCACGCGGCTGGAGATGCATGGACACAGCGGGTTAGGGTAAAGATGACACCCCAAATTTCCCGAGCAGAGGGCTTTGGGAAAAAACGTCCACAGGGGAGAGGAGTGGCAAGGGAACAAAGATCGGGCTGGAAAGACACTGGGAGGCCAGGGTGGCTGTGAAGGCAGCATCACACCCCGAGAGGAAAGGGTGGTGAGCAACGAGACGACCGGCCAGGCCAGGAGGAGGTGGCTGGAAGATTTGTTTTTGAGCGTTACTGCTGAGGTGAACAGGCCCCAGAGTGAGAGAACTATTGCAAAGCGCGCCTGGCTCCCGCGGTGCTCACGGGGTAGGGGCGAGAGGGAAAGGGCTTCACCTCTTGCGTTGCAGTGCTTTGGGGTCCTAAATGTGCCTGGGGACAGCCTTGCCAGGCCACCCTGGGGTTGAAACTCAGGGTCTCGTTTTAAGAAATGTTGAAATTTGTAAATGCTTAGCGTTTCTGGGAAAAAAGAAAAAAACACACAACCCAGCCAAAAAAACCCAAAACACGGGTTGCTAGTTTCCAACAAACAGCCACCAGACCTACTGTCGCAACGTGGGGCTCTGCGGCCGTTCCCCTCTGATACAACTTAACCACCTAAGCCTGAGTCAAGGGATGATGTGCAGAGCTTCTATGGGTGAGTTTGGTCCTTCTCCCATCCAAAAGCCCCCAGGGGAGGCAGAGGGAGCGTGCAGAAGTCTATTAAATCTGGCCACTGCAGCACATATGGAGGCCAGCAAAATTTCTGCAGGTGTCATATGGATGTGGCTGTCTCTTCCTACTCTCCGCTTGCTTTTTTTTCTGACTATCACCTGAGCAGTGGTGAGAAGTTACATTGACCAGCTCCATAATGACGGCTGAGTGATCTAACGCAGGAACTACCTTTTGAATTTTTTGTGTGTGTATGTTTTCAGTGTGCCTCATATTACCACCACCGTGAACAAGTGTCTTTTTTACTGGCACAGAAAGAAAAGAGTACAGAGCAAGAACTCTGTTTAATCGGGTGCTCTGAACTAACAATTAATGCAGTAAAAGCACCATCCAAGAAAGAACAGAAATATCACAGGAACCACCTCAGACTGAAAAGAGGCTTTTTGTTGTTTTCTTTCTTTCTTTCTTTCTTTCTCTTTCTTTCTTTTTTTTTTTTTTAATTTTTTATTTTGTTTTTTCAGTTGCTGTTATTGATTTTTAAAGTCTGATAGTTTCAAAGACACTTCAAAATAATCTTCGGTACTTTTTAACACTATCAGAAAATATAAATCCTGATTTTTAATCTCACTTCTGTAGTTATAAATCCAGACTAACTCCACTAGAGTCAGTGAAGCCACACTTAAGCAAAACTGATGTGAGACAAGAATCAGGCTCCTAATATCTTGCCATGAAAAAGCTGGCTGCTTTTTCATTGTAGTTAGAAGAATCAAAGGACCAAGAAACAAAGAAACATCTACTGATTTTGGATGCCTTCGCCCTTTTACATTTTCACCTTGAGTTGTCTTTAACAGGACTGATTTTCAGAGGGCAGATGAAGAAAAAACTACTGGAAATCAGGCCTCTTTGAAGTGTCCCACACTGGAAAATGAAGCATCCAAAACCACCAGCAGTTTTTGAAAATGTTAGCCTTGAGGCTGTAGGATCTTCTCCCGAAACAGCTGCTCCGACAAAACTCCGGTGGGCCTCCACGGGAGTTTTGCCTGGGTAAGCAGGGCAGGATCACACCATCACCTGTCATTATGTAGGTGCACTGGAGGTACACTCTATGAGAAATTACACTTCCCTAAGAATTACAAAATAAAACTCTGGCCCTGCCCCCATTCCCAGCACTGAGAATTTCATCACTGAATCCAGTGGGAACAGGGTCAGACTGTGAGAGAAGTTCATTTATATTCTAAGGAAATAGAAAGCAGTATCTCTCTTCTACTGGAGTTCGAAAAATTCATGTATAAACATTGGCAGAGTTACTGAAAGGCAAGTAATTAGATCAGTGACTCCATTTCAGTTGGTGTGACAGCTGCATCTTTTTCATGTCAAGTTAATTTCAACTGTAATTTGGGGAGATGAAGTACACATACAATACTGTAATCTGGAAGATTTATATAAGGCAAAAATCATCATTCATACATTTTCTAGAAAGAATAATTAAGGTCCACTTTTGGTATCACCAATAAGCAGAAATGGCTGATGGGTTTTTCTGACACCGCAAACTAAACTGGAAAGTTACTATAAAACAAAACTATGCAAACATTTTGGGAAAGACTTGTCTGAGTTTTAGCAAATTAAAACATTAAAATGATCTAAGCCTTCCCCCCAAAAATAAAAAATAGGAGCTATAAAATAATGTTTAAATGTGATTTTTCTTAAAAAAGAGAAGCAACATTTTTTTAAGGCTTTCATATCTGGCTGCTGTGAAACTCAGACTCCCACAAAATCCTAGGAATCTGATCAAGCCTGCCAGATATCCAAAGAAAAATGTAAAAAGTGTTTTCATTATATATATATATAATATATATAAAAATCAAATAAATATGAAAACATTTGTTCCATTTCCCATTTATCTCTCACTCTGCAATATTAAAGAAAAAAAAAAAAAACACCACCAACAAAAAGCAAAAAACCACCCAACCCCTCCCCAAACTCCAAATAGTACGGCTGATGGGAAAATAACCATGCGTTCCTCTTCCTGAAGGACTAGAAAGCAAAGCAACCCAACTGCAAGGCAATGGAGGCATTCACTTCCAGTTCACAGTATTGCAGTTAGAAGTACAGTGAGGTCTAGATAAGTGATGGAGCAGGAGTTGCCTGGAGCGGGGAAGGAGGAGGTGTTCACATGACAATACAGCATTGACAGCGCTTTTTCTTTTGTGTACCTGGGGCAGCTTCCAAGGGCAGGCTCTCTTCCTTCCCCTCGGGAGAGGAGGGCTCTGTCGTGTCCGACAGGGGCCTGCCAGAGACCAGCTCAGCGGCGTTCCCGTCCATGGTGGAGACGTCCGTCACTGTCTTCTCCCGCAACGACTTCTCGTCGTCTTCGTCGATAAGGACCAGCTCTGCCTTGATGGTCTCGTCATAGCCCAGCACTTTCTTCGTCTCCTCTTCATCATCGATGTTCTGGTAGCCCATAAATATCATTGTCACCGGCTGATCTGCGCTGGCCTCCAGGGCTTCACCACCGCAGGGTTTGTCTTGGGGCTGAGGGTTCACAGCATGCCCTTTGCTGGGTTTGTGTACCATTTCCAGCTTTGCCTCCTTGAAGAGCATTTGCTCCTTCATATGGCTAAGGTTTCCATCGGCTACCGCATTTCTGTCTGACACAGTCATTGTTTCATACCCTCCTTTTACACTTGATTGTCCAGCTTTTTGCATAAGTTCATCTACGTCCTTTGAGCTTAATTTATGTACTCCATTTTCTACCACTGTGCCACCAGAGTGAACCTCATAGACTACCTTGGTACCATCATCATAGACTTTGAATCCTCTTTGATGGGCCTCATCTGGGCCAATAGGTGAAGCAGAGACAATCTTGGTCTCTCCTGTCTGTTTGTCTTTCTCCACATTAATTTCCATGGTGCACAAAGCTTGAATGAAAACAAGAGAGGAAGTGCATGTTACAACAAAAAAAGCCAGTGAATGGTTAATTGCCAAACAGACAAAGAAAACTACGGTGCCCCTTTTCCTACCTCCTGCTTCTAAAGGGCCAAGCGTTCTACGTTAGAGGTGGGATGCAATGCTGTGGACAGAGATAGCTGTTACACTACAGCTTTTTATGCAGCTGGAGGCTAGGCATACCTGTGTAAATAGGACCTAGTCTTCCAGCTCACGCCGCGTGGAGCTGTCTTTGATCAATTAGGAGCACCAAGAGCACTTGGGTTAGGTGTAATTTAGACAAAGGGAGGTGACAGCATGCAGGTTGCCCTCAACCTTTCCATTCTCAACTTGCCTCAAAATTCAGAGAGAAACTCATTTCCAGGAACCTCTCTACTCTCTTTTCCTTCTCTGCCATCAAACTGCCAGTTAGCTGGTAACAAGTTTTGTTTGCTGCAAGTAACACCCAGACTGTTTTATTGTCAACGCTTGTTCTTGCTTAACTCTTCCATCCGTAGGATTCAAAACATTTTAGAGAGGCGAAGAAACATTGTTTATCCCTGTTCTACAGGTGGGAAAACAAAATCAAACAGGAATGGGATAATTTCTCCCGCAGATGCATGGCAGGGCAGGTCTCAGCTTCCACACCAAGGCATTGACAGTGACCTCTGCTTGCAGGTTAAGAGAATGTATAAAATGGCCAGGAAGTGCTCCCTCATTTATTTGAATTAGGCCCTAAGCACCATTGCCGAAGTTGAAGAAAAAAGTAATAATGAACTGACTTTCAAAGAGTCATGAAACAACAGGTGAAAACATGCTTGTGAGGGATGCTGCTTTAGAATAGCAAAGATGCTTTTCTAGCATTTAAGAAGGACGCAGTAACAAGATGAAAATTGTAGAGACCACACAGTAGGAATAGACAGTCTGCACCGCTCTAACACCCATTTTGAGATACGACGGCATCTCACTAGACAGCTTTTCAAAGAAAAATGTGCAAAGTTCTTACAAATTTTCCAGAAGTGGTCATCTGTTTAAGCATTCCTTGTATACAGATGGAGACATTTTGGCTCCTGGACAGACATCCACAGACACTAATTGCAAATTACCACAGGCAGTGACAAGTGTTTGTGAAACTTATGGTGACCATTTCCACCAATGGACCTCAATGGCATAACCATGATTTGTCTTACCTTACCAACAAACTGACATGTTGGCTTTTTTTCCTGACTTATTTTCAAGTGAGAACAGAATATCCTTGCCCCAAAACCCAATGTAGCTTGGTATGCTTGTATTTAAAAAATCATTAATATAAAAAAATTACCCTTGCGTTAAGATATTCCTTCAGTCTTATTATTCACACACAGTAGGATTTTTTTTTCTGTACCCTTAAAGCAGAGTAGTTCATCAGCAATAGGAAGTTTATCATGACCTGCATCATCACCCCCCGTATAGCTCTAGACAGAAAATTCATGTATTGCTGAGTGGGTGCTTGCTGCCCCTGCAAGGCGGTCTCCTCTGGACCCCGGGGGTGCAGTCTGGTAGGCAGCCCAGCCAAATGGGGGTTTGGTCATCTACGTGCTGTGTGCATCTGCTCAGACCTTGTTTGGCCCTGGAAGGGCTGGTTAGGTCAAACGCAACACCACGCAAACACCTGGATGGGGCTGGAGGATGGAGGTGCCGGTGGGCGAAGGAGCATTGCTACTTCTGAGAGTGAGGCGTTGCTGAAGTCTGGAGTGGGCTGCAGAAGCAGGGATCTCATCTTGGCCATTGCAAACTAGGGGAATATCCCTAAGGACCGTGTTTTACCACCGCTTTGGGAGGTTTATGGACTAGTCGTGTCCATAGCTGTCATGATCCTGAGCACAGGATGCCCATTGTCACAACGAAGTAGGGATATCAGTTTTCTGATCTCCCTCCCTGTGCAGGAGTTTTCATGCCTGGACATCCCACAGCAGCCCCAGCAGCCAAGAGGAGGCTGTTGGGGCGAGAGCTGGGCTCTGCTCCGAGGTGTGCAGCAGGAGACTGAGGGGCAGCCAGCAAGGACTGAAACAGGGGAGATTTAGGCTGGAAATAAGGAAAAACACTGTCGCCCCAAGGCCAGTAGCTGTTAAGCCCTGGGGCAGGTTGTTCCGAGGAGCTGTGGCAGACTGCACCATGGTGCAGCTTAGAGAGCAGCTGGAATAGATCGCTTGCTCAGGACTGTTCCAGCCCAGGAGCTGGTGGGCAAGTGTCCTTCAAGTCTCATGCAAGTTACTCTGCCCTGAAGCCTTTAATCCAACTTATAGGGGTAATGAAACAAAAAGATGCAGGTGCCACCACTAACACACTGGAATTTGCTCCCTTCTAGGTGCAGTTTCTTGGGTGGGGGTGAGGGGGAGGAGGGAAGAAAGAGGAATTTTCTTTATTGGCTTAGCCCCCAGGCCTTGGGTGAGTGGGCTCTGAACATCACTTGACCTCGCCAGGGATGCTCATCTACAACTGCAAACATTACGGAGGTAAAAGTAGGGGTTGGCTAGCCTATGCTGCAGATGCTAAAACTGACACCCTGGCAGGTTTTTGAGTGGCAGCCAGCTGAACCGAAGCAAAGCTGAACTATGAGGGAGCAACAGCACATTCAGAAAATCATCTCTGATGGGCAGAGGTTCCTGATTTGTCATGAGCACTACAGCCCTGCAGAGAGGGCACTGCCAGCTCACCGGCTGGCCGCTTGCTACCTTCTTGGCGAGAAGCAGCATCCTGACTTCCCCTGGAGCTCCTGTGCTTCTCCTCTTCTTTGAAAAATAAAAATATTATCTGGGACATGACTTTTCAGTAAAGGCTGCTGATTTTCCTGTGAAATAGTTGAGTACCATGTTATTGCGTATATTTTTAGTGCAGAAGAGGGTGCAATCTGCCAGATCCTTCCTGTTTTGATGAACAAATTTCATTCACTAGTGTGCATTAAAAGAAGGCTTGTATAGTGGGCCTGAATTCAGAAGCAGATAGGGAAAATCTGTTAGTTAAATCATGTGGACCTGGCCATATTTAAGAAGAGTTGCAAGATACATCTTTTTATCTATGGTATGGAGTACTGACAAGTAACAACGTCCTACTTATTAGGAAGACTTTGGGCAACAAGTTCTAGCACTGCTTGGAAGACTCTGTCCTACTGGCTGATCTGATCTAGAAAGTTAATAGGTGTGGTCCTTGTGTATTTTATGTTTGGCTAATTTGCTCAAGCATTTGCCACTGTCAACATTGTAATTTCTTCCACTGTCATTTCAGCAGCAGTGTTTTTAAGACTGACATAACGTGGTTTATGACCTGCCCCCAGGATGACATTAAAGCTACTTGTGCAAGTAAATGCATAAATATACACGAGTTTCTTAGAAAGCTGTTAACTAGTGAAATGCATTGCCATGGGAGAAGTGAATAACAGAACCTGGCTTATCTGCCTGTATGCATAATGTTCATTCTCTGCAGGAAAACCTAGCAGCCCAGCTTGTCAAAGTAGCTGAAAATTGAACTAATGTTGATTTCTCAGATGTCTTTATTTAACCAGAGCTTATTTGCTGCAAAATGTGCTCTATTAATACGATGCAAAACTGTCTGACAATAGAGTTGAAACTGAAACCAGTACTTGAAGATGACAGCCTGTATTCACAAGTAAAAGTTTTCTGCATGAGCTTTAATTACAGTGTAACAACAATGCAGTGCTTCACGACAAGATCCGAGTGTGCAGACGAAAGGATCAAGGATCTGGCTTCTGCCTGTTATGTGGCTTCAGAGGCTGCTCTTTAAAAAAAAAAAAATCTTAATAGACTTTGAGGTTGCTTTAAGATGGATGCTTACAGTCTACCGTTGAGCACATATGCTGGTGCCTTTTCTTTAAGCTATTGCACACACACAATACTCATATAAGGACTACGTGAATAAGGCTTCTGGGTCATTTGAAGAATGAAAGAAATTATTGTATTCTTGGTGTTGACAAAATGGCACAAAACACACAGGGAAAAGCTTGCTTTTAAGACAGATCAGGATAAGCACTGGTGGAAGGGAAGCTTTTGGAATGGTTTGCCACAGAACCTCTAAACAAAATGACATATCCCATAGCTGTGTACAGTGTCTTAGCTGCAGACATTGCTTTGCTATGCTTGTTAACCTATTCTTCAAGTAAGGCACCCTTCATTCCCACTCCTTGGGACACCTCTTAAGTAGTCACCAGCAATTTGGTCTTGAGATAGGGAATACATTGTTTAGAAAAGAAGGATCTTGAAAATAAGAAAAGCATACAGCTTTTAACAATCACGTTGTTACATTTAAGACACATACTCAATCTGAAAAATAAGTGTTAGAAAATTCTCTGTATGACTCCAAGCACAAACATGCCGTAATTCTCCCCACCTTTTCCCCAAGAAGAAAGAATGATACACAAGTAAGTATAAAACGATATAAAAGTTTGAAGCACATATGGCGTCTTGTGAGTGCCTGTCTGTCTCATTCATCTTAATGGGAGTTGCATGGGTTCAACGGAGGAGGCAAAACCTTGGCCTAAATATCATGTGTTTGTATCAGCAGAGGTGGAAAGAACTGAATGTTTCTACGTAAAAAAATTGGACGCATTTCCTACGCTACTTGCATGTAGTTCAACTACATTGTTTTGAGAAGACTCATCGCTGCTCCAAAAGCCTTGACTTATTTACAAAATACAAATCAAGTGGCATTTCCTGGCATTTAAATGATATCAGGACACCAGACCCATTAAGGCAATGCAACAAAAAAAGTTCATGGCTATTGGACTGGTATTATAATGCTTTGCTCCTTGAGACTTACCAGCTACTCTGCTTGCTCCGTCACGCCCAGGAACTGGCTCTGCTGTTCGTGAATAGAGGGTTGGGAGTTCAGGGATCTGGGAGTAAATGTAATTTACTGCATCTGGTGTCAGAGAACAGGAAACAGTTAGATTCGTGCTACGAGCCCCAGTGGCTTCATTGCTTAGACAGCAGAGTGTTGTCAGCCCCAACAACAGTCACTGGAGCTTTGTACTAGATAATTGGATCAAAGCAAACAAAGTGCAAAGTCACTGTCATGTGATTGGTGTTCAATAGACTAGCTGAGGCAGGAGGGAATGGGTCCAGATGACTCAAACCTTATGTCAGTTGAACACACAAAATTATTTGTCAGGAGGTTCTGGATTTATCAAGTCCGTGACCTTTAAAAGGGCGGGGAGAGAGGGGGAAGGTAAGGAACAAACCTAACGTGATACCCAGAATACATGACATTTCAAATAGAGATATAAAAGCCTAAAAATGCTAGTGTTGACTGAATGGGATGAAAGGCCAGCTCTTTTGCACTGGTTATTTCCGATATTATCGAAGAGGCATTTGGTTTTTTGTTCTTAAAGCTGAAATTTAGCTAATAATGAAATCACGTATAGATACTGATAGGGTGCCCGTTGTGACCTTCAGTAGGTATTAAGCGCCTGCCACTTCTGCAGTGCCATCATTCATTAACAAACTCTGAACTAGTAGAAAGCTATCTTAAAGGACTGACTTGTTTTACATTTCAGCTTATGGTTGTTTAGCATAAGCTAAATATGTTCTTTAGAAGAGACATTAAAGAAATTTACAAATATTTACTGGGAGATGTTTTGTGGCTGGGTTAAATATTACTAGATAGTGTATATCGTTCTGCTAGCATTCAGTGGCTGAGCTAAAAGCAGAGCTCAGAGGAGACGTGCAAATAACTGACTTACAGTTCAGGCACGAAACCAAAATGAAAAAGAAAAAAATATTTAAAAAATCACATTCTTTCCTATCAACTGGAAATGTTTTCAGTTTTGTATGGAAACAGTTAAATTTCTGTTCAAATATAAGATCCTATCTGGTGTGAAACAGAGCATTCTTTTTCCTCCACAGGTACTTTGCTGGTTATAATTTAAGTTGTCGAGCCCTTGGTACAGCCTGGTCCATGTGTCAGGGTAGGAGGCAGAATCCACCTTCCTTGGTGCCTCTTGTTTTTATAAGCAGGTGAGATAGTAAGACCAGCGCAGACCGCAAAAGTGAACTGGTGAAAGGAGAGAAAATGAAGTGTCCTCTTGTAGGCTGCTTGACTGCAGCCAGTGAAGGGAGATACTTTCCTCACGTTCCCTATGGGCTAACACCCATCCCAGAAAAAAACACTACACCTGCTGGTATCCTTGGCAAAGACATGATGTGCCACCTCTAATCCCAAAGTCTGCTCCTTTGGCAGAAAAATTGGGCCTGGTATTAGTGAAATGGTTTTACCGCCTTAACAGCCTGCAGTGGCCGCCAGTGCTGCTGGGTGCAGGAAGATAGTAATCACAGTCCCCAAGAAGACCCCCCATCCCTCCATGGAGCACTGTAGGCCACTCAGGTGAGTAGGTCCCTTTTCCCCCTTCGTGCGTCAGAGGAGGGTGGCACAGAGGCACAGTGCAAATTCATTCCAGAAAGCCAAGAAGTTAGTATATAAGTTCAGTTTGTAACAGATGAATTTGAAAAAAACTTGGCCAGGGAAATATTATTTTATTTCATACTTCAGTGGACAAATAGCAGTCTTGGCAAATGGGCTTTTATATTTTCAATGCATACTGTTTCCTCAAAGTTTTTTTATTTTTAGCAGTATAGTCTAGGAGAAATATTTGTTTAGGACACAGCTGACTGACCAATGGCCAGCAACAGCTGCTTTCTTTTGCAGGGTTTCTTGCCTCTGATGAGAAATTGGTACAATGCTTGGTGTTGTTATTCTGGGAAATATCACCAGCAAATGAGCAAGCCATTATTGAAAACTGAAGTAATTTCTCAGAAGAAAGAAGTGGTGACTGTGTTTCTGGGCCAGAATAAGAAGGCACTTTGTGTTCTGGAAATGGCAGAAATTTAGTAATTATTCACCCCGTAGAGTGTACTGCTGGAACAGTAGTTTCAATATACACTCATCCAGTGACTTGAGTGATAGACCTATCTGTCCACACGTGGGTATAATCAATGCAGACTTGTGTTGCTTAACTGATCATCCTTACTTCTTTTGCAGTCCATGAGAATAAATAGGCATGGTTAGGGTACAGTTCTCATCCCAGTGCGCTGCAGGAGGCAAAATCCTTGGCAAGTATTTGTTTTTCCCCAGTGTCTGTACAGGGAACTAAGCTGACCATCCTGGCAGCTAGTGTTGCTGACATCTAACAGTTAGCAAGATCAGTTGTACAGCTTGATGGTGAAACTCTCACTTTGATGTTGTACATGTCTGTAGACCTTAGTAAGTTGGTTTTTTTTTTGCGTCCTGCGTTAGGAGGCAATACCTAGGTAAGTGTTAGGTGTTGTTAATATTGACTCAGTTTAGAAACTTCTCTGGATGTTACTTAGAATAAAAAAATAAAAAATTAGCTTCAAGGCTCCTGACAATCTCTCATTATTATCCTGAGAAGGGAATGCCGTAGTGGGGGTGATGGGGGTAGGATTCTTGTGTATTTCCTTCTGAAGCAAGTTGTGGTGCTACATGTCAGAAATGGGGTATTTGACTAGAAGAAGTTAGGGCTTGGATGATTCTGCCAGCTCTCATCCCCCCCCAGACAAAAAGAACATGCTCATTTTCCTTTATCTCACTGGCAACAAGGTTTGTTTCATTTAGCACCTTTAAAAAGGATATAAGAGATCAATTTTACAAGGAGTGGATGAGACACAAATTAGCATTTTGTTTGCATGAGAAGTAAGACAGAACATAAACTAAAGCATTTGAACTGACTGCATTCAATATCTTAATTTCAACCTTTGATGAGTTATTGATATCTAAGGATGCCATAAAACATGTCCTGTGGCTTTTTTGTACTACTTATAACAAACTGCGTTTTAGGACTATGGCACTCTTCCTTATTACCAGACAGACAAGTGCTTGGGAAAACACATGGGGCCAGATAATCCTTCAAGGGTACTCACACAAAACTAAACCTTCAGAACTGCTAAGAATAGCTCCCATGCAGAGCCTTGTGGCCAAATGTCAGACGAGCTCATTTTCCAAGGGCTGGATTATCTTTAAAAAGTCTGATTACCACTAAAATTAGTGCCTAAGGTCTTCTGCAAGTACTGGCTCCCAGGTCAGGGCTGCAAAGCCCTCTGGGGCTCCATGGGGCTACGTCAGAGGGAACAGAGATTATGACCCTCCCACCATGTTTGTAAGACCATGAACAGAGGTTTAAGCAGGAAGCTTTGCTAAAAGCTGAATAGCCTGGCTCTGACTTAGTGAATCATGGTTTAAACTAACAAACTTGGGGGATAGGGTCCACAGCTGACACCTGTATATCCATAAGCAACAGGGTAGATGACCGCACATATCAGAGCAGTAAAGAATGCTCCCCAAACCTTTCCAAAGGCAAGAACCCTAAGTTGAGCCACTTAAGTGCATATATACCAATGTATGTAATCTGGGCAACAAGCAGGAGGAACTAGAGCTCCGTGCCCAGTCTGAGAGATGTCACAGGAATCACAGAAACTTGGTGGGAAAACTGACATGGCAGGAAGACCACAATGGATGGCTACAAACTCTTCCAGAAAGATAGGAAGGGATGAAGAGGAGGTGGAGTTGCACTTTATGTAAAAGAGAAATTTGAGTGTATAGAGGAGAGCTCTGGAGACCACACCAGTTCTATTGAATTAATACCTTTGGATCAAGATTAGAGGGATCATCACCAAGGGGGATCTTATGTTAGGTATCTGTTACTGACCTCCCAGTCAGGATGACGAAGGCAACAAAACCTCACTTTGGCTGCTCAAGGAAGTCTCAGGCCAACAGAACCTGGTCCTCATGGGTGGGGCTTCAATTACTCAGACATTTGTTGGGAAAAAAACACAGTGGTGCACTGTGTCCGTCAGGTTCCTGGAAAGCATCGAGGACTGCTTCCTGCTACAGATGTTGGACATGCCGACTAGGAGCAGCACATTGCTAGATTTGCTGCTCACAAACTGGGACAACTTACTTGACAACATAACTACCAATGGTAGCCTTAGATACAGGGACCACCACATTGAGGAGTTTAAGATCCTGCTGAGCACACTGCAGACCAGCAGTAGGACAAAGACCCCGAATTTTAGAAGAGCCAACTTCAATATGGTCAGAGCCCAGCTGCGAGGGATCCGCAAGGACGGTCCACCCTTTAGGGAAAGGAAGGAGGCTGAACAAAAGACCACATGGTCTTTTAACAATGAGCTTTTAGGTGTAATTAAAAGCAAAAAAGAAGCATACTGGCTATGGAAAGGCAGACAAATAGCCATTGATGACTACAAGAACCTTGCTAGAGCATGCAGAGATGCAGTCAGGAAGGCTAAGGCTCAGCTAGAACTGAAATTGGCCAAAGATGTCAAGTACAACAAGAAAGGGTTCTTCACATTTGTGAGCATTAAGCAGAAGCACAGGGAAGACAGGCCCATTACTAAACAGGGCAGGGAAACTAGTCACTAACAATGCTGACAAGGCAGAGGTTCGCAATACCTTCTTTGCCTCTGTCTTTACTGGCATAGCTGTGATCCCAAGATCAAGTAGCTACGACAACTCATGTGTTGACCCACCAGTAGTGGAGGAAGGGTTGGTGTGCAGCCTCTTGCAAGGGCCCAACCCACATAAACCCATGGGTCTGGTTGGAATCCATCCCAGGGTGTTAAGAGAAGTGGCTGACATTGTTGCAAGGCGACTGTCTATAATATTTGAAAGTCATGGAGATCAGGGGATGTCCCTGATGACTGTAAGAGGGAAAATGTCATGTTCGTCTACAGGAAGGGACCAAAAGAGGACCCAGAAAACTAGAGGCCCATTACTCTTTCTTCATTCCCTGGGAAAATGATGGAATGAGTCCTCCTGGAAACTATTACAAACCAAATGAAGCAGGTGATTGGGAAAAGCCAGCACAGATTTACCAAAGGCAAATCATGACAGACTATCCTGATCACCTTGTACAACAAAATAACGTCTTCGGTCATCGTGGGGAGACCAATGGATGTTGTTTACTTGGACTTCAGCAAAATGTTTGACACTGTTTCCCACAGCCTTCTCCTGGACAAACTGACAGATACAGATTGGATGGGTGGTCTGTGAGAT
Source organism: Pygoscelis adeliae (assembly GCF_000699105.1). Classification (NCBI taxonomy): domain Eukaryota; kingdom Metazoa; phylum Chordata; class Aves; order Sphenisciformes; family Spheniscidae; genus Pygoscelis; species Pygoscelis adeliae. The sequence goes on from NW_008825208.1 coordinate 6,785,907, forward strand.
GGGTAGGTAGCCGGCTAACAGGCTGCACTCAAAGGTTGGTGATGAATGGTTTTTACTCAGGTGGCCAGAGGTGCTGTAAATGTGGCAGACATAGATGCAGATCAAATTAAAAAGTTACTTAAAACCCTACAACTGAAAAACAATCGCTGATGAGTTTTACACGACACATGGGAAGCACTCTACAAAGATCTGTACTTGATGACTCTGAGGACATGGTCGTCTCTTTTGCTTTTGGGCTGCACAGCTGGTCAAGATCAGAGACGAGAAGAGAAAACCAGAAGAGTCTCTAAGCAATGTGCTGGGAGCTAAACAATGCAGGCCAGGTTTCCAGAGCCACAGCTTTGCCAAGTATATGCTAATATGTATCAAATTCAAACAGAGGTTTGTGCAAACTGTAGAGTTACTGTAATTGTGGCTTCTGTATGTTGGCTGAAGTATAGAGTCATAGAATCATAGAATAGCTTGGGTTGGAAGGCACCTTTAAAGGTCATCTAGTCCAACCCCCTTGCAATGAGCAGGGACATCTTCAACTAGATCAGGTTGCTCAGAGCCCCGTCCAACCTGACCTGGAATGTTTCCAGGGATGGGGCATCCACCACCTCTCTGGGCAACCTGTGCCAGTGTTTCACCACCCTCAGCATAAAAAATTTCTTCCTTATATCTAGTCTGAATCTACCCTCTTTTAGTTTAAAACCATTCCCCCTTGTCCTGTCCCAATAGGCCCTACTAAAAAGTTTGTTCCCATCTTTCTTAGAAGCCCCCTTTAGGTATTGAAAAGCTGCAATAAGGTCTCCCCGAAGCCTTCTCCTCTCCAGACTGAACAACCCCATCTCTCTCAGCCTGTCATCATAGAAGAGGTGTTCCACCCCCCTGATCATTTTCGTAGCCCTCCTCTGGACCTGCTCCAACAGGTCCGTGTCTTTCTTATGCTGAGGGCTCCAGAACTGGATGCAGTACTCCAGGTGGGGTCTCACCAGAGCAGAGTAGAGGGGCAGAATCCCTTCCCTCGACCTGCTGGCCACGCTTCTTTGGATGCAGCCCAGGATACGATTGGCCTTCTGGGCTGCGAGCGCACATTGCTGGCTCGTAAGTTGCAGCATGTAGTTTGCCTACAGATGGCCAAAGACTGCAGAGGACAAATTCACCCCTGAAGCAAATTCAGCAGTCAAGGGAGTTACATCAGATCTTAATGTGGCTTTTATTTTATATATACATTGAGCCATAAACATACACACACACAGAGTAAGAGCTCTCTCCTTTCCATTGTTCATGATGTGCATGCAGCATAGCACTACAGCATGCCTGGTTTTGACTGCAGACCTGAGCAGCAACAAATGATGTCATTCCTAGCATCATCTCAGGCCTTGTTTAATGGAGAGTTTGTCAGTGACAAGCCACCAAGGAGCTGTCAGAACCACGACTGCAGGTGACAGGGCCACAGCCCCCAGTCTCAGCATTTCTGCTCTGCTTTCTCTCATGTAGTGATCTATGGAGGTAAAGTGTGTTTGTACCCTGGAAAACGTGGGGTTTATGTTTATTGTGCCTGGATGACTTCAAGCTCAAAAATGCTCATTGCCAAACACAGCTGTTTTCTGGGAAGGGTGAGAAGGACACAGAGCGTCACTTGATCGGCCACTGGTGCTCACCACCATTTCTCCCCTCCCCTCGCAGCCTTCACCTGGGCCTCTCTGGGCTCTGAGCTCCCTGTAGTTGTGCTTTCTGCACACTCAAAAGCTCTGTCACCACCACATATGGCACAAAAACATGCACAGGGACACAATGGTGAGATAAATCACTTTCTGTACCATCATTGCGTTTAGAATAAAGGAAGGGATGGACACAGGGCAAACTAATGTGAGATGTATGGACTGGAAGTCTTTCAAGATATGGCAGCAATTGAAGAAATTGCCCCAACAGGTCTGTGTTGGTTTGTGTCTGTGTTTTACACAGCCTTCCTGTATTATGCAATGGCTCTTACCATTTTCCTCTGCAGCATGTGTTACAGAAGGTTGCCAGACAGATGGCTGATCTGCTGCAACAAAGCAAGTTCTACATGTTTTTGAAGGAAGGACAAATATATGGTACCAAAGTGATCACAGCTAGCTATGTATGTGTTTTCTTCCTGCTTTGGTCAGCTACCCTCACAGACTGTTGTCAGAGAGCAGAAAACAGAGGATCTGCTCAGCTTTCACCATGTGAAGATGTACGGTCACATCGTGCCCACAGTGGTAGGGCTAACAGGACAGCTTGCAGCCTCGGTCATCCCTAGAGGAGCAGAGTACGGTACTGCTTAGAGGATGACCCGGGCCCGCCTCAGCCCACAAGGACCAGCTGTCGAGAGGAAGAGACAAGATATATAAAGCAAGTGGTCTGGAAGAGAAGATGTACCAGTTAACTCAGCTATACCCCCTGCTCACTCTGCTTGCACATTTATTCTGGAGGCACTCTCTTCTCTTTGGCATGATTTTGCAGTTTTCTGTTACCCTTCAGAAGTCACGAGCTGTCCTTGCTTCTGGCTCAGTCTGTGAGGGAGGGGTCCACTGAAAGCAGGCAAAATCTGGATAGCAGTGAGGCTCCTCTTGAACCCAATGAAATATTACATTGCTACAAGAAAATACCTTTGGGGAAACTAGCGCTTCGTTTTTGCTAGCTGGGGGTTTCCTTTGGTTCCCATTTTATCACAACACGCATGAAGAGGCAGACCGCGTCTTGCAGGAGTCATAAAAGCTCCTGCACGCTTTGGGTGCTAATTCCTGTAGGCACCATTCCTCTTCTGGAAACTTACCAACAACCATGGTGAAACTCTGCATAGGTACAAAATATTTGCCATTCTGGGTCTTTACTTACTTTGTGGTAGCCAATTTCAAATGCTCCAGGAGGAAGGAAGAGTGAGTTCTTACCATGGAGCATCCTATTGGGGACTTCTTTTTTTTTTTTTTTTGACAATGGGATTTATCATAAAACTTGAATTATATTGCTAATAGAAGTGAAAATGTCTGAACTAGATCTTTGAGTTAAAAAGAAAATCCTTTTACTAAGTAATATTAATCACCTCAAAAAGACAGCTCCAAGTTGGCTCATATACCACATATTAACCTTCCGTTGTGTCTCAGTGCTTTAATGTTAGGATCATTCTACATATTCCTCATCTATACTCACAGTACAGTTGGGCATGGCTTTGTCAGCAGCTGGAGGAGCTAGTCCTGACCTCACTATTTTGAATCTTGTCAGTTCAAAGACATGTGCTGAGAATGAGTGTCTGGAGCACAGATTTATCTGCAGATGGATCAGCATGATATCCTTCCTGGGTCTCAAGGGTCCTGGAGAGGAACTGCAAAGGTCTCTTTAGCTTCCTGGGAATGAATCATATTATTCGCTCACTCAGACACCTAAATTTATAGCTCAGCGTTTAGACTGATCGCACATAGTGTGACACTGAGTTCATAAACTAGGAATTATTACATCCTCATCCACCCATGTGAGGTTTTCCTTCTGTAAGAATCATCACACAGAGAATATCGTTCATCAGTGAAGTAATCTCATTTTAATAGTTGTTCCTGTATATTAGGAATAGTCCTCATTGTATTTAACTGTTTATGAATAGAGCATGAGTGCATACAATGGAGAAGATTGACCACAAAGAGGTGAAAAGGAGTCTGCAGTGCAGGGCTATCATGTGGTGAAAGGGGTCAATAACACAGAATTTGTATGATGTCTGTTTTAAGTCATCCATGCTGTTCTTTCCCCTTGTGTGCACATAAGAAGAGGTGGAGCTCTGCCAAAGGAATACTGTTTCACCACAATAGTGACGTTTCTGCTTGCACTATAGCAATACCAAAGAAAAAGGTAATGGCTCTAGCAATAAATCAGAAACATACAATGAAGAGAAGAACCCCCACTCTGTAAACCTTTGCAACAAAGCTATAGTTAACAACTCTCTTTAAACCCAAAGCTATACAATAATGAAAAGGCACTTACCACCATCCTGGTGTGAGAAACTCTGTGAAGGGAAAAAAAAAGATGTTTGGTTAAATCCTTTATATTTTGGGTATAATTTGCATGAAGTCTTGATTTTTATGCTAGGCTTGCTTTTATGGTTCTCTGCAATTTTTAAATGGGTAACTGCAGATGTGGCTCCCCAGGTTTAGGTGCCATTAGAGGCTGAGAGAGTGGGACATGGTGTAACTAAAAGAACACTGCTGTTTGTTGCAGGCTGTAATGCTCAGAAGTGGCATTTGTGGAGAACGCCACTATCTCTGGGTGCCACTGGGAGCAGGGAAGTTTGAGATGCCTTTCAGGATCCTGCTGACATCTTTCAGTGGGGCTGAAAGCTCACATTGTTTCCCTGCAGATAAGCTAGGGAGACAGTCTCTGAAATCCCTCTTCAAAAAAAGGTGGAGTGGGAAGGGGAAATCCAAATAACCCAACCGAAATAGATCTGACGTCTCTACATCTTCTCTAGTCTTGTTAATCCTGATTTGAGCTACGTGCTCTGCAACTGCCCTCAATCTTCCCATAAGTGCATGAATTATAACTGCTGCTTTCAAACACTGCTAAGAGTCTATCTTGGTTTCAATCTGTGCCCAAGTGTCTTTTTTTTTTTTTTTTAAATACCTTTTGCAAGTTGTCGAAGGATTTCTCAGTCTCCTTCAGTTTCTCCAAAATGATTTGTTCTTTGGCAGATATTTGGGATTCCTCACTTTCTAATTTCTGTATTTCTTGTTCCAGCCTGTGGAAGACATACAGACATGCACATACACACAAAAATAAAACATGTAAAAATTATTTCAATGAGCCATAGTTTCCTAGGTATTAATTAGCATTTCAAATGTCATCAGGAACAACTTTCACTCTTGTTACTCACAACTGCTTTCCTAGCACATGAAGAGCACATAAATTATTTGTAACAGACAGATCTATTTAAAAGAAAATGACTAATTTTCTTATTATCCACTTCTGCAAAAGCATGTAAAGATTAACTAAAAATATACCTCGGTATCCCTTCACCCCAATTCCTGTAACATCTCTCAGATATGCACTTTCATTTTAGAAATCACAGTACGGGATATAACCATAAACATGCAGTAATAATTAGAGGAATAGGTGTCTTCCAATGCTTCCATACTCTAGACAATGAAACTGGAAATAGTTGTTGGAAGCTGGCAGTCACTCAGTTGTGTTAGGAGTTTCTCTTGAACCAGTACTTCGCCCACTCCAGACAATAACACTTTGGGATATCCATCCGTGCTTTCTACCATTATTGCATGATATTGGGGACCCCAGAAGCTTCAGGTAATAAAATACACAGGCTGCTCAAAAAATAAACTTATTTTGCTAGGCAGTAAGCATTCACCACTCTTGTTTCTCTTGTCGAGACCTAATGGCACTCACTCCTTAAGATGTGTTGACTGTGATTTGGGATACACTTTAATCAGGGTTAGATTCTCCATTACTTTAACTCAAACCTCCTTTTATTGACAAGATTTATGTGGGTGCAGGAATATTCCCTATTTCTCTCTCTCTATTTTTATGTATACCACCATCTTTATTTTCTCACTTTTGACAAAAGAAAAAAAAAAAATCTGTAATACGATCTAAGTTGAACACTTTTGAACAGGGATAGTTAACCTAAAACTCCCTTTTCCTACAGAAAGATCTGTAGCTGCTCACAGCTGAGGGACCATATTTCTTTGAATGCGACAGACCAGCATTGCCCAGTACTTTTGTTACCCACGGCTGCTTGCTCCTGCCTTTCTGCCACCACTTCTCATGTGAAGGATCAGGGCACCGATCCAAGCTAAAGGGACACATTTTTGCTCTTTTCCCTGCTGAGCACAGGACTTCCTTAATGCTTGTTCGATCACAAGGCAGAAGGCAAGGAGAAGGTGACAGTGGGCAGGTAGGGAGGAGGGAGGGATTGCTCCTTTCAAGGGCTTGACAGCTTGAGTTGCTTGTGAAATTCATGTGTCTAAATATAGATGCAAGGGTCTAACTTAAGGCACCCACCTGGGAAATTTTTCCTCACTTTCTAATTGTACAAGGATGAAAGATGTGTGACGCTTGCTGATAACGCTTTTCATTAGAGGGAGGCAAAAGCGTCACAGCCTCAAGTTGTTGGAGATGGAAAAAGGCAGATTTTGCTCTCCTGAAGTATGCAAATACTTAATAGTCTCAAATTCGTGGTGGTTTGTCGGACTGCCATTTTCCTCTCTTAAAGGCAACCCCATCATCTCCAAGTTGAAATGGCTTAATTGCTGTGATTTTAAAATGAACTGTTGGAAAGTACTGCTCCAATCCACTTAATATTTTCTCCAAATTAATATAAAGTTTTAAAAATGCAAGATATTTTGAAACAAAATATTTTGTTTTGCTGAAATGGAACAATCTGTTACAGGATGAATTTTCCCCCTTATGTTGTGATTCACGGAGAAAGCTTTCAAAAAAATACTTTTTAATCTTGACTTTTCTTCCCAGGAAATGTTTTAAAATACCTAGTGAAGTGAAAAAATCACTTTCACTGAGATCAACCATTGCCATGCTCCTACTTAATGAATTTAGAAGTCAACACAAGGGTGGCTCTTTTCCTTCCCTATCCCTGGGAATGATTACTAGATGCATATAAATTTTATACCTTGCTGATAAAGACATTTGAAATATTCTGCTGTGCTGTCTGGTGAAATTACATGTTTCTTTTCTTCCCAAGTGAATCACTAAGCAGCATTTTCAGGATACATATTCTGTAGCCAGGTACGTTTTGCTTGCTACATGATCCAGGATGAGACTGGAAAATGGGAGTGCATAGAAGTCAGCAACAACAAAATACAGGCGAAGAAAGAAGTTATTTTTCTTCTTTTCTGCATTAGTTGTAACTAATGAACTGGACATTAGTTAATAATTTATGACAATGAAAGCACTGTAAGCATACGTGGTGCAAGGCAACTAATTTGATGTCAGTAAGGTTATAAGAAAATAGACTTCTTGTAATTTCGGGTGGTCATAAGTGCACAGTTTTTTGTGCACCAGCTCAAAACTGTAGAAGGTTTGTCATTAATTGTTTGGTCTTCCAGAGAAACTTTGCTTCTAATGCATGCACATGTGCACTTCCACATGCACACCCAGCAATTGATTTGATTTATATTTTCTTACTTTCTGGCTACTTGCTCTTTCGTTTTTACTTATGTCTCTTTTATCCTCCCTTCCTGGTTCACTTCCTCAGTTTCTGCTTCATTTGTGCCAGCCTGCCCTCACCGTTAAAATGAGTTGGGCAGATGCAACATTAGGTTACCCTATTTTGACAAAGTCTTGTTTTTTTGTTTTTTTTTTTTTCCTGAATCCCTTCTTCAGAAGCAGTATTAACAACAACTTACTAAAGAGGAAAGGGATGGAGACAGAGCTGCCAGGATTTAGAAACATGGGTGAAGTTGGTAGGGACACAGATCTCCTATGTGACACTGAGTAAGAATGCACACAAACGTAGGTGCAAATTGCCCTTTTGCCACTGAAATCAGTGCAGGTAGAATGAGAGTCTCCCAGGACCTGTGTAGAATGGGTCTGAATTCCTAATCGTGGCAGGAAAAATATGGAACATTCAGCCAGAATATACCTGTTACATAGCACAGGGCTCATATACCAAGCATTAATATCCCCCAGAGGTTGCTTTATACCTTTTCACTCAATTTTATACCACTCTTGTCTGTACTCTCTAGGCTTAAAGACTGAGGTAATGCTGCTGAGGTCCTCAGGTAACAGAAATACTCGAGGGCACAGTTTCCATGTGAGCTGTTGTATACATTCATCAGTAAACCACCTAGGTGCTACAGACCTCACTGGAAAATTTGGATCTAGTCTTCAACACTTCCTTTGGGCTGCCTTTTTACGTAGGGGCCAGCAACGCAAAAGTTGAAATCATAATGCAAACCAAAGGTTGTGTTGCACCCTTTACTTTTTTAGTGAGCTTCATACCATCAGAATTGCTGAGTGATAAAGGAGAACTGCCTGCTTTTTTAGGAACAAGATACAACAGAGTCATGCAAATTTGTTGCATGAAAACCAAAATGCACTAATATCACATTTGTTTTGAGCAACATGCTATATAATGGTTTAAATAGTTATAAATCCATTCAGAGTGCACATGTACATGTACGTACATGTACAAAGTGCTTACATTCTTCCTAGGTAAACCTGTTAAATATTCAGTAATGTCTTCTTCTTCTAGCCCAGTTTAAAAAGGATGTGCCTTAATTGTCATTTGACACCTGGCAAGGAAACCTTGTAATTCCCTTGTTCCTGGTTTCTTAGCAAATTTCAGGGTGGTATTTGAAAGACAGCCACAACAATAAAGCCAATTAAATAAACAACTACAATATCTGCAGTCCTGTAGGGTGAAAATAAGAAAGAAAATGGAGATCCATATGAGGCAGAAGTGGTGTAAGACAGACTGTTAGTGTTGCTGCTTATTGGCCCAAGCAGTTATCTGATCACTGGGATTTGCTAAACTGTTTATATAAGGAGAAAAAATGGGTCAGGGAGTCCAGAGTTGCTTTGGCACAGGCATGTTTTTTTGGTGGATGTACACAGAGCCCTATTTCCCTGAATATCACAGAAACAAACAGGGGACATTTCGTCACTCAGAAAGACAAGCCTGCCTTGCTGCTAGTCTGTCTGTCCCGCAGCTTTCTGTAATGGACAGCTGCCATAAGCACCTAAGGGTATAACAGGATTTTCAGGAGGGCTGAGAAGAGCTGCCCGTGTAAGCCAGGTGACCCTCCTGCTCACGTTAACGGTGCTGTCCTGCTATGAAGGGGAAGAAACCAGAAACAGCAGAAGGGATGCTGTCTCTTGGACAGCATTTTGCTGTTGTTTGGGGGCACTCTGATTCCTTGGTTAGTAAGATTACAGGCTCATAGGATAATTCAGGCTGGAAGTGACCTCGGGAGGTCTCTAGCCCAACCTCCTGCTCAAAGCAGGGTAACCTGTGAGATTAGACCATGATGCTCATGGCTTTTTCCAGTTGGGGCTTGAAACTCCCCAGTGATGTGGGATAAAAAATACTTCTTTACAGCTACTCGCAGGCTTTCTCTTTTATAGTCTGTAGCTATCAGACATCATGCCCTGCAAAATTCACATCAGAACCATTCAGCACTGCAGGGAAAGGGGATGTACCAGACTGCTAAAGGAAGTCTGGTCCATGTGTTTGGCGGGATTTCAACCCAACCAGGTGGCCACACGAGTGTAGGCAAGGAGGGCAGTGCAGTTTCTGAGAGGACTGGAGGCATAAGCAGTAAATGAACCCTTCTGCAGAGATGTTGGGATTAGGGACCAAAGGAGCTGTCAGGCAGCACAGAAGACTTTAATTTAGGTGACAAAAAGGGGAGTCAAGAAGGGAGATCTAAGAGGTGAAGAGGCAGAAGGAGAGGTTTGGTACTGTGGTATGTGTACATCTGTATTTACATTTAGCACTCAGTGCCCAGCAAACATTATGTTTGGACATAGGGCTCTGTTTTGTGCTCCAGCCTGAAGGTGATGAATGCACTTTCTCTGGGTGAAGGATTTCCTCTGTTTCTCATGCTAAGACATTGAAACCCACAGACTTGGGCTGTCATTTTCCCCTCTGCTGAAAGGCAGAGGCTGTTGTGGCACAAGGTGTCTTTACCACGACCTCAGGAGAAACCCTGAGCAGGATCCTGCAGGGCACTCACACAGCTGGTGAAGAGTCACACTGCTTTGCAATAGGAGCACACAAATCCCAAGTAAGCAGAACTATGCCTGAAGAAAACAGCCTCCTCTATCCAGCTAATTAACTCTGGCAGACATGATTTCTAGAGATACATACATTTGGCTCAGCGGTGTTTTGTTTTTTGGGGGTTGGATGGTAACAGCATTATAAACAGGAGAACAGCTGCAGGTTTATGGACCGGTTTCTTTAGCCTGTACTAGCTCTGCATGCTGGGTTGCACCTGAGGAATACTCATGTCATTTCTGCAGTGAAGGTAGAAATGTAACAGAAGTTATGTCTGCAGCATACACACTGACATGTCAGTGGAAAAAAGAACATTCATCAGCATTAATAAGGAAATATACAAGTATTCAGAACTTCAGAGGAAAACAGGAAAGACCTAATCAGAGTAAACACTCAAAGGGAAAAGGTGACGGATGCATATGTAGAGTGGGGGATGGCTCAGCTGTAAACTGATTATTTTGTTATTGCTTGACTGACGCCCTAAATCAACCTGATATAAAAGGCACAAAGAAGACATGGGCCTGTATATCAGCAATTAGTGCAAGGTCTCTCAGAGCTGAACATCCTGAGGTGTTACAGCCGGTATTAAAATGGCAGATTCACAAGCAGTGAACTGCAACAAACCTCTCTGATGCTTACTAAACATAAACATCAGCTTAGGGATAACTGGGCTTGTCTGTAGGGATGAAATTGATCTCTGCACAAACTCTGTGCCCATCTCAAGGATCTTGCCCTCATGAAGCTTTTGACCACACAGCAAAACCAGAAACTGAAACTTAATGTGCAGGGTCCACCCTTCTGCGAGCACAGAGCCATGTGCCTTTTCTTGCAGTGCAAAGGAGCACTGGCAAAAATGCTCCACCCCATGGGCCTCTCATTCCCACTTCTTGGTCACTGTAAAGTTTTTGGGGCAGCAGGGTACCTGTTAGCTCACCCAGGTTCAGAATAACATTGGAAAATGAACTTACAAGGGGAAAGGGAAAGGGTTCCCCCTGCAAGATGTGCAAGTCTTGCACTTAGGCTCTTTAAACCCACATAACTGGAGAAGATATGGGGAACTGTACCCTAAATTCCAGTCCAGCACCTCAGCCCTTGACACCCATATCAAGTGCCAAGCACCAGCAACCTGGCTGTAAACCAACATGCCTAAGAAACTGGAGCATTTACCTATATGCCACAGCCATGGACAGTGCCCTTCATCTCCTGTAGGGGAGGGGGAAATCACTGACTAATGCTTGGTTTAGTTTCCACATTGGCTGAGTTTTCTTAGCAAACAGCGGCAGTTGTGCTAAAGCCAGTTGGACCATTTGTGGATGTCACTGTATATCGACACACAGCCTGTGCTGATGGCAAAAAACCTGCTTGCTTTCAGGTCTGTTGCAGGATCTGAAATGGGATTCCAGAGCTGAGTAATTCAATGCCTCTTAGTTTAGTCTTTCTGCAGAGCTCATCCTTTTAAAACGGCTTACCCTCAAAGAGGAAAGCTGGCAGTGCACATCTTACGATTTCCAAAAGGCTGTTGTTTACAACGTGCAGCTGATAATCAAGAGCAGCAAACTTAATTAGCATCTTCGAAAAGGCAAAACCTCCGTGACTTGAAAGACTGGGAATACATTATCACCAATCAATGCTTGGAAATGAGATTCAGGCACGATGCTGAATGAGTTGCTCTGATAATCTATATGAATCTTCCTGAATACACAGGAAGGGAAACCATTCCCTTCACCGAACAAAAGTTGCATCCCAGTACCAGCTGATGAACTTGGGAAGAGAGTAAAAACTCTCTAGAATTCCTTTTCTGTTTGAAGTAAATGTGTATACACACATGCATAGAAAGAGAACTCTATATTGATATTTTTGCATCTGCCTGGTTCAGGACCAGGTTAATCCCTTCTAGGTTAGACAAATCAAGTCCAGCAACTCCAGCACTGGCCACAGGATTTCTTGAGCTAAACATGATGAACTGTAAAACCCAACAATCATTACCCTGAGTTAGTTAGTAAAACGTTGCCTTCTCCAGGTGTAGAAGGCTTAGTGTCAACATAATGCAAATGCTTTGACCTGGAATTGCAGAAGTTATATGATCAAGTTCCTTTCTTTGCCAAAGCAACACTGTTTATGTGTTAATTTTGGTCGGTGGTTTGCCTAATGCAGCGTTAAATCTCCCAAGCACAGGGACCTTCAGCGCTCTCTGGGGCGACTCTTCCTCCAACTGGAGCCACTTTTTCATGACCTGCTTTTTCTCTATTTGAGAAGGATGTTATCTCATTCCAGTATCATCTCCTCATATCACCTTAACACACAAGTTCTTGCCCCCACAGCATTTACAGCCCACACTTGTTTGTGGACTTTTACAAGCATGAGCCTTCCAGGGCCAAGTTCTTCCAGTCTTCTTCAAATGGGAGATGACTCCAGCCTGGGTTGAGATTGCAACCTTAAAAACTTCCCACTGCCTCAGGAAAGGGCAGATCACTAACTGGAAATCAGTGAATCACTATGCCTTGGATGCTTGCCCTTACAGCGGAGGAGCACATGGCTTGACCCTCCTTTGGGAAATGGAGGGGAAAAAAGAAAAAAAAAAAAAAAAAAAAAAAAAAAAAAAAAAAAAAAAAAAAAAAAAAAAAAAAAAAAAAAAAAAAAAAAAAAAAAAAAAAAAAAAAAAAAAAAAAAAAAAAAAAAAAAAAAAAAAAAAAAAAAAAAAAAAAAAAAAAAAAAAAAAAAGCCTTGGTCTGAACCCAGTTGGTCTGAACCCAGTCTCCTGGCCAGTGGCCAAAGAGGTGCAAGAGTGAAGAGTCCACTTATTTTCTCTCTGTCTGCTTATACCAGAGTGTTTTGATCTGAAAGCTCCCATTTGTGCTCCTGACCAGGCCCCAGGCAGGACCCAATTCCTTTATTTCCCTGACCAACTGAGTAAAGACCCTTTTTTGAATCATCCAGCTCTTGGAGCACTTGTGTTTAAAACAAATGGCACAAATGTCCTCGTTTCTTGGCCCAGCCCCGTGAGATGAAAATGGATATTTAGGCTCCTCCTGGCAAAGCTGGGTTTTGTCTCTCCTCTTCACCATTGCTATCATTTTCTTCTTCCCTCTCAGCCCAGAGAGAGAGCAATCCTTCTGCCTCTGGAGCCTCTTGGTCCAGCATCCAAAACATTAAAATAAAGTAAATGAAGTGAGAGTCACAACTGATATAAAACGCTCGGGCTGCACAAAACCAGACATGCAGCTCTCTATGTCCAGACAGAGAGGGAGTCGCACCAGACAACACATGGGACTTACACTCTAAGTACAGGGATGCATCATCTGTGGTTCATTGTTCGGTACCCGCTGGGATGGCAGGAGAAAGGCAGGGAAGATAAAATAGCTTGTCCATCTGAGAGAGGGCACATGCACTGTACTTTGTAATTGGAAGGTGAAGGTGCAAAGACTCAGGAAAGACACCGAACCCTGCAGAAACTTGCTTGCTCTCTCATGGCTTTAAGTAAACTTGGCAGGACAAGCACGAGGAGAGCTGTCCCTGGGATGCCTGAGGACACACAAGAGTACAAGGGACAAACATGCCCATGTGGCTTGCTGTCATGAAATCCTCTTCCTCTCCCATGCCATGCTTTGCTCCTACCATTGAAGTGTACTTCAGGGGACTGGCCGGTCACTTTGAGCTCGGGGAATAAGCTCCAGAAAGGCCACAATGATTGTGGTGGGACCTGGGGTCAGAGGGCATGTGTTGCAGAACGTGGTCCAGGCGAAGGAGGGACGCACGTGCGGTTCCCACCAGCAAAAATTCCCTGTTCACAGCAGCACTCACCCAGAGACTAGAAGAGCAACACAGGTGCGGCCAGCCCTGTGAAAAACAGTTTGCTGGCACATTGCAGCTATGTACATGAAAATTCATTCAGGTTTAGCAACAGATGCCAGCAGTTCAGCTGTACAGTGGCCTGTGTTATTTATATCTTGGGAGAGGTCCAAGAAATAGCGGGAGAGCAATAGGGGAATGACTGTTGAGTGCTTGTTCTTCCATAGTGCAGCAGCGCTGGCTACTGCAGCGTTACCCAAGGTTAGCGTGGATGTACAATCAAAATGAATGCATGACCTTATGCAGCACCCATACCGCAAGCTGCCAAGGAAGGGGGATGTTTCTGTGCAATTCCTATACACACCGGTATACTGGAGATACACACTCAGTTACCTTGCAGCATTTACAGGGAAGGCAGAAAGCCTGGAAAAGGCTGTGAGTTTTATCTCCACCTTTTTTTTAATGAAGTGAAAAAAAACCAAACCAAACTAAAAGTATTTGCCCTGAAGAAACTTCAGCCACCCATGTACAGACTGGGAATACACTTTTCGTCCCTGATTTGAAATGTCAGTTGGGAGATGAGCTGCTAAGGGTCTTGGGGAGCTTGGGACAGAGCATGAGCCAGGCAAAGCTGCCTGGCGGAAAAGGACCTGGGGGTGTTGGTTGACAGTCGGCTGAACATGAGCCGGCAGTGTGCCCCAGTGGCCAAGAAGGCCAATGGCATCCTGGCCTGTATCAGAACTAGTGTGGCCAGCAGGACCAGGGAAGTGATCGTGCCCCTGTACTCGGCACTGGTGAGGCTGCACCTTGAATACTGTGTTCAGTTTTGGGCCCCTCGCTACAAGAAGGATGTTGAGGTGCTGGAGCATGTCCAGAGAAGGGCAACGAGGCTGGTGAGGGGTCTGGAGAACAAGTCTTATGAGGAGCGGCTGAGGGAACTGGAGAAAAGGAGGCTGAGGGGAGACCTCATTGCTCTCTACAACTCCCTGAAAGGAGGTTGTAGTGAGGTGGGTGTTGGTCTCTTCTCCCAAGTAACAAGCGATAGGATGAGAGGAAATGGCCTCAAGTTGCGCCAGAGGAGGTTTAGGTTGGATGTGAGGAAAAATTTCTTCATCAAAAGGGTTATCAAGCATTGGAACAGGCTGCCCAGGGAAGTGGTGAGTCACCATGCCTGGAGGCATTTAAAAGAGGTGTAGATATGGCACTGAGGGACATGGTTTAGTGCTGGACTTGGCAGTGTTAGGTTAATGGTTGGACTTGATGATCTTAAAGATCTTTTCCAACCTGAATGATTCTATGATTCTATGACACCAAATTTATACCCCTCAAGTTGCAGCAGAATGGCCACGAGGATACCCTAGCAGCCAGCTGTGGCAAGGTGGGCCCTGTAACCTCCAGATTAAGTGGCTGTCCACAGCAGAAACTTCAGACAGACACTGGCTGTTCATTTTCTAACCTTGTTGAAAATTACAGCTGTTTCTGGAGGGGCTGCAGTAGAAATGAAAGCTCGGAGTGCAAGCAGTGCTGCATTGAAAAGCAAAACACATGGGAGGCTGGGTTTAAAGGTAGCACCATTAGCTGGGGATGGAGTGGGTGTGTTGTCTTCTGCTTGGACCCAGTTCACTGCAGCTTTTTCCTCAACCATCTGCTCTGGCCTCAGGTCCTTGGGCTGTGAGACCTGGGGAGGTACTCTCTGTGCTCCCATCTGCTCTTCTCAGGGAGCTGACAAGGGTCTTGCACAGTAAGTCTTGCAGAGAACAGTGCTCCTGTCCCTCTGGGTCACCCATTGGCCACTGCAGTGAAGGGCAGGGGCAGAGGGGACAGCACAAGAGGAGCACCTGGCAGAGCTCCATGACATCAGGACGTCAGCTCTTGGTGGTGACCCAAAGTAGTGTTTGGGGACTTGCCGATGCTTGTCTGCTCCTCGGTAGTGGAGTGCTCTTGTACCTGAAGTGCCCACAGGACACGCTTGGGCAGCAAGCAAGCGGATCACAGTTATTTCTGTGGAGCACAGGAGTCACGAGCAGACACTGGACGATGCCTTAGAAACATGACAGGTTTTCCTAACTTGCCCTGAATCGAGCTTTGCTCTCTGGAGCTGCTCAGCCCTGACTCCTTTGCTCTGATTTTAATGCTTCTTCCAGCATCTGCCATCACTCCAGCCTTGTCAATCAACAATAGCTGCATGCTTGGACCAGAGGCAAGTGTTGCTGTGACCTGCTCTCAGTTTCAGGTAACTAGAGACCTACAGGTTGCTTTGATTTAAGCCAGCTCCTCAGCCCCAGCACACTAGTACTGTTTTCTGCTAATACACTGCAAAAGAACAGAGGACAGGGAAACATGTTCTAAACCAGCCTTGTCCATTTTCTTTTCCTTTCTTTTTCCTCCATCTGTTCTCTTTCCTCTTCTACCTCCTCTTCCTGCTGCTTGCTGCATCCTCGCTCACTCCTGTGCTGCCTTTCCTGGTGGATCCCGTCCCCTCATCGCCCTTCCCTTTCTGAAACCTCCTGACCACTCCCGCCTCCCTGAGACTCCCCTGCTCCTCGCAGACAGTCTCCATTCATTACTTCTCCAATCATATCACTTCCCTTCCTATTAAAACATTATCCTTATGTGTACTGTCTCCTCACTGTCCTTTCTCTTCTCCTCTGTCCCTCATGTAAGCCAAGGACATACACTTTTGACCGTTCAACCAACATCCATATCTGCGGCCTGGCTCTCTTGTCGCCTTCACTAAAGAGGTCTTCAGAGCACAGGGGATCATGCTTCGCAGGGGACCAAGACCCTTCCCACCTTCTAGGGTGAAGTGTGTGTGCAGCTCTAGAACTTCTATAAACATTATAGAAAGGGGAAATCTAAGCATCAGCTGCAGCTGATGGGAACAGCCACACTTCAAAGGAGGGAGTCCATGTGTGTTCACGCTGCACAGTGTTATATATAATATATTATAAATTATTATATTTATATAACATATAGTATGTTATATAGCTGTAATTCCCTAAAAATTATCACTCACCTTCTGGTGCATTTCTGCTTGTCATGACCACTGGGAAATGATGATACAGGCTGCACGAATGCTGCTGTTGATGTTGAGAGATGCCTGACCGTGCCACCACCAATGGACACCTTGTTAGTACAACACAATTTTCAGTCTGTGTATAGGAGAACTTTCACCTAAAATGCCTAAAAGGGCCTGGGCAAAAGTTCCTGAGTCTACCAGAGTGAAAAGAGTTAACGGGTTTTGGAGACCCTTGGTAATATTTTTTCCCCTATATCTTTCCCTGAGCTGTGTCTGCGGCTCTTTTGCTCAGAGAAGAGTGAATGCAGAGGGATGACGAAGCAAGGGCCATGAGCCTGCGCAGTGCGCAGCACTCCCTGGGCTGTGCTGATCTGCAGCTCTGACTGCCCAGGGTGAAGCAGTGGTGTGGGATGTGCATTACTCAGCCCCTCCATGGGGATGCTCAGAAAAGCCGTTTTGACAGTGCCATACAAATACCAGCAAAGATACCTATGCCCAAATTTGCTGTGGAAAAATAAAGTCTGGCAGAAAGTCTGCCATTTTACAGAGCTAGCAACCGACCTAACGAAAGGACTTTCTCTGTAGCCAATCTACATACAGCGGACGAAAGTGTGTGCTGCTGGTTTTTCCCTACTGTGAAGCATAATTTCTTCTGAATTTTTTTCTGAACTGCATTTTTCCTCTTTTGCTCAGCTTGTAGTGACAATTCTTTCCACTTGTCTTGGGCCAAAGATTGTTTTTTTTTTCAATCTCAAGGATATAAATATTTTTGATGTAAATATTATTCTTCCTCTGATGTACCTATTACTTAGATTGCCTGGAATGGATGCTAATACAACGTAGCAGTAGTTACATCAATATTTGCTTGTTTCTTTGCAGTGCCACATGGCTCTTAGCAAACTCAAGATCTTCGTTAAGATAAATAGTAGAGCTGTGGAAAAAAAAAATCGTGGACAATTCTAATTTTCTGGCTGTGTTGATAAGACGCAGAAGTTCTTTATTGCCATGAAGATGTGCACCCAAGTGTCACTCTGGAACTCATTGTAAGTGTTGTGTTTCTTCTGAAGAAATTATTTGAAATGATCCACTGAGCTGGATCCACTATAATATCTCTGGTCTTACTGTTCACACAATGTGTCTAGCTAAACACCAGCACCAAAAAGCACAGTGTTACCAGCCTACCATAATGCCCATTCAAGCCAATGAGAAGATTAAGGGATGTTTAAGGAAAGTATATACTAGTTGTTAATACATATGTTAGATGATATATTATAGTCCAAGCCTAACCAGGAATACCTGAGACTACACCTGAAAATGCTCCGATTTGTGGATTTGCCCTAACACATATATACGTAGATATGTGCATATTGAGTGAAAGACAAGCTTTTTCCTGGTACAGGCTGCTTATTTTTTTTTTCCCTCATTGGTATTTCTTGTCTTCCTTGAATTCCTGCACAGGTTATTTCCACTCCAGACTCCAGCTGAGTCTTCCTCCTCTGCTGAGGCAGAGCACCGGCTCCATCCAAAGTCAATGGCAGCTTGTTCCCTACTGCTCACAAACCAGGATTTCACTCCTTGAAGGTTTCCCATTTGGGATGTTTTGAATCCCTCCCTGCCTCCTTCATGTGTGACTTTAAGCAGTTTAGGAGCACATGCAAATGACTCCTTCATACGGCAATCTGATAATCACTGAAAAGGGGCTGCAGTTATTTACTAGAAAAGCAGTGTGGACAAAATTAGCAATCATGGGCTAGAGTTGTCTGTTTTATCCCTGCTGTAGCCTCCGGCAAATCACTTTGCCTCCACTTCCCCGTCTTGATCCAATACATTTTGCCAATCCTATACAGACCGATCGTACATCAGACCATGCTTATCCCTGGTAGATCTGTTAGCTGGTATTATTAATTATAAATATCACTGTACATGTGAAGTTTCTATTATCTTGGTTTGATGACTCAGATTTGCTGCTAATGACTGCATGGACTTTGTAATGGACTTCTGGTGCAAACAAGGCATTATCTATTTGCCTTCTGCAGTGGTGGCTTAAAATGTGCTGTTTTAAGGAACATGGTGCTTACAAGCGTACTTGTTGGTGTAAGAAGTAAGTGCTGCCCACCACACAGCACTCTGATCTAAGGTACCGCCTGTCATTGATCGAATATAGTCTGAGAATAGTAGTAAAAATGAAAATAAGCCCCAGAGAATTCAGGCTGTTACACTGAAAATGTGAAAACCCAAACAGAAGTATTATAATTGGTGTGAAGACACCTTCTCTGCATCCTGGCTGTCATGTGGCTGTTAAAGCACAACTACCTTACTACCATGGAAAGCTGCAACTTACAGGGATCCCACCTGCCTCCCTTGGACCTTTTTTAACAAACCTTTCCTGGCCTTTTGTGTTTGTGCTTTAGTCACAACTGCCTGAACCTGTAAGTGCCCTCAGAAGTCCCTGGCAAAGGAGCAAGATGGGTATGTGCAGCTTACAGTCAGCGTGCTTCAGGCACTGAGCTTTATTAAGTCCCTTTAAAAATTCCCCTCACAAATACACAAATACATTCCCCTGCACTGCTTGCCAAGAGTGACTTGGACAGCAGGGATAGAAAAAGAGTAGTGGGGCAGGAAGGGGAACACCCGGTAGGAGCTGTTACTTGTTTGGTTTTTTTCTTGGTGCAAACAGTTTCTTGGATTTGAGCTTTGCGAATTTGTCCTCTGCTGTCATTCACTTACAGGAACTCACAGTCCATTTTTCCAGGGTGAAGGCTGATGCGAGGCAAGGAACGTGTACCGTGGGAATGGACAGACTCTCCATCGGGAGCAATGAGGGATGCACCAAGCTGCTGCCACCCTGAGCACGTTGACAGCAGTGTCCCAATCCCGCTTCATCCATCTGGTCTACCTGAGAGCTTTTGTGTTTTGTTCGTTTATTTATTTGTGCTTGGCAGCAAGCGTCCCCGTGCCCCAGAAAGCATTGGAACAAACGCGGCTTCACTGGGGAGAGGTTTTGCCCTGGTGGGATAACTCCAAGGTTATCCGAAGTGCTCCTGCTGAGGCAAATCAAGCCAATCAGGAAGCCCCCAGAAACGTGGGCTGTGCTCCAGTTTGTTGTTTCCACCCTTAGACATTTCCTGCTATTGTTCTTGTCATTTTCCCTGAGTGTCCACCGGGCTGGTGGGTGGTGCTGCTACCGCAGGCAAGGGTTTTTGGGGAGGCCGCCGGTCCTCTCGGGCACATGGAGAGCTCTGTGCCGTTCCTTTCACAGACTCCCAGCACAAATTTCCAGGATACAAGTGCAGGGAAGGTGGGGCTGTGGTGGTGACTGCATCTCAGTGAGCAAAGCAAAGTGCCTTTTCCCGCTGGCCGTGCTCAGCCGGGCAAGAATGAAATCATGCCATAAAATGATGAATGAATTTTAGTTCAAGAAATTGCTTACCACCCCAGGAGAAGCAGAAGGGGGTGGGTGGAAACAGCAAGTCCTGGGTTTCATTGAGAGCTGTAGAAAGCTGAGGAAATACTAATTGTACTCTAGACATTGACTGCTCTAGTTGTATGTCTGTCATCCAGAGCCTGGTTTTCTCTTGCCAGGAGTACAGGAGATCACCTACAATGGCCTAATACCATCACACCATTAGAGGACCAGAGGAGTTATAACTATCCAGGCCTCCCAGGGACAATGCCCATATCTCATTTTTTAACTCTTTGAGTATCACAATTACATTTTTCTTTCATCAGATGCATCTCACAAGTTTCTACCTGCAGTGGGAAGGACTGAGAAGAGCTGGCTGCTGCACTCCCCATGCTCCAGTCTCAGCTGGAAATCACAGCAAACCAGTTCCTAGACCCCCACCACCTGCTCAGGTAATCATGAGCACATCTTTGGTTTTCATCTACAGTGTAAGACAACTTCCCATGCTGTGGAGAAATTGTAAGACTGAATTTGTGCTTGGACAGCATCAGTAATTCTGCAGAGAGATCCCTGGAAGTATGGTGGTGTTGCTGAGCTGTGCTGGTGAATAGAGCCAGCTACACAGCTGTGTGAGTTAAGAAATGAGTGGGAAAAATTGCTCTGAGATTGCTTGGGGCTTACTTTTCCAGCCTTTGCTCCACACTACCTAACGTCAGCCACACCTGAGTCATTGCTGTCTGATCCCTCACGGTGCTGGAGTGCAAATTTAAAAAAAGGAGAGCGAGTTTAATAACACGACAATGCCCTCCTTTTTATTTTCCATGACGGATCATAACTCCCCCTTACTGCCTCATGGAAAGTTGGAACAGGGCACGATTTTAATTGTGGGAAGCTACAAAGTTTGTCTTGACTTTGCGCTGCATGTTTGTGGTTGGAGTCAGCTGACGGCTTCCTGCCTGCGTGGGTCTCAGATGGGTGAAATTCTTGACCCCTGGACTTCCCAAGAGCCACAGAGCTTCCAAGTTGGGATAAAGCAGACATCTGGGTTGATTTGGTTCAGGGGAGAAAAAACCAGCCAGTAGAGCACCTGCAGCCCAGGATGGGTTAGAAAAGGGGTTATTTTCCTTTTTAAGAGAACCTTTAAAAGCATGCCAGGGTCTACGTTTTGATGGTTGGCCCGCAGCTGGCCATAGGGCATAGCAGAGAGCTGGCACGGGACTGCATTTCTGAGGGTAAATATCATAGAGGAGAACCTCAAAGACATGTAGCAGTGTGGTAACCCCCTACTTTCTAATAAATTACTTTGCACTCAGTTCATTATTCTTTCTGCAGCAAGCTGAGGAAAGCCAAGCGTAGCCTGCCGGGCTCCTGGCTACGACTCTGGGGAGGGGCTGGTTGGTTGCGGGGAGCTGTTTCACCTTCTGTGGTTTCAGTGGATCCCATGACTATGCAAAACATCCTCCCAGGGGTCTCCTCGCCTGCGTGAACAATCTCTACGCCTGGAACGGTGGTACTGAGGGATGGGGTAGCAAGGGGAGCTGGTCCATGTCACATCTCTGGAAATCCCTATGTAACTAGGGAAGAGAGACCAAAGTTTTGCAGGATTTCCCTAAAGTCTAAATGGTTTATTTTGTCTGGTTTTTAGTCTCACAGTGATCTTAATGCTCAAGGATCCTGGCCTGGAGAAAACCCCAGCTGAGTCTTGGCAAACCCATGAACATTCTTGGTTTTACCTGTATGATTGACCCCCTTGTCTCCTTTCTGTGCCCACTATGTTTTTTATGTTGGCATTTGAACAAAGCATTCAAGTAAAATAAGTTACTGTAAGAATGGGCAATAATAAATGTGAGACCCTTGTGAAAATCTGCTTGGGTTTACAACACTAACAGAACATTTTCATTTGCTTTGTCTAAAATTTCACAACATGAGACCAAGGGCAAAGGCTTCACAGATGCCCATATTATTGAGAAGGCTATGTCCCATTTCTCAGTTTACTTCATGCAGGTGAGTGTATACACCCTAAGGACGTGGGAAGTTTAGAAATTACTGACCAGTTTTTAAGTTACAAAAAATGCAAGTACACACCTTCAGGGATTTACAAAAAAGCTTAAAAGTGATAAAGGTGCTCTTGAAAATGGGATGTAGGTACTTCTGAAAGTTTGTCCGCTGTGATTTCCATGCCAATTGGTGTATAGTTATGAACACTTTTCCAGCATTATTGTTTGAAGGGGCTTCATCTATGGATGTTTATGGTAGAAGTGATAGGGCAGTAGATGACAGAGCAGTACTCAAAGCCTTGAATTTAAACAAGAGAGATAAACAGGTATTAAACTGTAGGTGTGTATGTAGTTCCAGTGGTTTGAATAGACGAACTGATACACTTGGATGTAAGCACAGGTTGAAGTGTCTCTAACTCAAGGCTTAAAAGGGTAGCCACATTAATCTGCAGAAGACAGCTCAAAGTAGGAAAGTTGTCCCAGTGCTTTGGAATGGGCAGACTAAAAATGAAATTAAACTACAAAGGCCTTATTTGAAATAAGGCACAGAGACTGAGAGCAGCAAAAATATTCTGGGAGCTGGAACGGCATTGTCTGCATTACGACTACCACTAGGTGAGGGCAGTTGGAAGTGGAGGCTTGTCAAGATAACTGGGCAAAGGGCTGGCAGGTTATTCACTAAGCACCAGATGGACACCACCGTCTAAATGCTTTCTCCCTCATTTGTAATTGGCCCCATTTGTGGCTGAGCTCCCTGGCTCTGCCTGCGGTTCTCAGCTCTGCTGTTGGCAGCCCTCTTGGCGTACACCCTGCAGGCAGCGTGCAAGCTCCTGTCAGCGTGACAGTCCCTGCAGGAGCTGTGGGTTTGCCAGTCATGCCCTATTCTAAAAAAATTTCCCTCATTAGCAGTGTGAAATACCCACAGCACCGTTTCTTTCCACTCTCCTTTACTTTTTTCATTTTCTTGTCTTCTCATATTCATGTCAGCTGTTGTAATCAGTCACAAAGAGGCATGTTGTGATGTTGCTACAGGACTGTTGATATTTGCCACCGCTATGTTAACACTGGTAAGTAGGAGCAGTCTAAAGATGCAGCTTTGTGCCCAGACCAGCCTTGCCTGTAAGCCTCCCTGGCTTCTTCCCGGCAATCCAAACCCAGACTGAGTGCTCTTGTGGCCTTCTGGCTATAGGGCTGCTCTGGTCTCTGCTTGTTGCCCCACTGCATGCCCCCTGCTATGTGTTTGGGACTTGTAGCGTCAAGGTCAGAAAGTCCTCTTGCAGAAAGTTCTCCTGCATTTCCTTGTTCCTGCCTTCTTCACTGGCATGTCCTCTTTGGGAAGTACCAAAGTCTCGAGGCCCAGAAGTCCTTGAAAAGCTCCATATCTGTGAAGCAAGGGAACCTGGGAACCACCTTGTGCTGAGCTCCAAAAACCCCTTGTAGATTGATTTGTAGAAGGACATGAACCACAGTTTAGATGGGGAAAGGTGAGTTGCCTGTTTTGGGCTAATTTTAGACAGCTTGAAGTTTGAACCTAAAGACGACAGGAGCATCTACTTGCCTTGGAAAGGCTGGTCATGCAACAACCGCTGATGTGAAGGCTCAACCCAGGATGTGGTTGCTGTCCCACACAGAGCTCAGTGGGTGCACTGGTGTCGCATAGGATGGCTCCTGCCTGGCCCCACAGCACAGCTCTCACTGTCATGTTTTCACAGAATTATTTCTGCCTATGGCTGGCTCAGGTGGTTGCCACTGAGACAGAAAGTAGAAACTGTGTCCAAAGGTGTGAGGCCACTGCTTTCCTGGTGTTACAATCGGGTGGGAAAGAAAGCAGAGGGGTGCTGCTGCTGCTTTTGAACAGGTCAGTACAATTGCAAATGTGGAGAGGCCCAACACTCAGCAAAAAAATGACACAGGACAAAGGAGGAGAGTGGTTTTCTCCAACAGCACTCCAGCAAGAGCTGGGTAGAGCCATGTTCAGTTTATCATGTCCGTGCACATGATGTAGGTAATTGTGGATGGATTATTTTCACCCAGAAACACAAGTTTAGCTGTTGTAGCTTGTCCAGCTAACCTGTCAGCCAAGAGCCAGCAGATGACTTGGTGTATCCTGTCTGTGGTTGCTTAATCCTCTGGGAAGGTAGCTGAAGTTGTGCTTTACCCCACATTTGCAGAGGGCTGTTGGTGGGCTGTGGCTCATTACCATGGCTCATCTGGAACACGGTAAGGTGTTGCACTCTGGTAACTTGACCATGACTTTGAGCCCTTCCTCTCTCTTTCTGTTTCAAACCCCTATCCCTAAAATCATTATTGCAGTAAATACCTGCTTGACAGGAGTGCTCTCAAAGACCGTGGCCAGGGAGACCAAGAAAATACCGCAGATAGATGCAACTTTTTAATAGTGCTAAATGTCCAGTACATCTTGCACAGCCCGTAGCTATTTTATCTTTTCTCATTTCCCCTTAGCCCTCCCTCATGCATTTCTCCTTGGTGCTTTGGCTCTTCCCATAACAGACTGTGTGGAGTCACATATCACAGTGTAGAAAATGCTTGTTTAGCAGAGTTTTGTCCCCTAATAAAAATAATAAAAAAAAACTTCAGATGTACATGCTAAATATACCTCAATGGACCTGGGGAGCACTGCAGAATGGCCCCAAATGCTAACCTTCACTTTTGCTCCTGCATCAGTTTGTACAAAGAGAGTATTATCATGAAGGTCACATACTAGCTTTCCTTTCTACTTCCCAT
>NW_008825208.1:6810712-6819616 GCF_000699105.1 Pygoscelis adeliae
TTGCTCCGCAGACAGACCGCTGCTGCCCAGGGGACAGAAAAAGGTCTACCACAGCGGTGAAGAATCAAGGAGAGGGGTCCAGGCCCAGCTATTAAAAAAACAAGAAAATAATAATAAAAAAATCCCTACCACTGCATGCAGAAACAGATTTTACACGGTGGGATTGCCGGAGGAAGAGTTTCTCTGCAGTGCACGGTGCCATCTAGTGAGCTCAGGCATTATAACAGCTCCGCTTTCTCCATTGCACTCTTTGTCCTGCTTATCCCCAGGACAAGACTTCACACACTAGCTGCCAGCAAGGTACACACACACACACACTTTAACAATATTTTCCACTGCAAGGTGAAAGGAGGAACACCGCTGCAGGAGGGGACAGGATGGCAGCGGAAAGGGCATGGCTGATGCCAGCGAGCTCGGCGTGCTGGGTTTCTGCGGGAAGTCAGAAATCCAGCTACACCGGCAGTGGAAAGGCGGTATGCAAGTTTCCATTGAATCGTGTCCCCAGCTGCAGAGCTGGTGATGACAAAGGGAACTGCTCAGCCAGAGGACGCCGCAGCAATCGGGGCGGTGATAAAACCTTGTGAGGAGCAATGAGACATTGGCTCCTCAATAACATGTGGTGGTTTCCCTGACAAACACCTGGTGAGGGGCAAGGGAATGGGAACGTGATGTGTTAATAATTTCAAGATCTGAGAGAACCGATGCTTGTTTTTTGCATGATGCTGGACTGATAGTCCTGGAAGGGAAACTGCTGCAATGCAAAGCATTATACCCACAAAGTCCTGTCACCACACTTTGCCTCTGAGCAGACCGGACTGATTGCTTGGGGATGAACATGCGACCAGCCGCGATGCCCATTCACTCTCCTGCACCTCCTGTGAGGCTGCCAGATTATGAAAGCAACAATAAACATCTGGGGATTTTGTTAGCTTTTTGTGGCTGCTCAAAGAGCCCTCAAACGTACCTGAACCCACGTCTGACTCCAAAACCTACAGCCAGCATCATGCTATTCTGGTACAAACTATGCTTATTCAGGCAGGGGTACAACGCTGGAGAACATGAGCACGGGAGGGTATTTGGGCATTTCAGGTGCCAGCACGTGACTCCTGACTCACCAGTGACACCTTCCACTTCCAGCAGTGACCAAGTGTTTTTAAGCAAGTTTGTCCTGTTGCATTAGAGTTACCTCAGAAAACTGGAAGGGAAAGGTTGGAGGATCCTCATTGAGCGAACATCAGTTTAATCTCATTGAATGCTGGGAGCCACATGAGCACATGGTCCACTAGTTTATCTACCTTCAGCAGAATGAATGCATTCACTTTCCCATGGACACTTATTTGGCCTGTTTGGACCTGCCTCAAGGGTGAACTCTTCATGTCCACCAGCCTGTCTCTGGAGCAGCTGTAAACCTGAAGCTTGGTAATTGTAATAATGACAAACTGTTCTGCATTCTCCTGAATTGTCATTGAAGCCTTGACCTGCAAATGTTAGGATACCAAATTAGCTACAATTAGTAGTCCCAGTGAATATGAGTGTGTACATCTGGAAGCATTTGCTATTTCATTATGCGTTTGTGTGTGTTTACACAGGCTATGGACAGGAGAAAGAAAATATAATTAGCTTTGTAGCCCTGCAGCCCAGTAAATACAGTATTGCCACTGCTAGTAACAGGTCCCAAGCTTTGTAATAGCTTTGCAAAGCCCTTAGGACTTGTTGGGCTCTGTCTATACTCACCCCACCTGTCTTACTTCTGCACATGTTCATATACTTTTATGGTGTAGCTACAATTTTCAGACAGCAATGCCAAGCAGTTTTTTCTGTAGAAAGTAATACTTATAACCCCACCGTAGTGATTTGGTGCAGAGGAATATGGGCTGGATGCCACAGCTGAAGCCTGGAAAGAGGGTCACAGGGTGCTGCGAAGAGGAGGAGTGGGATGACAAGAGACGGGGCACAGGCTGGCACTGCAGACCCCATGGCTACAAGCCAATTTGCAATGGTCATATAAAGACATGCAGACCTAGAGCTGGACAAAACCGCTTTAGGAGCAACAAGAGAACAAAGAAAAGTATCAAAAGAAGCGTGGCCAGCAGGTCAAGGGAGGTGATTCTGCCCCCTCAGCATAAGAAAGACACGGACCTGTTGGAGTGGGTCCAGAGGAGGGCCACAAAAATGATCAGGGGGATGGAACACCTCTTCTGTGATGACAGGCTGAGAGAGTTGTGGTTGTTCAGCCTAGAGAAGAGAAGGCTTCAGGGAGACCTTCTTGCAGCCTACCAGTACTTAAAGGGGGCTTCTAAAAAAGATGGGAACAAACTTTTTAGTAGGGCCTGTTGCGATAGGACAAGGGGAATGGTTTTAAATTAAAAAAAGGTAGATTCAGACTAGATATAAGGAAGAAATTTTTTACACTGAGGGTGGTGAAGCGCTGGCACAGGTTGCCCAGAGAGGGGGTGGATGCCCCATCCCTGGAAACGTTCAAGGTCAGGTTGGACGGGGCTCTGAGCAACCTGATCTAGTTGAAGATGTCCCTGCTCATTGCAAGGGGGTTGGACTAGATGACCTTTAGAGGTCCCTTCCAACCCAAACTATTCTATGAGTCTATGATTCTATCTAACACATACAATGCACTCCATATAAAGCAAATTTGTATCTGACACAGAATTACAGACCCATGAAGAAAGACCAGGGTATAAAGGGTGTTAGAAAATGTAGTCAAATTGCCTCAAGTAGACTCAAAACTGAGAAGGAAACCATCAATGTCTACATCGCATTCCTCCTGGCAAAGGGAAGAAACCCTCACCATCAACATAATATTTGCCCTGATGAGGAGCTTGAGATGCTGATGACTTGCCGTACCTTTTCTCTCTTTCCAGCACTGGTCCAAAGGGGTGGTGGAAGAGTGACTGTAAGAGCAGAGAAAGGGGCAGGTACTAGGAAGTGTAGGTATAACAGTTGTAACAATTATTCTGGAGACCTTTTATGTATTACTGTTCCTTTTTCCCTTCCTATAATACTTCGACTGAGACTAAAAATAATTCTGTTGTTAGATTGGTAGGATTTGGCTTACCGTAACAACCAATTCTTGGCTTTGCGTAAAAAGTGTGCTTATTTTTCATCTTAAGAAATTTTTGAGCGCAACATCATCACATTGTAGATAGGAGACGGAGATGTACCCATTTCCCAGCTCAGTGCCTTAAGCACTGTCTTCCTTGGGGTTTTCTGTGATCAGATGGGCTTTGGCGAGAATCTTTGGAAGAGTCTTTGTTCAAGGGCTAATAATTCTACAGCTAATTTAAGGACAGAAATAATTTTCTAGGCCTCAAATTTAAATTTATTTAAAAAAAATCCCAAACGCTGTAACAATACAACAACTTGTGTGAGTTTAATGTTATTGAATGTGACAGCAAACATTATTCCACAGCCTATATGAGAAAGATGAGACCACACTGAAATGCCAGTTTTTGATCAAGGTTGGGTTGCTGGGTCTAGGTTGCTAAACAAGAAGATTAGGAAATAGATGCAGGACAGTGCCAGTGGATAGAGGAGGAGGAAACTAGTAGGTGTTGCACAAAAATAGAAAGCTTTTCAGGAGAAAGATAAAATAGAGCTTTTTACTATAGTTCACTTAAAACCACTTATTTGTTCTTTTTATAGTTTATGTACTGTTTAAGTAATGCTTCTCTGCACTTTTATTTCTGAAATCACCATAATTTTGTAGCAAAATCAGGTATTCTGAAAGAGCAAAGTGTTAAAATATAACATTTCTGCATTAGAAAAAAACTCCACACTTTTCTGCTTGTTGAATTCACCAGATGATTTTGGTGTACCTCACATGGCACTTTTCTTCATGTTTATGGAAAACAATTGCTTGGCTTGAATAAAAATTCTCATTTCCTGCTCCTTACAGTGTCCTCAATCTAGGAAGGCTGCTACACAGATGTGAGACTTTCAGATATGCCAACTCATACAAAAAGGCTATGTCATTCTTTAAAAGAACATCAGGCTGATATTTCAAAAACCTGAAACAACTGTGAAGGCGTGACACCAAAAATTTCTTAAGGAGCTTTTTGTCATTTAGAGAATTACTGTTATATCCTAATAATTGTGGTCGGATTTGTTACATGAATGCAACTTTCTATTATTGCATGTTAATAAATAGAAAATATGTTCTCTAACACTGCTATGAAAAATGCAATCTTTGGATTATTTCAATGGAGGATTGATACATTCAGATTAAAGACTGAAAACTATGATACAACAGTAGTATTATTTGCATGTAAATAAAACACAGATTTGTTCTCAAAGTTCTTTTCTTCCTGTTCCACATTTTTTTCTCTCCAAAGGTTTTATTGCTTAAAATCTTTCAGGTGATCTGTCAGTTCCTTAAGCAGAAGAAAGTGCTCTGTTTCTTTAGGAGTCTGAATACCCACATTCCGGAGTATAACTGTCTGGGAGACTGTAGCATACATCCCCCAGTGGATGGACACACATGGACATCAAAACTTGGTGGCAGATTTTAGGAAGCTAGACCTCTCTGGCATTGCTACTGTATTTTTATGCAAATTTATTTTTATTCTAGGTAGAGCTGCCTTCTTAATATTCTTCTAGCTAGTATTCGTTGTAAAATAAATAAATGCAAGCAACCTTGTTATCACACCAGAAAAAAAAAAGTGGCATAAAACATGGTCTTTGGCACCACATACTTTCACTAGTGAACAAATGACTTTTAACATCAGTCCATATAAAGAAGCATGCATCAGCTTTTGACTGGCAAAGAACAAGCCTTTCTCCTTTAAAACACGGCAAAAAGAGAAAGCCCATGGTTTCATTTTCCATTGGTTACATTCACTGAACTGCTTGCCTTGAAGCATCCCTTTGTGGGTACTCTGGAAATATGAAAGTAGAAATTACTTGATTAACAGATAGCATCTTCTCTAATCTTAGTGAGATGCCAGCTGCCATTGTGTTACACCAAATTAAAAAGAAGACTGCAAGCCACCGCCCTCAATTTGCTGTGCAGGTGAATATATAATTACCAGGCCAGTAGAGCCTTCTTTACTATGCAGCTAGTGGGTCATCCTCATGATTTCTGCAAGTTACAAACTCTAAAGCAAGCAATGTTTCCACCAACTGGGGCGTCAAGACAACCACACCTGGGGTGACTTCTCACATGCTGCCTTTCACTTGGAAAATACAATGAAAATGGCGGGTTTTGCATGTGTTGCACTTCCAGTCCTCGTCTGCATCTCCTTGGTTTAAAACCAGCTAGACAGATCATGCATTGGTATCCTATGGCAAGGGGGAGGCTATCAATAGCTGTCAGCAAAACTATCACACAATACGAAATACGACATCGAACCTTCCAGCTGTAAATGTTATAATAGGGAAGAAGCTGTTCCAGATGCGGAGTTGGCCTATGAACTGGCAATCTGTGTTTTAACCCTCCGGTGGTTACCGTCACCTAGGAGTCAACCTGGGGGCTGTGGTGAGACCAGAGCACTGGAAATGACGCGCAGCAGGCAGAAAGCTCATGTCAAAACCCCAGACGGTAAGAAGAAAGCTATAGTGGTGATGTGAAACCCTAGCCTACTGCAGGGCTGCTGCATAGCGTGGTCGTGGGGGTTCCCCAAAGGATGGAAGGAAATGTTTATTATTGAGAATATAAAAGAAATATTTTAAATACAGTGAATTTCTAGAGGTCTGCCAAAATGAGCTCTAATATCTGCTGAACACATTTCAGTGTAATGTTTTTTGATATTCTGGTCCTTGATTTCCACCAGACTTTTATCTTGACTTTAGTCACAGTATTTTTAAGACAGAAAATAGTCCAGTGTCATTCTGGGTAGCTTTTGGGAGGCATCTCGATTCAGTTGATTTTATTTGCAGATTTCTCGTGTTGGTTTTGGTTTGTTAAAAACATTTTGATTAAAGAATGTGTTTTAAATATGTTTAAGCCTGGCAGAAACCTGTGCTGAAATGCTCTCCTGACCTGGGGCCAGGTGCAGCAAAGCCATGCTGGTGTGATCTTTGCCTGCAGACAGGCAGCGGGGTATGGCAGCAGGGCACTCCACTCTCCCTCAGGGCTTGAGCAGCAGTGTTTTTCCGTGAGCCTGGATGCTCTGCACATCACTGCAGCCCGTTCCCATGCCACACTGACCGGTAGGTGACCTGTGTGTCCCACATCCAAAAATAGGTGAAATGTACAGCCTTCTTCCAGTTTTAGCTGAGGATGTGAGGGACATAAAAATACTTTTCTGCGGTAAACCAGAGCATTCCCAGGGATGCTTCCTAACAGTTGCAGACAGCCACCCACTCTCTGGGGTGGGATCTTGACATTATCTCATGGAAACTGGATTATATAAGCCTCAGTATTTTAGTTAACTACTTGTATTTTGGACACTCCAGTCAGGACCTAGTCTCTAGCAGTAAAAAAAAAAAGTGCATGCAAAGTGCATGTACTTTGTGACATTGCGATTACATTTCCATTGGGAAGCAGATATGGGGTCAGGCTGCTGCTGGCCCTTTCCACATGTCCTCAGAAGGGGTTGTAGTGAGAAGAACCTGTTTTCCGTACAAGAAATGCTCTAGGATTTTGCTCTTCTCAACTTAAAATGAGCAGCTGATGGGGAGTGAAGTGTTCAGACAGAGGACCACTATGCAGAAATAGAGAGACATGGAAGGGGGAGGCAGGCAGTTGTACTCTTAGGAAAGGTGACCTGGCAGCATTTAGGTCACAGGAGCCTCTAGAGAAAGGAGGCACCATCCCACCATGGTAAACACCCAGCGCCCCACGTGGAAACCTCATTCCTGGTTTGTCTGTTGGCATGCGGACTGTGGCACACATCCGCCTGACAGCCTTGAAAATCTGCATCTCCTCTGTCCATGTTCGGGACACCACACTTTTCTCACACTGCTTCAGCTCACGCTTAAGACGAGGCACGGCAGGAGAACTGTTCTATGTATAAAATTTGCTTTTGGGACAGGACAGAGCAGGGAGCGGAAGTCATTACTGAACACAAGCCCAATGAAGACTTCTCCTCTGGAGGCAGGACACCTTGCGATGCTCGAGTGGCTGCCGAGTGGTCCTGCCCCGGCAGCGCCGCTGGAGACCACAGTGTTATTGCAGCCCAAAGTCAGGAATGACAAATATGTGTTTTGGGACCTGGAAGGCAGCTTAGTGAGGGGATGACTAAGGGGCAGAAGGAAGAGGAGCGGAGAAGACATTTCCACATCCTCTGCACTGCAAAGCAGGATCAATCATTGCTACGCTATTGCTAATAGGAGAGGGAACAGACCAGCTAAGAAGCACCGTGGTCCCTGGCCGGGGGCACTGGCAGCAGCAGGCAGAGGGCTGGGCTCCCTTCCTGGCTCCAGGACTGACCCCTCCTGGGTCCCCTTCTGCGAGGTGCCCATCCTGTCCGTGCCAACGACAACGGCATTGGGGCAGGACAGCCTGGCGCTGCACGTGTACAGCGCCGAGCACGCCAGACTGGGTC
Source organism: Pygoscelis adeliae (assembly GCF_000699105.1). Lineage (NCBI taxonomy): Eukaryota > Metazoa > Chordata > Aves > Sphenisciformes > Spheniscidae > Pygoscelis > Pygoscelis adeliae. Next base: position 6,818,212 of record NW_008825208.1, read on the forward strand.
CCAGCGGTGGCGGGGGGGGTGTGCCGTGGGGTGGCTGCTGTGACAGCAGCAAAGCAGGAGGATGGAAGGGAACCGTCTATTTGCCTGTGACAAGATTAGCGATGCCATATAGGTTAGGAAACTGGCTTAATAAATTCCCTGTTGCCTTGGACATTTAGCATGCTGTATCAATAGCGGAGACTGGAAAACGCTCTTGGCATTTCTCAGCAGCAATCTGGAAGATATGAAATGAAGGGATATAACAAACTACCTAAGGGAAGTACAATACTCATAAGACCCATTTGTACGGAGCAACTGCTAGGACAGAAAATATATCTGTTTAATTTTCCTTGCAGATACAATGTGATAAATAGCGCTTAACCAATTATGCAGCGTTCGTATGCAGTATTAAGCATTTTTTTTGTTTCACTCTGGAAATGGCTTTGTATCTGCCTGACCATAGATTTTTTTTCTGTCTTTGTTTAGAAGTATATACCATTTTGACGTTTGTGGGGTTAAAGGACGCTAGAAAATGATGGCATGTGTTTGATGATTTCCCTGATAAGTATTATTCCTTTGGAAAGCATTGACTTAATTAAATGTAAAATGTTTATGGGAATGTATCTATTTCATTATAATCTGGCAGGAGATTATCTCAATATTTTCTTTCTGTGAAACAGAAACATCTGCTTTTTACATTACCATTTAAACTATGAACAGATAAAAGTGTTAAAGTGGCAATGTTGATAATGTTTCAGTCTTATAAAAATAAATGTTTCCAGGAGGTCAAACAAATAATATTAATTCCTCTCTTTCACAGCATTTTTGATAAACTTATTTTTCACCTATATTAGAGACAAGTTGAGATTTCAAAGTCTTGGAATTTTCTGTAAGATGGAAATTTTAAGTTTTGACCCATTCAAGTCATCACTTTATGCTACAATTTCATTTATAGCTTCAGCTTTTCATCATCCTGCCCTCTAGGGTCCACAGAGTCTAAAATTTATGCCTTCTGTTCCTCTTCACAGATGTCTATTCTGACTCTAATGACAAAGGATGAAAATCCATAGCCTGTTTCAGGCTAATGAAACAGTGTAAAATTATTTGGAGAACAAAACTGGAGCTCTGAATGCAAACCAGCAGATTTATCTACGTCTTCAAATAAGGACTCTGAAACAAGTGACTCCAACACAGAAATATTTTGCCAGCTACCGAGCGGAGGGGGAGTGGAAAGAAAACTCCATCATGATTTCAAGCAGTTGTACTGGCAGCTGGCAGGCTAGTTCGCACTGGTAGTCCATCCAGTTCTGTGCCTGGCAGTGGCTGTTTCCAGATACTTCATGGAAACGTACCAAAAATTCAGAGTCGACTTGCATGCAGGAAAGTTTCCTCCTTACCTGCAATGCAAGAAGTTGGCTTTGTCCTA
>NW_008825208.1:6819647-6821371 GCF_000699105.1 Pygoscelis adeliae
AAAACTAATTTACTCTGTAAATCCCTGGAGACCCTGCCTTGAGTTTTGCAAAATACACCACTGTGATGAATCAACAAGTGCAACAAGCTGATTGTTTAGAATGCAAAAAATTTGGGTTCCCCTGCCCCCACATTTTTCATTTCCTGGTTTGGGTTTCACAGTCTGTCATTTGCTCTGGTAAAAAGCAGTTCCTGCTCTCACTTCTGTGTTTCATTTCCATACACTTTTAGAACTTCCCTTCTCCAAGATAATTACAGAAACATAGAAAATTGCAGCTGTCTCCCTTACCTCAAGCATCTCATCAAAACCCTGTTAAGCCCCCTCCTAAAAGTGTCGGGAGCGGAGATCCCGCTGCGGCAAGTGGCAACCTGCTTCATTGTTTCACTGTGCTCCTCTTGGAAAAGGTTTGGGGGAAGAGTGCTTGACTTTTTTTAAAGGTCTGGTCTTCTAGCATTTTAATCCAACTTCTCTTGTCTTTGGAATTTATTTTCCTCATCTTTATAGCTATTTTTAAACTAGTTGCAGACATTACCTTATCCCTCTTTAACTTTCTTCTCCCTAAATAATGTTAGTTTTCTCTTGCAGGTTGTGGACCTTTGTGATCAGAAACAGGGAGCAAAGCCTAGGAGGGGGCTGGACACAAGTGCTGAGCCCTAGCGTCTTGGGAGAAGGGGTCTGGGCAGGTCCTTGATGGCAGGCTGCGTTGGCTGAACTAGCGCTGCTCCTGATGACTGTGTCTCTGACCTGAAATGATGGAGACTCCGTGGCCTCCCCAGTGCTTCACTATCGCGTTGGAAGGATTTCCCTAATGAATTTTCATTGCCAACACTTAATCTCAGTAGTTGTTGTGCTTTCTACCATGAACACAAAGAACATGTTATTCCTTTCTATTGCAAAGGCTGATGAAATATTGGAAAGCCTACTCTCTGTGTTAGACTGAGCAGTCTTTCCTTGTAGACCATGTACCCCAACCACCTCCATTTTCTCGTCCTGATTTTCTGGCAGTCCGCATTGTACTTCCAGTGCAGCACTCCAACTGCAGGTTAATCCAGCTGAGGCCTTATTAATGATCAGCAGAGGAGGTTTCTGCCTCCTTACCTACATACCAATGTGTCTTTACAGCACAAAATCCTTGACTCACATCCAGCTTCTTCTTCACTCTAATTCCCACATCCTTTTGAGACAACTGGGCTGACAGCCACAGCCCACCCTGTCTGCACAGTTGGTTATGCCTGCCTAAAAGTAAAATTTTGCACTTGTCTTCTATTGCATTTTTAAGACCATCTCTGATTTGTAATCATAGAATCATAGAATCATTAAGGTTGGAAGAGACCTGACCTCTAAGATCATCAAGCCCACAACCCAACACCACCATGCCCACTAAACCATGTCCCTAAGCGCCTCATCTACACGTCTTTTAAATACCTCCAGGCATGGTGACTCAACCACTTCCCTGGGCAGCCTGGTCCAATGTTTAACCACTCTTTCAGTAAAAAAATTTTTCCTCACGTCCAATCTAAACCTCCCCTGGCGCAACTTGAGGCCGTTTCCTCTCATCATATCGCTAGTTACTTGGGAGAAGAGACCAACACCCACCTCGCTACAACCTCCTTTCAGGGAGTGGTAGAGAGTGATGAGGTCTCCCCTCAGCCTCCTTTTCTCCAGGCTAAACAACCCCAGTTCCCTCAGCCGCTCCTCATAAGACTTGTTCTCCAGACCCTTCA
>NW_008825208.1:6821899-6830215 GCF_000699105.1 Pygoscelis adeliae
CCCCAAAACTGAGCCCTGGGGAACACCGCTCGTGACCGGCCACCAACTGGATTGAACTCCATTCACCACAACTCTCTGGGCCCGGCCGTCCAGCCAGTTTTTGACCCAGCACAGAGTACACCTGTCTAAGCCGTGAGCCGCCAGCTTCTCCAGGAGAATGCTGTGGGAGACGGTGTCAAAGGCCTTACTGAAGTCCAGGCAGACCACATCCACAGCCTTTCCCTCATCCACTAGACAGGTCACCTGGTCATAGAAGGAGATCAGGTTGGTCAAGCAGGACCTGCCTCTCATGAACCCGTGCTGGCTGGGCCTGATCCCCTGGTTGTCCCGCTCATGCCTTGTGAGCGCCCTCAAGATGAACTGCTCCATAATCTTCCCCAGCACCGAGGTCAGGCTGACAGGCCTGTAGTTCCCCATAATCATCATACTGTTCTTCACTGTGTGCCCCCAGGTTTGATGTTGTCTTCAAGTTTAAAGAATAGATCCTCTACTCATATACCTTCTCATCATCTAAGGTGTTAATGGGAAGATTAAATGGTTTCAGACACAGCACAGAGTCCATGAAAACTTTTTCCTTCAATTTTGATTGAATAGTTTCTTGCGGTATTTTATCTGCCTTACAGAAGTTTTGTCCAAACTGTATTTCTACTGCTTGATTATAAAAGTATCAAAGCTTCTTTACTGTCAAGATAATGGGCATCCTCACCCGACCTGGAGCTGTAAGGTCTGCTAGCTGCCTGTCAAGGAAGATCGTGTATCTTGACAGGTCTTATTTGATAAATTCAAGTTGCTTATAAATCATTGTGTTTTATTCTAGACAACCACAAGTACTTCTCCAAGGATTGAAGTTCAGTTGGTATTCCCTAACTCCTCTTTTTCCTGTCCCATTGGTAAAGTTTAGCGTGACATTTGCTCTTCCTACAAACTGCCCTTTTCAAGATCTTAAAGAGAAAAAGCTCTGGGACTGCTTCAGCCAGTTCTCCAGTTTGGGGACAGATCTCACCACGCTCAGAGGATCTGAAAACAGTTGATTAGTCTAAGTACTCTCCAACTTGTTTTTCCCAGTTCTGCTCTGGATATGCACCTTGTGTAACTGCATTTGCCGTCTGATTGCAACAAACCTTTCCAGTGAAGACTGAAGCACAAAAAAAGGCTTTTATCTCAGTGCCATCTATTGTCTTTCCTCTCTGTGGAACAGGAGATCAACATTTTCCTTTGCTTTCTCTCTACCAGTAATGCTGCCACAGAATCATTTCCTATTACAATACAGGACACATTATGCCTCTGCCTTTTTGGTTTTCATCCTCAGCATGTTTTTGCAACCCTACTCAAGTTATGCTTAATGATCTGAACTATTTTCCATTTTCTGTGAACTTTCTTCTTTGCTTAAAGCCAAGGAAAAGCCAGTGATTTAGTACAGTGAGTCTCTAACTACACCTCTTACCTTTCCTCTGGGTCAGTTTGTGCTTTTATTGTCATTCACCCTAAAGAACTCCTCTATCCATCAAAGCTTTCAGTTATGAATTCTCTTGAGTTTACTGAAATCTGTCTACCCCAAACCAATTCTTTTTAGTTTGCTTTTCCATTCGTAAGTCACAGACTTTGTAATTTCAAGGTCATCCTAGAGGCTCTCTAACCTTTCCATCTTGGGGGGTCTCACCGTGAACTAATCACTCTGGTGTACGGTTCATGCACTTCCTCTTTCTGCATGGTTAGCTAAAAAGATGAGTTCATGCTCCAAAGATTTGCTTCTCTGTGCAAGGTGAGGTTAAGATGATTATGGCTTTTAAAATTTATTTATTTTTAAATAAGCAGGGTTTATTAATGACTTGCTCTTCCTATAAGTGTTACTTCTACTGGACCTGTCAGGGGATGTTACTAGTTAGATGAATTTGAGAATGGTGAGTGAGTCCCAGAATCTTTTCCAGTATAATTAGGGTATCATAGAAGCTTTTGGTTAGGAGGAAATTAAAATGCAAAAGCTATTCTTCCCTCAGTCAAACCACGGCTTCTTTTTAGATAAGCAAACAGCAAAGCTACAAGAAAGCTAATCAATTTGGGACACAAAGAACAAAGACTTTCCCTCTCTTCTGCAAATCTACCCTCCCACTTAATTAAAAAATAGTGCCTCTTGGGGGATACTGAGGAAAAAGAGGGGAGTGGGGAGCAGAAGTAGTAAGAGTCAGGGAAGAAACCTGTGCTGAAACAGGTGTACCGTTGATATCTCCTGATTCTTTCTGGAAATAAAGAATCACCCCCATACCACCTCTGATCCATTTTTTCTGGATTAATAGGATCAGTCTGTGTAGTCCAGCCCTCTCCAGCCATGCTCACATAGGCTGGGCTATGCCTGAAGCCCATCGTGGTCCCTGCTCAGTGAGCATGGACAACATAGCCAGCAGATATAAGAGTCTGCAATGCTGCTGAGTAAAACTCATGGGTGTGGGCTTGCAAATCCTCCTCTTTGGGATCCCTGGGATGAAAGGAGGCAGAGAGGCTAGTGTTAAAGCCTGGAAAACCTGCCTGCACTCCCAGCACCCGGTCTGCTGGAGAGGGCAAGAGCATCCCTGCCCACAGCCCTGGGGAGAAATGGGTAGGGCGAGACAGGGGGACAGGGAGGACCACACCACCGACGGGTGTGGAGAGGTGAGAAGGCGCAGAGGGAAAGGAGGGTTTCTCTGTGGAGCCATACCACGTTGCTGTTCAGAGATAAAAGGGGTTTTGGCGGCGAATGAGTAGTGCAGGAACCCAAATGTTGCCTACAGGCCTAGCTGCCTGCCTTCAAGGCTGCCTGTAAGGTAGGTAACCTTACTGGGATGTGAGAGGAGAGAAATCTGCAAAAAACAGCTGTTTCCCACAAGCCCTTTGAATTGCAATGTTGAAGAAGCTATCAAACTCTTAAAAATATAAATGAAACAAAACAGAAGCTAGAGGCTTGGCAGGAGGGGAAAAGATGGTATGAACAGCAATTAAGAGAGAGAAAGCTGTGGGAGCTGTTAAAGACTGGGCAACTTTAAGAGCACTGAGAGCTATAAATCCTTATGATTCACCCTACCAACAAGAAGCTAAATCCACCCAACTGCAGCAAAAAGGGAATGCCTCTCTGTTCCTCCCCCCTTCCTCTCATACGTCCTGGCTGATGGGGAGAGAGGAGTGACAATGAATATTTTATCTCCTAATGAATAACTGGTGCATGCTCCTTATGCTGTATTTCAGACACCCTACAAGCAGTATCCACTGCATGAAATCAGCCTGGCCCTGAAAAGCAGAAGTGCAGCTAACCACTACAGAGCAGCTACTTATAAAAAAAAGCAGCAACGGGAGCTGCTGGAGCACTTTCGGTGATTTTGAAGGTGGTGCTTTATCACTTCACCTTGATTCTCCTTGGGAAGCTGTCTGCCTGCCAAGGTTTCTCAGTTCTTTATTAAAGGTAAATTTTCATCCAGCAAAAACTGGACTCTTGCTCTCCAGGAAAAGCTGGAGAAAATGGAATTTTCAAACCCCTCTTTATGCAAACCCTCTCAGCACAACATGATTCAGCATCCCTGGGGCAAACAGACACATTAACACACTTTGTACACTCTGGGCTATTTCCCAGCTAGCAGTCCTCCCACAGTAGACACAAAACACTATTATTTGTTTTGAAGACACTTTCCTGTGAAGGAAAGAAAATCCTTCAAAGAATTACATAAGATTGGACCATGTCCAAAATACATACGTTCAGATGAAATTAATCATTCCTTCTGAAATATGCAGCTCCACAAATTGTTCTCAGTACATAGAACAGCATGAACTTTTCACCAGTAAATCATAAAACAGGAAATTTAGGTAAAACCAAGATGTTCCATGTCCTGTTTTACTGCCTAGCTACTATCAGGAAAAGCTTCCCTTACCAAAAAATCAGATTAATCCAACATAGATTTGTGAAAGGGTTAAATTGCCCTGAATACCTAGGGGCAAAATTGGTATATTACTGGCTACTACAGCTTCTGAGAATCTCTTTACAGAATTTTTGTGCCAACTAGTAAAAATTTTCACATATTTCAAAGCATACTTGAATGAAAAAGCTCAGATCTCCATAGTACATGTCGCTTCCTTAATGATTGTTCTTTGAAAGGTCATTTGTATTTAGAAAAAGCAGTAAAAAGCCCACTTACAACCCATTTTCAGCTTTGTTCTTGAAGTCATTTAGGCTACATATATATCTAAAACAATGACAAGCAGTTCAGTCAGAGATTACTAAACACAATCTACCTCTTTCTTTATGCAACACCAGCGATCACTATTTCTTTCTTTTATTGCACTGAATCCTTTTCAGCTCAGGAGCATGAAAAGCAAAGACTAATGAAGGAAGAATCACCTTTCAGAAATGCTGGGTCATTGCATCATGTTTTTCAAATGTCGTCTCCTTTGGGAGATGAGGTGGCTCAGTAGGGGCTGCTAGGATGGAAAAATATCAATATATTCCTCATCTTATTCAAGATGCTGGTATGATCTTTGCAGTCTGTAGTGATGCAGTAAGTGTTTAGACGAGCCGCTTAATGAAGCTGTGAAATGATTAAATACCACTGCTCTTAATGAGAAAAAAGACATTTTCAGGATAGGTAATTCTGCAGTCACCCCCTACAGACACTACAGATGACAAAATAAGTACTGGAAATCAGGAAGTAATATCAGACACACTACTTTGCTTCAGGCGTTTTGTTTCACGTCTGTTCCTGTACAAGGATATTGTTGATCTGGTAATTTTCCAAAAGAAAAGCCATATTATCTCATTTGCAGTGCGGCAAGTCTAGAAGGACTTCACTGGAGCAAGCAATTTTGTGATTTAGTCAGGAAAAACCAACAGCGCTCCTGTGCCACATAAAGCAAACTTGGTGCCCAAGGGCGGTCTGGTGGTGCTTGCTGGGGCCAGCCAAAGCACAGGTGTCTGCACCAAGGAGCCACCTGTAAGAGCCATCCTGTTCGTTAAATGCCTTCATTTGTCATGCTCTGTATTTAAGCAGGTGTTTTCACTACCCGAGAACCACAGTGCACTCTCCTGTCCTCTGTTCACACTCGAGAGGGAGAAAGGGTGGATATTCTGTTCTCCTTTCTTCTTTGAAATGCTTGAAGGGTGAAATGACCGCCTACAAAATGCTGTGCAACAGAAGTCTTCAAAAAAGTGGTGCGTAGCAACCTACACTGCAGGCAAGAAATTTGCTTTGTCCTGGGATCCCTGGTAGACGTGGGCACCATGAGCCAGGATGTCAGGATGTGGCTCTCATGTATGTTGCTTATTGCTTGCAGATATCAAAGCACTTGTCAGCTATTACATTCCCAGTTCTAAGAGGGGGAATAGTTGACGCATGGATGAAGGGAAGGGCATTTCTCAGTTCGAGTTTGGTTCTGAAGTTCTTTCTCTCTTGTATCTGCTGCAACAATCATTTTTTGGCTTTCATGTGATACTTCAAGCCTGTCTCTTCTGCTAAGAAAATGACACAGTGATGAGAGAGAGCGAGTCCTCTTTTGTGTGTGTGTAATTTCGGACAACTCTTACATGGTGGACATTGGTCTGACCTGTAGGGGTTTGATAATGTTTTCTGTTCACGCTCTGTGAGTTTTAGATGAAAGCATTTAACAAACCAGTGGTAACGCAGCAGTGTCTCTCTGTTACACCTGAGGTTTTGCATTGCCTTAGGTGGTATCATTTTGACTATACCAATCCCTGATAACTGAAGTTCTCTGGGTAGAAACTATGTACTACCAACACTAAGAAAAAAATATCTAATTAAGAAAAAATAAGTTCTCAAAACCCTGGTGTGAAGCAGACTTCTATTAATGGAACCTGTTTTCAATCCATCCCTCCAGAAAATTTATACCATTTTCACAGATTGCTGTCCAGACCAAGCTGGACTGTTTACCTGACACTTGATGCTACACAACCATGAAAGACTTTCCCTCATAGCCTCAACAGGAAAACAGGATGATTTTTCTGTGACATAGCTTCAGTATGACTGACGATCCGCATTTGTCAAGCTGACGTTAAGTAGCAAAGAGCGGAGAATTACATGGCTTTTTTGTCTGTAGGGTGGTTGCTCCCAAAATTACTTGCCTAAAAGGTGATACAAGGGAGTGTTTTGCCACTGCTGCCTGCCTGGAAGACTGCTTAATGTTACCCATAGCCTCAAAACTGGGCTTTCAGTGATCACACATGTGACTTACCAAGTTACATCTGACTTACAGCCTTTAGCATGTGGTAAAATATTTTAGGTCATGCCTAAGTGAAAGTGCAGTTATTGCATATGAAGAAAACAGAGCTGAGCATCACCGTGTTCTTGGCATGGTGACACCCTGCAGTTGCCTCATGCCGGACCCCGCTCCTGAACACCACAGCTCTCCCCAAAAAGCCATCCCAATGGGGTAAGGGCTCAAAGGCATGAGGCATTCCCCTTGCATGTTTTGGGACATAAACATGATACATGTGCAAAGCCTGTGGCAGCTCCATTGTTTTCTCCTGCTACAACCTTTCCTAAAGTCAGAACGATGTTATGATGGCTTTTTTTCTTTTTTATTTATTTATTGTCTTAGCCGGAAGTCCTACGGCATCAAAACTGGAATGCCAGTGGAACAGATATGAACCATCCCTCCCTGGGTCAGGAGTGATATCTTAAGCTCCAGGGAGTAACTTGTGAACAGTGGGCTTGATTGTCCTCGCAGGACCAGATCAATGGCTGGCCACGTGCAACCCATCTGGAATGACATTTGGAAGGTGAACTTCTCTGGTTTCCCAACCTGGATGCTGCCAGCAAGACGGGACTTACAAGCCCATCTCTGCTGGTGACATACTGCTGCTCTGCAGCAGCTGCTGCCTGAAATGTGTTTCTAAATTTAGGAGCCTTCTGCCTTTCTGAGCCCATTCCAGGTGTGCCAAGCCACAAAGCTCAGAGATCATCAGAGAAGTCAGAAAACCCTTAGGTTTTTGCTGTGACTTACTAGTATTTGCTTGTCCCCCTCTATTCGTTTGGAACTAAGAGATTTGGCTTCAACTGAAAGTCTTACAAACGTTGCCTGGGTTGTTATGACTGTCCCTTTATCTGATGGACCTAAAGAAAAACATCTCACTGCACACCTGGCTGCCAGCCTGTTTCCTGATTGCAGTGTGGGTTCTTGAGAGGATCACTTGTATAAAATTCATTGTCCTGATTAATAAGTACCCTTAAACTTAAAGAGTGGAAAGGAGGCTAAAGATGGACTCATACAAGGAAACTGTATTTGTAATTTTCTAAATACATAAAAAAGATAATATGCACAAAAATAAAACTGACTGGAAAACTTGTCATATAAGACTTGGGGCTCCAAGACTTAATTAAAAGTTGTTTTCTCTGGTCACTTCTTTGACTAGAGTGTTACACACTCCCCCACGCATACACACTCAAATCAGTAACCCGTGTTTACTGGAGTATCTGTTTTATTCACATTTTGTGCAGTTAAGATTCTGTAGGCAAGCTCATGTTTCCCAAATGGCCTTCCTACAAACGAAATGACCTTTAAATAACACAGCTGTAACTCCACCATTTAGGGCATCTTCCCTGGGCTACCATCAAAGATGACAGGGTCTGTACCGGAATTGCCTTCTCTCTCTGCTATCTGTTTGCAGAGAACATGCGTTTCTTCTGGTGTAAAAGATCTATGTTACGATTTGATTCCACCAGTTGGTTACAGACTTGACTTATCTACATGGCAGGTCACTCAAGCTTGGAAAACCTAGGCTCTAGTCCATGCTTTTGGTCCCCACCTCCTTTTCTAGTGACTGCTTGCCTCACTGGCTTACATTATAAAGTCTTGGCAGCAAAGAATATATATCACTGTGCACGGCATCCAGTGGGGTGATGGATCCCACCTGGAGATCCAGTGGGGATCCAGGATTCCTGTATCACTGCATACAGAGAGTAACAGCAGGAGAAAAAGAACCCACAAAAATCAATGTTTCATTTGTTTGCATGGAAAACCATGAAATGCATTTGCCATTTTCAGTAACCCTGTCCAAAAGCACTGTGGATTAGTAGGCCACAGGTTTTTCTTCTTTACACAAAGACTAAAAGAAGCTCTTTCAGACATAAATAAAACAAGCCCAGTGGTTAATGGGCAAGGATAAGAAAAATGCCAGCACATGAACAAATCATTTGGCAACTGGATTTTGACAGCTGAATTAAAAAATTCACCCCCAGGAATTATCAACAAAAGCTACCCATTTAATCATGCAGCTGTGTCACTTCATAGGCTTGAGGCACCTCAAGCCATGTCTTCAGCACCACCACAAGTATGATCTCAGCC
>NW_008825208.1:6830228-6840775 GCF_000699105.1 Pygoscelis adeliae
GAGCTTGCACTGTTTGAGCATTGGTATGGGTGACGCTGCAGCAACTTAGACACCAGTTCAAGCTAGCCAGTGGAGTGGCTAGGTAGACCATGCTGCAGCTTGTGCCTGTCCTGCATCAGCTACCTGTAGATGAGTGGAAACTACCACAACCACTGGGGCTGAAGCCAGCCGTCTGATTTTGATGTAATTGTGCTGCAGTGCAAAAGTCTGCACCAGTTTCAGTGCTATGCAACACAGTGTTAAGATACCTGAGCTAGCTTAGACACCACCCGCAGCCATGGGAGTGCACAGTCAACCACCTGAGTATTTACAGAGCTGCCCGATCTTGCTACAGCTGCAGTGCAATCAGCACATAGTTTTCAGAGCTAGCTGAAGGATTTTGTACTTTGTTGGCACCAGAGCCTATACCCAGTAGATGCTGTTGAACATTTTAAACTCTCCTGTCTCTGTTTTTTGCATATTAGAGAGTTAAAGCATAAGTTTCACACCATAACTTGCACACACCACCCAAATACTACGTTGCTTTTCTGCTTTCAAATCATGCTGCTTTGAAACATAAGAAAGGTGTGACAACCAAGAGCCAGATTTACAGTCTTAGCAAGAAGCACAAGTCCAGTTACAGTGTGATTCACTTTGTTCAGCGAAAGGCTGTTCTTTCCTGCTTTCTCTAGAAGCATGGACCATTTGTGTTAATAAGCATCTATTTCTTATTTGTCTTGCCACTGCAAAATAAGAGAAGAATGTGAAGAATTCTGAAGAATGAAAATTTGCTGAGGATATCTAAGTGGCACCAGATACGTCCCCCCTGTACAGTGAGAAGCAATTTCTGTACCAAAGAGCTCAGCTCAGATTATGCTAAAAGTGTGGGAAAGATAATGACTCAAATGAACACTGGAATAGGAGATGTGGAAGAACTGTTGAAGTACCTTGCTCCAAGTCATGCAAGAAATCAGTGGTAGAGGTAAGAGTTTAACCCAGGGGTAATCCTGGGCTTCTCCTGTCATGGTTGGTTTCTCCCCTTGAGGCAATTCCCAGGGACACACTCTGCACCACTTACATTGTCTAGAGGGAAGCAGGATGCAAAGACCTGGTCCCCGTCTCACTCTCCGGTTACTAACTTCAGGCTATCCTGCTGACGTGCTGTTGTTGCCTAGAGGGTAGATTATTTTAAAATATTTTTTATTTCAGTATGTTTTCCAGTAGAGAGATGGTTATACAGGGCTACAATAACCTCCGCCTGTAGAGCTCATTCCATTTAAGTGTTCATACTTTTTGCTGGTAAAAAATGAATACACAAAAGGAATATGTGTTTGTGTAGCTGCATTAGTAAAAATGTTCTAGTACAGAGTAGGCATAATTTAACAATCTTTCACAAGAAGGACTAATTGCATTTTCCTGGGCATGGGACAGCATGAGCATGGCGTTGTTCTGCCAGGTCTTCTAGACCAGTTACAATCTACAACATGTTTTCACAGCTTTTTAAGATTTCTATCTCACCAGTGATCCAGTTACTCAGAATCAGTCAGGATTCCTGATTGCACATCCAGTCTTTCTTTGTCTTCTGTGGACCACCAGCTGGGATTTGCATTATTTTCTGCCTTAGAATTCACATACTGCAGCAGTTTAAAAACCCTACAGGGAAGGTGACGTGCTTTTCAGACTGCAGATTTTTTTAAAAAAGAGGCTAAGAGTTGCAATGCCCACTGGGTGGCTCCAGATACTGCAGCTTGCTCCCCCTCTAACTGTACCTCTACCTACTCAGCGCTAGCCCAGCTCTGCAGAAATACGTGTAAGTGCTGACTATTAGCAAGCATGACAGGGCAGGGCCTGGGATAACAAACACATGATGCACCAGATACATAATTAATGGTTATTAATGACTATTTGCATCACGGTAGTGCCCAGAGGCCCAGTGGAGGGTGCCTGTGCAGGAAGCAACATTAAGGCTTAAATTCCACCCATTGCACTTCAGGCACTTAACTGAGGCACCTACACTCAAGGGAGAGAGATGGGCTTACACAGGCCATGGAGGTGATGCTCTTTCCTCACTGACTGCATGGGGGGCTAAAGGAGACGATGCTCTAAATGTAGGTGACTTATTTAAACTCCTGTAGTTAATACAGAATGAACCTGAGCCTTTGGGAGAAGGGAGCTACCGAGGACCAGAACGGCAGCAGCGTCTTCCCTGGCTCTGCAAGCACGTGTACGTGAGTGTGTGTGTACACTGCATGTTCTGGCCTTGCCAGACAGAGACACAGCACATAAAGAGAGGTTTGGCAAGGAAGAGGAAAGTCCTCTGATTTAAAGTGAAGACAGAGTAAATAATCACTGTAAAGCACCAACACAATAAAATCAACCCCGGCTGTTGCCTAACTCTGTGCCTTCTCTTTGTAAATACACTCCAGGTTTGTCATCTCTTTCAAAATTGTGCATGTGTATGTCACCTCTGCACAAACATGTCCTTCTGTGACAGAATTTCCACAGTTTTGTTTTTTCCAGCTACCAAGTGCTATATGGACTAACCGTGTGGAAGGAGCTGTTTCACCAGGACTGCCCTCTGGTAGGGCTGGCGTACAAGGAAAGCCAACCACCCAGCCAACTCCAGCGAAGATAAGCATAACAAGGAAAGGAATGGAAACCAGTCCTTTTTGTTTTACTCCAGGCAACAATCCCATCTGGCCCATGATTACGATTTAATTCAGATGTAATGAAGTCAACAATTCTTACTCTTTATGCTATACCACAATTTACTGCTTCAGGAAACCCCTGGCAGTTCTACTAGGCTTAAAAGAAGTGTGAAGATCTTAGATGGCTTTACACACAGAAGGAGTGTGGTGATTCAACACATATGATAAGTACATGCGTTATGAAGAGATTTCCCCATCTTGCAAACAGCATCACACGGAGAGTCATGTGAATTTTTTCGCTTTGAAATGTTAAAGCCAAGGAAGCTCTGAAGTTTTGCACTTGATAATCTGTCACTGGATCTCATCTAGTATGGCAACAGAAACCCAGCCTTGTGCAGAACATCCATGTTATTGAAAGGCCACAATAATTGAAATTGCACTTTTCTTGCTGAACCTGGCCCAGAGGTAGTAACTGCCTCTTTCACAAGGGGCTGTAGCATGTGATCTACTGTATTAAAAGTTTTAATCCATTTAGAAACTGATGCTCCTTTACAATGTGTTAGCTTGCCTAAAAAAGGTGTCCTTGAAAACCCGCTTCTGTCCAGAGCTGAATTTAAGCCTATGTGTTCCTTCCTTCTTGAGGAACATGTCTCTTAATCTATAGCATACTGGCATGGATAAAGTGTCAAAAGCACTTGAGGTGGAAATTCCTTGATATGTACAGATGGGGCTTTGGAATGTCTTCTATATTTTGCTCCCAAATTAGGCAAATGGGTGTCTTTATCAAGGTCCATATCTGCTCCACATGTTTGAGGAGAGCAGACATAGCTGGAGTGGAGGGAGTCTGTGCTCCAATTGAACAGTCAATCCTTTTGCCCACTTTATAAGATGCATAGGCATCATTAAATAATTACAAGCTAGCAGTGCCTAGGAGTTGTGGAAGATCCTGAGATCGCTACTCCTAAACCCAGAACACCAGCATTTAGGCAACTATTAGAGCACTGGCATGTCATTCTGCTATTTTAATTATGGGTCGAGTTTCAGAACTGAGGTAGTAAGCTGTGTTATTATTTTTAAGTGGTTTTTTTTAAGTGCTACATCTGAATATATTATACCATATGTAAAAACCTCAAACCCATTGCCACCCAGCAATTCTTAACTCACTGCTTTTCTGAAATCATCCTGCAAGTCCTGAGGAATTCTCTAATCACACCGCAGAGCATGTTCCTTTGGAAATCTGAGATTTCCTGTTGTTGAGGCTTTTTGCCTGGTTTTGTTTTGGTCTCTGTTTTCCTAAGAAATGTATCACATATGAAATGCACCCCAGCAAAAGCTTTATGGGAGGTGAAGGATGTGCTGTTTTAGAACCCACAGTCCTTAAGGGTTGCCGAAATTGGAATCTGTGCAGCTTCAGCAGATGAGATCTGATATTGATCAATCTTAGTGGAGAACCAGACAGAGGGCTTGGGGACGAACAGCTGCTCCTGTGCAGAAAGCTTTATCTTCCCTCATAAGCCGAGCAGAATTTGGAGAGACTGACTGTCTGCAAGGAGACATTTTTGCTGTTTCACTCTTAGAGAGCTCACCCAAAGCAACTGGTCATATGGGCAGCATGTGGAGGCAGACCAAGGGCCTGTCTACAGCTGCGCCTGGCATTCTAGGTAAAACCCCAAAATGCTGAATAAATAATGTTCCTGATCATTTTCTCCAGCTGCCATCAATGTGTAAGTTGCAAAACATTCACGCCCATGTGGACCATGCACTTGGAAGACACACTGTTCTCTGCACTAGCATACACTTCAGCAACCGTTCCTATCTCTCTGGAGGCTAAGACTGAAGGGTAATCGATGAGACCTTGCTAAGGAGAGGTTTATGGCACCTCTGGTCCTGGCTTGCATTGTCTGCTCTAGGGGAGGTCTGAGCAGCTGGTTCTGACATCAGATGATCCTCCTTCTGAAGGAGTGCATTCACAGCTGTCCTACGTGCTCGCTCTCCCGCTGTCATGCAAAGACTATTAGGGACAGTCCCAAGAGAGACTGAATTATAGCCAGGGTTCCCAGTCTGAGACATGCTAAGTTTTTATCCTGGGAAGAAGAAGAAGCAGGAGACAAACCTTGGCATCAGAAAGAAATGAAAGAATGGACCAGAATTTTCTCTCCAATGGAGGAGAGAAAATGCTAAAGGTGCAGCAGCCACAACAGCTCAGCTGAACCACAAGCCTGTCTTGGCTGGACTCTGCAGTGAGAAGAGACTTTAGTGTAGACCTCATCTAACATCGAAGATCTGTGAAGCACTCATAGTCTATTAATAAGATAGTGCATTAATAAGATTTTATTTTCTGTATATCAAATCAGCTTGGTGAGGGTTTTCTTCTCAGGGCCTAGCCCACCCTCTCTGTCAATACTAAAAACTGAGCGTTTACTTGGAAAGATTCAATTGCACTAATGGAAGAAGAGGACAATTCTGCCAGCTTTGGAGAAGTTTTACTCCATTTTGGACCTGCTTCTACCTAGATTAGGTCTTCTGTATAGTACCTGGTAAGCAGATGTAGGTCGAGCACAGCAGAACAAAATAGAGCCTCACACAACCACAGCACCTTTTGCTTGAGAGAGGTGGTGTCATCTCTCTTCCTCCATCACTGGTCATCTCTCTTGTGTAAGCTTACCTTCAGCAGCTCTTTTGGTCCATCAGGTTAAGTGCTTTTCTTGTATGGAAGCTGTGCTTGTCCTGCAGTCCTTCTCATAAGCACCTTTCAGTTCAACACTTCTTTAAAATTCTTTCCAAGGTTTTGTAAGTATAGAAGAACAGCAGCACTCTGAGATGGGAGCTGCTGGGAGGGAGGGACCTTTTGCACCTATCTACCACCTGCCCACATCAGCAAGACAACAGCAACCAGCAAAGACATTTTCTTGTCCCAGGAAAGAGCTCATGACCTATGGTCCAAAGCACAGACCTGCCCCTGCCACCATTAACATCAGGGCTCTCCCTCCACGCTGCACCACCATGGAAGAGCCTTCTCCTAGAGGTGACACAGCTGTGGCTCACCACCAGCATGCATGAGGGTGAAACACTCCACAACCCCAAAGAGCTTTTGCAAACATTAGGAGCTGGATGTGCTGACAGCTGAGTAGCTCTGAGTAAAGAACAGGGGGTACAGGCACAGCTTGGCCACTGTCCTGCGTTGCTTCACCCCCCCAAGAGCTACCACAGTGCCAAAGTGGCACAAGTGTTTCTTGCATGTGCTTTTTGGGGATCCAGCATCCACTGCTCTAAGCTGTCTGCCTGGTCCACATGTCCAAAACGGCTGCTCTGCTAGACCAATAATTTGTCTCTCCTTGGAGCTGATGGGCACCTCCTCATCCAACATGAACAGATGCACTATTGATTACTGAAGGGATATGCCACTTTGCTGAGGATTTAGCTCAGTGAGTTTCTTTTCTCCAGGAGCACAAGTCCAGTCCTGGTTTCTCATGCCAGTGTCCGTCATCAAGTACGGAGATATGTTGTCACAGAGTATTTCATGTTGGCATGCTACAAGAAAGCTTCAGAGCAACGAAAACTTTTCACCTTTTGTAGTAAACACAGGCCACTAGCACGTACTATAATGAAATCTAGTAAAACAAAATAATTTTGGGAGCCTTTCAAATACTGTGAAGGAACAGCAGGCTGTGGGTGGGCTGCTCTGCTCTATGAATGCTGCCTGTTAATACCCAGATGTCGAATGCCAACTTTCCATTCACTGCTGCAAAATAACAGACTGTCATGCGGTAAAAATAACCATGGGAGGCATGCAACACATTCCAGCGCTTGTTTCACCTACAACACACTATCAGAAATGTGTCTGTGGAAGTTCACTGGGCTTCTGTTATCCCAAACAATACGTTTCAGGTCTGTAATTTGGAGAATAGGTTTAAGGAAAGGGAAATGCTTTTCATTCATTTTTTACTCCTTTGGTATCATTTACCCCAAATCTAAGGTAGCTCCAGAAAACAGGAGATCACTTTCTCACTGTGTGACAATGGAAAAGAAACTCAGAAATGACTGCTTTCCTCTAACACTGACTCAAGATCTTTAGGAGAACATGAAAAACTAAACTAGCTTTAAAGCTTCTCTACGACTAAGGACAGTTTGTGCCGAGAGATATTCTAAATCCACATCTCGCTCCGATCTGCCATTGATACAATGGTACCACCAGTCTTGCAGCCGAGTTTCAAACATTTAATAATGCAGCAATGCCTTTTCATCCTTATCTCTACGGACGGATTTCCAGCCCACTTAAGACTCAACGAATGTTGACTAAGGGGTCCAATCTTCCCGTTAAGTCCACTGGACCAACCACTTTTTTAAAGAAATGCAAGACACAATACCAGGATTTTTACATGGGGCAGCATAAGTCTTGTTCTGAAGACTCAAGTTAGGCAAGCAAGAATGCTGGGAGTCCAGGACCAAATTTGCTTCAACTCGGCTTATTCTTCTATTTCCACTTCACATTCTTGGATACGAAGACTGTTTCTAGTGTTCATACATTTTAAAATCTCTAAACATATTAAACTAATCCCAACTATCAAATAACTGTTCTGTCTGTAATCCAGTTACACTGTTCATATGCTTGCATCTTGTCTTAATCTTGCACTCCCTGTTTTTTTAACTTGTATGTGCATCTTGTAATTCTGTGTACGCTTGTTGGTAATTATCAGCATAATTGCATGATAGTATTTAATTATTTGTATTGCATTCTTTACTAGGGACTGTTCTGCTTTATTTCTGTTTTTGTGATGCAGATATTTTTTCAGTTGTTTGGCGTGAAGTGTACAGAAATGCTGACTAATGTAGTCATCCTTCTTCCAAATGCTTTTGCAGACGAGGGAGCTCATTAAATCATTACACTTACTCATGTCTAGGTTTACTCATATGCACATATCCTTGCAAGCTACAAGCTGAAGTAGTGTGATTTCTTGTATCATGATAACATGGAAGTCTAATAAATAAACAGCAGTCTGTACACTCATGCATTTCTGCTGCCCTAGTTGAAATTAAACACCTCCCACACAACGGAGAACTGGTTACACTAGCTTAAGAATAAACACTACAAGCATGTGTACATCTTGCAAAACATCTGATTTTAGTGGGAAAGTCACTTAAAACTGAATTAGAAAAAGCAATACTCAACTGAAGCATATGTGTTATGTGCAAGGCCTTCAAGACCATCTACAAACCCATAGCTAGCCCTGCTGTTTCCCTAAGGTAGAGATATTTGCCTCTTCTGGACAGCACAGACCTACATGAGCCCACATCCTCATTTATGAACGTTAGTCTGGACTCAAACACTACCTCCGTCAGTTTTCTGTTCTAAGTGTTGCAGTTCACTCAGCTTGTCAGACCTACTGTTTACGTCTGGCCTGCAAATAAAGATGGATATTTCTCTGCCATGGCTGTTCATGTAGTAAACTCAGAAGTACGAGAAAGGGACCTTCCTGAGCGCTTCAGTGTGAGCAGAAGAAATGGTGCTCTCTGCGATGATGATGGGATGCTCTGCTGCAAGAAGAAGGGGATGACTGCATGTTCCCCCTTGTTAAAGCAGGGGCACGGGTGCTGCCTGCCAGCAGAGGTTGGACATTGACCTTCACGAGTAAGCTTCACCCTGCTGCTAGAGAAATGTGAAAGACTTTGCATATTTTCCAATACAGACAAACCCAGCACATGTGCCACAAGACTCTTTCACAGATGTCTTGATACTGCAGCTGCTCTGTGCTTGCACATATTATGCAGTGTGACTCTAACGAATATGCAAGATCCATGGCACAGTGGTCATACAGTCCCCTGGCATCAACTCTGTGGCTGGTCTGCCACGGGTTTTTTATCCTCAAAAAAAATTAGTCTGTCCTCTGTCGTCTTCACTGAGAGGGTTTGGGCTGCTTCATAGTGCTCCCATTGGATAGTGCATAGTGCACTTCCAAAGGACCATCTGGCCCCTGCAAACATGAACATATGAACTGTCCCCCTGTAATCCTCCCCCCTGATTCCCTCCTGGGAATGCAGAGGGGAAATGTGGTGCACAGGTAGCAAAAAAAACCTTTCAGGATGAGTTCATTCTACTTCACTCCTCCAGATAACGTGCTTGACATCTTCTCCCTTCTTCTTAACCCTTCTACAGCCTTTTCTCTTCTCAGCCTATCTTGATGGGCTCTGGATGTGTCATGTTGTCATGGATGTAAATTGTAAATTGTAATTAGACTAATGACCTCAACCTCTACTGTCTAAGCTCTACAGTTCAGGTGTAATATTTTCTCATTTAAATTAAAATACTTTTTTACTGTCTTTGGAGTTCCCTTGGAAAGACAACAGGGAAGTTAAGCATGCTAGTGAGGCTGTCCAACAAATGTCCTCACAACTCAGGAGCAAGCAGCTGACCTGTCATTTGACAGGTGGTCACAGCTCTGTTACTTCCAAATATTCAAAGATTTTATTTCATGGCACAGTTAAGGAAGAAAAAAACCAAACCACAGGGGCAAAGGTTTTACACAGACTTTCATCCTACACTTTGAACTAATTAAGCAAAGCAGGTTACATTGCCTTCAGTGGTGGCACTCACACAGCTAAAATTAAGCACATGCTGATGTGTTTTGCTGCATGGGATCAGAGCACTTAGCACCTTGCAGCATTCAGCACTAAATGAAATAGGTATTACAGTACATATTTCTGAAGTTCAGTCTGTGTGTTCTTTCCATCTACTGCATTCATTTGTGGAGTAAAACATCAGGTAGCATATGAAATCTAAAAAAAATCTTTCTTGCCTACATTTACAGATGTAAAAGAACAATGCACATGCTCAGATCAGTTTTAATTAATAGGAATCACAAGACAGAGACCAGTAGTATGAGACAACTCTTACATTCATGCTGATCTATTACTTCCACACAGAAGCCATTTAGTGTCGTCCAAGCTCAGGGTGGGTCTGCTTGTGTATATCCCTGAAGAAACATTCTCAGTGATTTCTCCAAGAAATTTCACAAGAAACCTGGCATAAGGCAAACTGAGTTCACCAGATGCTAGGCTAATACCTCAGTCCTTGGACTGTTGGTCCTATTTGCTTTTTTCTGTCGCTTATATTCCTCAGCTGACACATTTATAAAAGCTGTGGTGCCAAATTTGACCAACTTTTGCCAATTTTCTGCCAGCTGAAAAAACTCTAAATTCACACAGCCTAAATGGCAGAAGAAGCAGCTCTGGAATTTGTTCTGTGAGGGGTAAAAGCATTTTCCTTATGAGCTTTAGAGCCCATTTTGTTTGCAGCAAAACAAAGGAAAACACAAAAAAAGGACAAACTCAGACTGCAATGGGAAACTGATAAAAGGAAATAATTCTAACACCCAAACCTTGCTTCTGAAAGCAGTAGATATTTGATCTGCTGGTGGCATCTGCTGTTGCATTTCAAAAAGTCATTTGCAATAGTCAAAAGTGAGTGCAAAAGAGTGCCACCCCTCTTTGAACTCCTTTTGGCTGTAGGAGGTGTAAAGCAATGGAGAATCTCTCAGGCGTTGACCGAGTCATACACATGCATCTGAAGGGGGAACTCAGCCCCCATTTTAGTTCCCTCGTGAAAGAAATCCATCAAAGTCCATTAAACACAAAGATACCATGATGGCTCTTCCTTTCAAACCGTGGACATCTGGAAGACAAATTCTGGGCACATTTGGCTGTACATGTGCCTGCCTCTTACGCTCTTCTCTGGGCAGCTGCTATCAGCTGCTGCCAGAGATGGGGACCTGGGAGAGGAAGGTCTCTAGCCTTAATGGGAGTGACTGTTCTTAGGCAAAGCGAAGGGAAACTGTCCCTACCTGTGTATGTTTTCTTCCAGCTTTTTCACCTTCAGCTCATCCTCTTCTGACTGCCTCCTTCTGGCTTTATCCTCTTCTGCAG
>NW_008825208.1:6840791-6845724 GCF_000699105.1 Pygoscelis adeliae
CCCTGTAGCAGCCATTTTTCCCGAAGAGCTTTTGACTGTAAGGTAAAAAAACCCCAAACCTTAGGAACAGACCGAACAAAAACCATCTGAAGATTGAGAAGGAGCTGCCTCTGCTTCTGAATATTAGATTGTCCCCACTGAATTTCTGATTACTACTTTAGACAGACGATTTCGGGCAATCCATCAGCTGTGTATCCAGATGTCAGGTCTTCCAGATGTAGGAGTGTTAGTTTCACAGTATACACTTTATTTACCATCAATGCCTTAATATGAAGTTATTTAAGTTCCTAATAAAAAGAAGAATTTAAACCACTCAAATTAGCTGGTCCTGCAAGAACTCAAAACTTTGAACAAAAGTGTGGATCTCTCATGAATGATAAGGCATGTACTGGAACAACTAAAATCATAAACTTCTTAAAGCTTCAAAAACAAAAAAGCAGCGTGCTCTAAATGCAATGTGTTTCATGAAGGATAAAATCAGACTGCTATTAAATTAATCAATTTTTTTATTTTATTTATACCATGGATGTGTCTCCATACATTGACAGACAGATAGACAGACAGACACACGTATACATTCACACAAGCACACACATCACCTCTTAGCTAGACACAAATTAAACCAAATGAACAAAAGCCTTCCAGAAACCATGGGTAGCCAGGGCACAGCAACACTGTCACAGAAAGCAGCAGTAGCCTACAACCAATAGAAGAATTCCTGGGAGTTTTGCGGTGTTTTCTACACCGAAAACATGGCTACAACCTCACCTGGCCACTGTCTAATCCAGCTGCACCTCACCCAGGGGACTTCACCAGTGGAGATGCACTGGTTGCAGGCAATCCTTTAAATAGCACATCAGCCTGTGTGTCTTGTTTGGCCCAAATCCTGCCAGAGGGGTGCGGCAGATCAGTTGGCAGACAGGACAAGCACCCATCAAAAGGAAGATCAGGAGCCCAAAGCCACGCAGGACTTTGCCCCTTGGCAAGAAGGAAACAGAGCTGGTGGAAAAAACAGTCAGCCAAGGGACTGACCAAACTAGCCCTTTGCATTGACCAGAAAAGGGGAGTCTTGGTTCTGAATTTGCAAAGTGATTGGCAATGCTAGTTCAAGGAACCAGATGTGAGAGCGTGTACCCGCTCCAGCAAAGAGGAGCTAATAAGGAAATCATCAGTTCAGAGAAATTGGATTTCAGAGGCTGCCCAAACGTGCAGTATCAGTCTTTTCAATGTCATATTTGTCACTGGAATGGAACCTGACTTGTGCAAACTATGTATAAAGGAAAAAACATTCACCACCAAAAGCAGGCTTCAAACCCAGCCCAAAATAGAAAGATTTTTGTCATGACAGACAAGGCTTACTTGTTAGTTTTTGAGTGTATATATAGACATAGTATCTATGCACAAACTATTCTTGTCACTCCATGGCCTGTTTGACATCAGGCAATTAAATTTGAATAAGGCAGCAGACAGAGAGCAATACAACACACACAGCTAATTAGACTTTATAAATGACTCCAGTTTTCACTAACTTTAACTGTGCTGTGCACCAGAGGACTTCTAGGTGTGTTTTAAGTGATTTCTGTATGAATTAGGACTTCTGCATGACAGGAGAGGTCTTGGGCTCTTGTACCGTGTAGTCATGTTCAACAGTCGGACCCGCTGATGCTGGAGATGTACTTTACTCAGCTGAACTCAGCTTTGCTGATGGCCTCCAAGGTGTTAGTTCACAAAGCATTAGGATGGCTATCTCCTGCCACAGTTTCTGCAGTTTACTGCTCCTTTTGCTGCCACTGCCATCTACTAATGCTTCCTGCCACATTTTGTGGGCTGGTAGTGAGATTTCTTAGTGGGATCTTTGCTTTCCCATTCAACTCAGCTGATTACTGCCCAGAAGTTTCATCAGGTCATTCAGGCCCAATGCGCTATTGAAATATGCTCTCAGCAGAGGACTCCCAGGTCATCACATATACCAAGGAACAAAGTGAGACAGTCAAAGATGGATTTACATGCCTTGAGGTGCTGAGCGTTGAACAACCTGTGCTTTGGCATTTAAGAGGTTTCAGTAGCACAACTCAGTGGGTACCTGCTGGGCGAGATCCAGTGCAAAGCGGTGCAAAGGCTGATTGCTCTTTAGAAAGTTGCTGTCTTTTCTTTAAAAAGAAATGTGGCCAGTTGCATGCAGAACTGTGATGCTACTGGTCATACTCAGCTGTGGTCTCAAATCTGAAATCCTGAGTGATATTCAGTTGGAACCCCCCCCCCCAAGTTTCTAAAGACCAAACTCTAAAAATGAAGGCAGCCTTCTCTCTTTCAAACCTGTTTCTGATATGGCTCCAGCAGTCCTAATAAAGCCTTTGGCAAAGTGCTGCTTGGACAGCACTGAAGACATTCGGTTAACAGTCACTCCTCATTTGCTACAGGAAGACAGGTAAAATTCAGGCTTTTTTCAATGTGCTTTTACAGAATCTCCATGCTGATGCTCAGACAGGGAGAAGCCAGTCCCTTCAGTACAATTGCTGTACACCAAAAATAGGATATTTTGTGCAGCTTTTGTTTTGGTCTTTGATTATGTGAAACATTTTAGCTACAAAATCACATGATTTCTTTCTCCCAGAAGCCTCTTTTTTTGACCTATTAATAGTATGAATTTGAAACTGGAAAGCATGAATGGGATTTTTTTTTGAAGACATATTTAGAGACAAGAATGCTATGATCTACTAAAAATCCTCCCTCTTGGGTGAAATGTCAGCATATTTTATCTAAAACAGGAAAGCTGGTAGCTTTGATGTTTTTGGCTCTCCTTTTTAAGATGAAAATTAAGGCATTCATTAAATACTACACTGAGGAATCCAGATGAGAAGACTCTGAGAAATGGAATTGTTTATAAGAAGCATTTCTTAAAATTCAGAGGATCGATTTGCCAAGCTGTTGAGGTTACATGTATTTATACACCCACTGTAAATACAATAGGCAAACAGGCAGGCACACATCAGGGGACCCTGCACAACCGCCTCGCTGTCTGGGAAGCATTTTCTCCCCTGCCAGATGACTGGCATAGTGCTGAGGCAGCGGATAGGGGTGGAAGAATCTCTCACCTGCTTTGAGCAAACCTTTCCCAGGGCTTTTTCATCAGAAGCCTGGGGGGAAGGCTTTGGCACACATGATGAGGCCAAGGGTGGGTAGGGCGCAATAGGGAGGTGGTGGTAGAGCTGCGCTGGGCACTTGAGCACAGCTCCTGGGTATGAGACAGTCCAGCGAGGCAGTCAGCATCGAGGCAGTCCAGCCGGATGCAAAACAGAGCCAGATGTGGCTTGGAAACAAAAGATGGTTCTCTGCCATCTGTCCTCCACAGCTATGAAATTTGGGTTATGCTTCTTGAAAAAATCTTGCAAAATCTTATCCCAGGAAGTGTTTCTCAAATATGCTAAAAGGAGAACGCTTGCATGAGGATGGAGCCCAAAAATAGCTAGCTGTACGAGTTCCCCCTGCTTAACAATGTTGTGCATTTGCTTTACTTAACAGTCTGTGATTAAAATGGCTACAAGCTACTATTTCAGCATTGCTCCTCCTTCACTGTCTGTTATGAGCTTTAACTCTCTACTGCATCTTGGAGCTTCTGTATGCACCAAACTTGTGCTGTATGATTAGACAATGTCAAAATAACACAGGGCTCCGAGAGTGGCCAGATATACTATTGTAAAAATACAGGTATTTGCACAGCTCATTCCAATACTGTAATGTGAATACGCTGTACTTTCAGAAGGCACCATTTCACTGGTACAACAACAGCTACACTATGTACTGTTTGGTATAAGTATTCCTTCATTTACTGCAAGAGCACAATTTCTTCAGGGCTAAATCCTTCAGCAGAAATTAGATCATGTCATTAAAAAGGCTCTCTGTAACTGAAGGGGAAAGGGCACTGGGCTTGCGATGCTCTAGGTCACTACTGCTCTCAGGTGATTTGGTTTCTCTGCACACAAGTGAGATTGCAGAGATAACTGGCAGCTCCATGTTTATTTTGTTCAAGAGTAGGAAAGCAGAGTGACTTTTCTGTGCCAGGCAAAAAAGGAAAAAAACAGGTCACAATTCTGTGAACCGATCACGGTGAGGACAGAAATAAGTGAACAGATGTTGGACAGGACAGAAAGAAATCATGCCAAATGTTTGAATGCAGTAGACACAGTGATGGCCATAAATGTGGTGCACAGCTCCCTTACGTGCTATTTATTCCAGTTTCATGCTTCAGGACAGTAAAGCCCAAGGGCTTTAAGTTGTTTACATTTAGCGCTAGCAAGGAAATAATGCATAGGCCCTCAAATGCACATAGAATTAATGCTGTATTGAAAAGAAAATATTTACTTTCAATGCTGCATTTTGCTTTAATGTGGGGTCAAAAGTTTAAGTATTGGGGGACATTTTATGATAGCAAGTAAACCTTTTTAGCACTATTTTCATATACCATTATGCCCGTTACATGCCACCTCTGGACTCCCTGCTTGTGAAAGGTGATTAATTGTACCCATCAGTCTTGCTGATGTCGGACCCACTTCCATAAACATTGCTCATAAAGAGTAACACATTTCCAGTCTCACATGAAGTGTGGCAGTGTCTTAACCTGAGGCTCAGATGCATTTGCCAGATTTGTCATTTGATGCTTTATGACAATATAAAGGCCAGTTCTTGCTGTGCTGCTACCTTTTGAGGTAGTTTCTTCAAGCAGTTTTGGGGTGGTTTTTGTATTTACAAGCGGTTAGAGAAGCCATCAGTACTATCTCTCCTTGAGAGCAGTGCTTGATAAAGTGGAGCAGTCCTCTGGCTGCTGAGTAATTTTCAAGGAAGGTGATAATCCTGAGGAGAAACAAAGGTCAAAAGTTGACCCAAGATAGCCTCCTCCAGTAAAATGTGCCTGCTCTTGAGAAACACTACTGGA
>NW_008825208.1:6846570-6862351 GCF_000699105.1 Pygoscelis adeliae
TAAACCATGACAGGCACTTTTACTAAAATCTTTGCCAAATTGAAGTTTTGCCACAAGTCTTTGGGTTTTGAGGCTTGAAGACCACCAGACATGAACAATTTAGAGCTGGAATTATTTATTATTATGAAATTATTTTCTCCCTACATGCATTCAGTATTCCTGTCCTGGAGAAAAGGTGAATGCAGGAGGTTGGTTCCTCATATTCTCAAATCTGCCTATAACCAGCCCATGCCCTACTAAAAGACTGCAATAAACCTCTTCCTTCACCTGGCAGTGTGGGACAGATATTAGCCCCAAACACTCCCATTAGGACACTAACATAACTGGCTGCATTTCAGATTTGCTCTTTGCATTTCAGAAAGCTCCCTTGGTACAAAAAGGCTGAGTTTTCCAGGCAGATCTGGAGCTCTGGAAGCAGCAATGAGCCCGGCTTTGCTGTTCAGCAGCTACCTGGAGCCCCGCGCCCAAGGACTGCAGCTTTGTCAGTGAGTGGATCAGCTACAAGAGGGAGGGCTTCCTGGAGCAGCAGAGCCTGCTCTGCCTGTGCACGCTCCCAAGCATCTGCCTGGGTCGATAAAGCTGAGTTTGCAAGGAACACAAGTGCAAGAATGACCACCACTAAAACTCCTCTGGGACTCCTGCCTTTTCCTTTCTACCCTGTTCCCGTGGCTGCTCTGAACACTGCATCTCTTGCTGGCCGTATTTTCAGGCAGCTTCCCCTGCCATCCAGCTGGCCATAACCCAGTGAGTCTGGATCTGACCCGGTGTGCAGCACAATTGTCAGCATTAGCAAAGAGGTTACTGGGACGTGCACCGAGATTATAGAAAGACTTGTTCCTTTGCCAGCAGGCCTTCCCTTGCCTTCCAAAAAATGGAAAAAAAACCCGTTTGCATGGCTGTAATGTGAGCAGGCACGTTAATGTAAGATGACCTGAACCACTCACAAATAAACATGCAAATGCAGAGAATGGCTGTAGACATAAGCAGTATGACAGGCAGGTCTATCTCGAAATAAGCAGCTCCTCAAAATGTATTCCTGCGTGATGCTGTAGTTTTTGATTTTCTGGTAGGTGAACAAAAAAGTCTGACTCTTTGCCCAGACTGATGCAGAGTTTTCCTACGTGGGGTTTCAGTGCGAGAGAGTCTGCCTGCAAAACGGAGGAGGGGTGTGGTCCTCAGCAAACACAAAAGATTTCACTCTACTCTGCTGTAAGATGGATGTGGCCTTGTACGGCATGACTGGCCCTGGAACAGAACAAGCAGCCATTTCCAGCTTGCTGGTATGATCTGGTTTTGCTCAGCAGCAAAACTTTCTGTTGCCTTTCTAGTCATCTAAGACACTTGTTCTAACCTAAGGAGCCTGTCTACATGATACACAGATGAGACTCGAGCATTGCCCAGATTTGGGAACTAAGTCATGTTGAAAAACTTGCAGCTTGATTGTAGTCTTGACTTCAATCACAATGTCATAGCTAACATAAGTATAATTCAACATAAAAATATATGTTAGCGAGTGGAGCTTAGCCAGCCCAAGACCAAATAGCATGTTTATAAAGCAGATTAAATATTATCCTGTAGAGTTGCAAGTTTGTTGTTGTTATTCATTGTTCAAGAAATGAACAAAACATTTCTTAGAAATATCTTAAGGAAGTGATGTCTTAAAAATTTTTTTAAGAAGTGTACATTTAGACGAAGAGTTGTAAACGTTTTCCAGCAGTAAACGTGTATTCATCACACAGAACATTAAAACACATTAACTAACTTTTTTCAAGTGTGTTAAGACCTGCCCGCTGTAATTGACAACCTTTTGTGACCAGGCATTGGAGATTGATGGCTTAACCTCTTCCAAAGTTTCTTCTCAGCCACACAGGTACAGGCCACCGTGTCACTTGACTGACTTTTCCCTTTTCATAAAACCCTTACTGCAGCGGACCCCCGAGCTCAGGATCACTGGTCCTCAGGTCTTGTTTCAGAGCTGCTCGAAAGTTTCATGGTGCCTCCAAGGCAGTCTGCTCATCCAAGGGACTAGTGTCCTGCTTGTTCCCAAGGAGCCTGTCTCCTCTTTTCCCCTAGCCCCTGGGGTGACAGAGGTTTGCTACAGCACCAGTGAGCCACTGGCCTGGGGGTGCAAGAAGGTTGCACGTGGGAAGATGAGTAAATAAATAGTAAATAAATTAAGTAAATAAGTAAATACAAATAAACAATGGCCATTTTTATGATAAGCACCACCTGGAATCATGGCAGCCAAAAGACTTTGGAGAGATAATCTTTCCCCCTTGTTTGTTTGCTGTAGCTGGTACATTTGATAGCCCTTCAGCTCCCCTAAGTATTTACTCAGTCACTGCTCTTTCTCAAAGCACTCATTCGGCACAGCAACAGAGCAACACAGCAACATTGCATTCAGCAATGCGTTGAACAGTGCAATGTGACTGCAGAAATGGGTGAGCAAAGACTGAGATAGCTGGCATAATTTGTGGTCACTTGGGAAGGGCTAGATCTCAGCTGGGTGCCCCCGTGGTAAGGCAAGGGGATGCAAGAGCACGGCTGCAGCGTAAGCTGCGTGCAACCGGAGCTGCAGATGCATGGGGAAGGCATGTCTGTGGCAAGCTACCTGAGGGATGGGTGTGATGATAGCTATAGCTCCTTCATGAAGGTCTCATGCTTTGTCTGTTTAAAAACTCTCAAGAACAGAAAGTGCAGCTGTACAGATAGAGGCCCAATTAGGAACGCTTTGGAGGAAAAAAGCGCCAATTGTTTTACGACCTCTGAGTAAGCTTCCCATCCATTAGCAAGATCACTAGTGTAAATGTTTTGTGTGCATTGCTTTTAAATTGTTCAGGTCCCATATTTTATTTAACTTTGTAAACCAAGTAGACAGTTGTTTCCATACAAAGATGAAGAAGAAGAAATAAAACCCAACCTCTTTCAGCTGCAAGGAAACCCACCACAGCAAGAGACACTGTCAAGACTCTATGAGAGAAGACACAAAGTTTCTGCCTCTCTTGCTCAGATCATTCATTAGCCACAGAGCCCTGGTCTGTACAGACTAGTTTCACCGAAGGGGATCATAGGTATAGCCTGATACAAGGTAAGTGTTTCTAATATTCATTAAAGACTTGAGATGACATTGAGACAAAAAACAACAATAAGATAAAAGATAACTCAAACATAGGCTCTTTTCTACATATATCTTCTATACGTCCGGGCTACCAAAAGTTCTGTGTGAACTGAAAACAATCACGCTGATACCCAAGCTGGAAAGTTGGTTTATTTTTCAGTATCTCTCTTTAGGAAGTCCATTTAAGATTTCAGACTTCTTCATGGCAGGATGATAATGATGGCTTTGTCCAATTATTTGGCATTTTGCTTGTGGTGAGATTAAGCACCATAATGAGAATAAACAATAAACAACTGCCAGCGGGTGCTGCAGGGGTGAGGGGAGGGATGAGGGAACCGGGCTGTCCCAGCAGGCACACACGGGCAGTGCAGGGACACAGCTTGCAAAAGGGGATGCTGCAATAAAGGCACATGTGGTCCTCAGGATGGTGGCCCGACCTGGGAGCGGGTTTCCCAGTGGGACCGTGGGATCTCCGTCCTGGGCGAGAGTCCAAATGTAATGGGACGAGGACAGGCATGGGAGCAACCTGCTCCTGTTGGCGGGGGCACGAGGAGACCTCCAGGGTCTCCTCACACATAAATTACTTTATGACTCCATGAGAACGTCTCTGTTTCCCAGGGAATTTTGGAGCTGGAGTAGGAAATAGCTTAAAGCTAGCTGAAGTTTCTGGACTTCATGTGGTTGGACTGAAAAATTTAATAAGAACCTCCTTTACAGATACATGAAAAGAGTTTAACCACACTTTTACTGCCTGGAGCCAGAAATTTTGGCATGCTTTGGTATTCCCTATGAGTACTCACTCCATGTTTTCAAAGGAAGTAAAGCATTGTTTTGAGAGAAACAACAACAACAACAACAACAACAACAACTCCTCTTTTTGGAATAGTTAACAATCTGAGATTTCAAAAAACTGGCAACTCTCTCCGCCCAGAACAAATAGGCTTTGCAAGTTATCATCACTACTACACAGCCACAGTTGCTTTTACTATTATCTTTTGAAAGAATAATTGCCTCTCTACATTCAGTCTGTCCTCAGCTTCAGTTTATCACTCCTTCCCACAAACACACTTCAGTCAAAAGAGGCAAAAAGTAAAGCTATTTTTCAGGGATTCCTTTCTTTTCTGGTCTTAAAAGTTCTTATATTTATTGTTTTAGAAAGCTGGATTCAGGTCATGTGAATACATTTTTGAGCACGTATCAGGCCATTGGGGGGGCTGGGGTTGAAGCAAGCTGTAAACATCCTTAAGCTACTTTGACACAGTCTGGCTAAAACAAAAACTGCCGGAGTGGCAGTGACCTGCTCGAAGGACCTTGTTAGCGGTGGAAACGAGTGCCAATTTTGATGGGTTTCAAGGAAGCCCTGCCTGTATGGGGACACTTACTTACATGGTCATCCCAGGATAACTCTGTCCCAGTTCAAAGTACAAGTCACCCAACAATACCTTTTTCCTGAATAAAAGCCTTCTCGCAGAGGGATTATACCAGGATAATTACAGTATATTCAGCTGCGTGGCAATGACAAGCAAGCAGATAAGAAATGTGTTAAAGGACTAAAGCTTTCATCTCATTGGGGTAGTCAATTTGTGTAGCTGGCCTGGAAAACTATTCTATTATGGTTAAAAGATTTTATCTGGGGATAGATATTTTGTTTTCTGATTACTTGAAAAGAAAACATAAAAGGATTTTTGAAATCCCTCCTTTCCAAACGCTACTTCCCAGCAAGAATATCCTAAGGTTTCATACTCTGTAAGCAATTCAGAAAGAGCAAGTGCCCTAAATCCTTAGGCTGTGCAGTTCTATTCCCTCTCCCACTCCCTTTCTGGCCTAACGAATCTGGATTTCTCTTCTGGATCATAAAACAGGTTAGCAGAGAGGCAGAGAGCCTTTCACTTCTCGGCTTAAATCCTGGTGGGAGGCAAGCTTCCCAGGGTAAGGTGGGCATCAGCCCAAAGATGCTAATGCACAGAAAGGGACGAATGGGGCTCTCCTATGCTCTGGAAATGGTAATTTCTCTCCAAATTAACTCTGAGCCTCTCCATGCCCCAGAACTGCGGTTGGGAAATGGAGATGGCAGGACCTTCCAGGTGCGGTGGGCTCCAGTACATTAAAAACAGAGGGTCAGCCTGGGACTATCATAGCAGACTTCACATACCAGAGTGCTCGACTATTAATAAGAATAGGTTTTGGGGGCTATTGCACTGACCCTGTAGAGAATGGAGACCGTCCATGACATCATCAAACTTTTATTGTGTGCTTGACTGAGTCACCATGCAGTTTAAGGGTTAATTTACTTGAAAACCATAAAGGGATTCAACATAAAGAAATAACAAGATTCCTTCATTCACAAAAGTTATCTCTGTTTTTCCACACTGTTGCATATATATATATGTATGGATAGATAGATATATCTATTTATATTCTCTGATAGCAGTTATTTTAAGACTAGAATAAGTTGAGGATAGGAATGTAACTCTGGAATAATAAAATTAAAATTTATTTACAGATATGATAGTTTCCGCTAAAGCCATACCCTAACAAAATCTCTATAACATAAAAAGACTTTCCTTTCCTTCAGAGTAAAGATGTAATTATGTTATAGATTAAGTGTTCATGAACTGCAGTCTTTAAGAAGCAGATGTTAACAGAAATAGGTCCCTAATATTTATACCACTCTAGAAATAAAGTAACTGTGGTAAATGGATTTATTGTAATAGTTAAAGTAATAGCAGAGAAGTCATTTTTCATTCAATTAGGAGGTTTTGTGTGGTTTATTTTATTACCAGCCACCACCAAACAGAGCTACAGTAAACAATTATAGAAATTCTATTCAACTAACTACAGAGGCAGCCAGACCTTGGAAGAAACACTTCTACCCTACAGTTTATTTTAAATAGTAAACATCTCTATTAAAATGGGCCCGCCCAACTGCTGCCTAGCTGAACAAGTTCTTAAAAGCAGCTGTTGCTTGTAGGTTTTATTTCCAGTGCAACTAGTCAACCAAAATCAATTATTGTCTTCCTCAGGAAACCACATCATGTTGATGGATACTGCAGACAGTGTGTTTGCATAAGATGAATTTTTCCCACTTTTCTGATTTCAAACTATAGAAGCTGGTAACACCTCCAGTTCCCACGGACGTGGCAAGCCCCGTTTGTAAGAGTACAGCCAATGAACTGCCAATGCGTGAAGTTTGAACTCTATCTACTGTTAAAAAACGAAACAAAACACATCTTGTGTTATAAGAAAGAATTATTTTGGTATTAAAGATTAAAGT
Organism: Pygoscelis adeliae; assembly: GCF_000699105.1. Lineage (NCBI taxonomy): Eukaryota > Metazoa > Chordata > Aves > Sphenisciformes > Spheniscidae > Pygoscelis > Pygoscelis adeliae. Next base: position 6,852,963 of record NW_008825208.1, read on the forward strand.
AGGTGGGAGATAAGGAGAGCTGTTGTAAATTGCCTCTTATTAGAGCAAAACAGCATGTTCAGTCTCAAAAAAATGGGGCTTCAAAGCACCTTTATACCTTTTCCAACACCAAGGGCCTTTCCAGTGAAGCATCTGATTGTAACGTAGACAAATAAACCTCCTGCCTTCAACGGAGTGCCCCAATGGCCCTGAAGTACCACGTGGATGCTCCATGCCCACCAGTGTCCCTACTTCCCAGCGATTCACAGAAGAGGTGATACGGCTTTCACTGTCAGCAATGAGGGAATTCAGTTTTTAAAGCCTACACTACTCCAGACTCTCTCCTACTCCAGACTTTCACACTTGGAGGGTTTCACTTGATTAACTCAGAAACTCACACATAGCATTAATAGCTGAGCCACGTTTTTGTCCTGGTGTCCTCAGCCATAAAGCCATTGGCCTCATTCTCAGGAGCCTTTGCAAAACGTGTTGCCAAAGTCTCGTTCACGTTCAGTGCTGACATTTACGAACTAGCGTTTGATGGGCTTTTCTGCCTAAAACAACGGGGCAGCAGCCACCGTTCCCTTATTTTCAGCCAGGTATGTATTAAGGGAAAAATGAATGAACGGGTAGTAGAGTTAAGTCATTTTGCCAGGGCTAATTGGCATCAGCAACTTGGAAACTGTAGGTAATGCAGCATAAACATTTACAATAAACTATTTATATTAGATATTTTTCCTATGTGAATAAAATTGTCTGAAATTTACAGAATGCCTGTAGCTTCCAGAACCTTTATTAGGTAACCAAGCATGATATTTTACACAGTGTATTTTTAAAAGAAAATTATTCTGGCATCATACAGAAATGAACCAAACCCATTGAATTCCGGCATGAATGTCTTTGGGTGAACTCAAGCTGTTATGGTTGTGGGATCAACCCAGATGCTGCAGACACAGGATTAACCTAGATATTATTTTCAAAGGTTTCTCCACAGCAGATTTTACTGAACACTGATATGAAGTCCTTACACTCTACACTGACATCAACAACCTCACCAGCATTTTGAGTAAATACATGGGCTTCCTAGGCAAGCCTGTTTTTTTTGATCTGGATTTATGTCTTGCACAGAATTAGTTGAAATCCACATAATTCAGGGAATGAACCATGTTCTACGTAGCACTTCTGAAGGAGAAAGGATGTACTTATTTTGGGCTGTGTGAGCCAGATTGGGGGGCCATATCAGACTGGGGGACTATATTCACAGCAGACTTGGAGCCCCTGGCTTGCAGAGGCTCAGAGCAACCAGGGTGAAGTGAGGGAGAGCCTTGGGGAGGTGGGGGGAGGATACAGAGATTTTCAAATGAACAAAGCAGCCTGGCAGGCCAAATACCGTTTTGATCAGCATCCCATTAAGCAACCAGAATACTGAACAAAGCATGAAAAGAAAATGCAGTTCACTTGGTCTGTCTCCACAGAGAAAGGGAAATAAGCTCAGCCAGTGCCTCTATTTTCTTTTCCTTTTCTTTTTTTTTTTTTTTTTTTTTTTTGAGCCTGGGGAGTAGCTGCCCTCCCTCTGTTTAGGAAGGGCCTAGCAGCAATGAAGATGAACTCTGCAATCCCAGATCGACCTCTGCCATCACCTCATCCAGGTGTCAGCAGACAGTTTTTTGGTGGTACAGTGAGGTGGTACAGGCAGTTCCTGGAGCAGCAGTCACCATGACCACTCCAGTAAAAGCAACACACTTCTCCTCTGATGACAATTGATGCCACCGAATGAAGAGGTAGAGAAGCTCCTATCGTATCTTGATGCTCATCCTCACACACAGCATTACAGACCTTAAGTCTGGCTGTGCTTTTAGCTGAGAAAGCTGCCATTTTAAATTTCTGTGCCCTGATCTCCCCTTAGCTTCCTGTATGATTACTGCTCTTGCTCCAGGCTGTGAGCTAAATAATAAAGGGAAATAGTTAATTTTCATGTGTGTCACTCAAGAAATCCATGCAGAAAGGCTCAACCTCCACTAGTGGCAATCAGCGTAGCAGGGCTGAAGTCAGTGCCAGTTTACACCAGCTGAGGGGCTGACCCCACTGCACCACCTTGAGATGTTTTACTTTTCCCTATGGATGATGATAAAATTCAGTTTAGCAACAGCTATATCAAAACAAATTAGATGAAGTAAAGAATTGGCAGAATTGGCTTTCCAAAAGTCTCTGCTTAAAGAAATTAATGAAAAAGCATAATTCAGTTAGCTTGGAAACAGTTAACATGATAAAGGAAGTCCTCAGCTTTGCAGTAAAAAGAAAAAAAGCAAGCATCATGAAGGCACTAGAAAGGCATCTTACTGCCCTGCTGCATCAACCTACGGCTGTCAGGAGAAATTCTCCCTTGCCTGTAGTCAATGTCAGCCTGAATGAAATGGCAACTCCTGTTGCCCCACAGAAATGCAATCACATCATTGACTGATAACACCAAAGACAATGTGTGACATCCACAGAATTATGGTGAACCTGATGGAGCATTTGTGTAGGCTGCAATCAATTACTTGGGCTTAACTGCATCATGTTTACCAGAAAATGAGGAATAGTTTATATAACATGGTGGCAGGGGCTTGGAGAGGCAGGAGAAGGATCCTCTCTGTAGCAAAACTTGAAGTCTGGTCTTTGACTGCATGTGTGGGCAGAGAAGATATTTTGCGCACCGTCTCCCCATGCAGGTGCACTGTTCACACACACACACACACATACTATCACACAGGCAACCTAAATATCTTATTTTTAAAAACACAGCCCAGCTTACTTGCTGCAAGGACAAACTGACCAGTCCCGATCATTTTTCTCAGGTATTTTAATCACTGAAATTCCTCGGGCCCTGAACCAATCTAATGATTGACCCACAAATGCGCACTGGTTACAAAAAGTTCACATGTACGTTTTTGTTCTTCTCTTCGCTATGCACAAATGTAAAGACAAACTCTGCTACTGACAGGAAGGATAAATGAAGAAATAACCAGGATGGCTTTTGAACGATGCTATCTGCAGCTGTCATGGAGTCCAAGAGGTACTGGGCATGCTTGGCACCCTGTTAAATATCAAGTCGCCTCTCCACGTAGACATGCACATATGCATCAACACCCTCCCTGCATGTGCATACATGCCTATTTTATTATGCCATGTATGCCTAAAAACTTCATCCTACAATTAAAGCTTTACACACACACACGCATGCTAACTAACAGCCCCTCTGCAACACACACACACAAAACCTAATGACAGGCACCAGAAAAATCCAATGCAGCTCTGCAGGCAGAAAGTGCTCACTGAAGCCATGCAGTGCACACCCAATCCACAGTGATTAGTGTCTTATCATTATGTATAATAAATAACAGTGTTTAATAATAACAGCACTGCCGTGCTGCCTGTGCTCACACCCTCCTGACTCCATGCTCCTAAGCCATTTCTGCAACATGGTCCTGTGCATGAAACACACAGAATGAAAAGCAGCCAGGACATGATCACTGCAAGAGATAGGCTCCGGCAGTGAAAGCTGCTTCATGTCGGAGTGGGCTCTTCCCAGCTTTCAGACGTGTGATCTGCATGTCTAATAATGAACAGATTTAGTCAATCCATCGTTTCTGGCATCAGTCCCTTACCTTGAAATGCTGCAGCTGAAGTATCTGGTCCTCAAGCTGTTGTCTCTTGCCTTCTATTTCTGTCTGCCTTTTCCTTTTCTCCTTGGAAAAATAATTTGAGAGAGAGAGAGAGAGAGAGATCTCGTCAGAGAAACGGAGGCTTTAAGAGTAGCAGATTCGTAAGAGCATGTAAGCAGTCAAACGCATCTGTACAGATGTCACCAGTCTCATTTCACCTGCTCCTCTGCCTGCTGGTATGCAAACAGCAGCGTCCTGGGAAGATGCCAGCCCCAGACTAGCCGGTTGCTCACCAGCAGGAGAAATTCTCCTTGCTCGCTCCCGGCAGCTGGAGCAGCAACAGAGTGCACAGTCCCAGAGGAGGGGAGAAAACAGGCATAACAGTGGAGAGAGAAGTTAAAGGGACAAAGATGTGCTTTTGCATTTGAGATGCCAGGCCAAAAATACGGATTGCGTGGTGGAATTGTGTGACAGTAAGGCGACACAAAAGCGGTGGGTGGCATCACAGAGGAAGGGAGCTGGGTTGCAGACCATGTTTTATCCCGGCAAGGTTGGTGGTAAGGCTTTCCCTGGGCTCAATGGGGAGAAGGTGTTTCAGCCAGGTTGCACGGGGTTTACCTGCAAAGCAAATGGGACGGTTAACCCCCCAGCTGGCTTTGTTTAAAATTAAAGCCACCAGCACACACTAGCAGCTGGCCCTTACCGGCTCCCAGAAGCTGGGCTGACCGAGTGGCACCAAGGACGGCACGGTCATTTCCACAGCTGAGGGTATTCACGGTCACGTTCACGAACATGGCCACTCATCCGTGCCCAGGCTGCTCCCTTCAGCAGGCAGCAGACTCTCTCAGCCGCTTCAAGAGGAGAATGACCTGCTTTTCTCCCCTGCAACACCTTCCTCTTATGAAGGATCAACTGTTTGCCTTTCGTCAGTCTTCTGCACCTTGCCAGGAGCATTTCTCCTCACCCATCCCCAGCCTGGATCAGGTTCCCTCTCCTGGAGGTCTTTCCTCATTTTAGATTTTGCAGCCAAGACAGAAATACTGAGTAGTAAATGGAGGCAGTCAAATAAGCATACCAGCCTCAGTTTTTACTGGAACAACAGTTTTTATTCCCTACCTGTGAAAGCATGTTTTTGTTATTTAAATATTTCAGTAGCTGTAAGGTTGGGCTTGAAGACATACGGAGATTCCTTAAGTCCCCAAAGTAATTTTTCTGTCTCATTTCTAGGTGCCCAACTGTGCCCTGGGAGTTCTCTGCTTTCCAGGGATTTCAAACCTTCATGCCTCATCCCCAAGGGGCATACGATAAGATGCTGCCTATGCAGAAATTAATTGTGTTTATATTGGACCTCAAGCCAGGGCACTCTGAGTGAAAGCATTACATTTACAGGGAAGATCAAGAAACTTGTTTTTTTTTTTAAATGCCAGGCTCACTCAAAACAAAGCAAACCATGGAGCTAGGTAACTGTCTGGATCGCTCCTTCTGAAGAATAAGACATCAGAAAAGTGATGGGAGGACTGGAGTAATGAACCCAGAAGAGGCAAAGTAGTCAAATGATGCATATGTCAAGCAGTTCTGTAATACACTGCACACTCTTACATGTTGATTTTTTGTGTATATCTACATCTACACATACACACTCCCCACGGTCTGAAGTATGTAAGAATATTACTGCTGAACAAAAATACCCTGCTGAAGTTGTTTTGGAATAGGAAAATTGGCTTTTTGGATAAATAAAATGTCACAAATGGTGCCTGTCTTCAGCTGAAAACTTGACACTGCACTGTAAAAAAAACTTGGTACTGCACTGTACACACAGAAGATAGTTTGCATTTGTGCACACACAACAGGCATACAAAATTTATGCATGCACCTTTAAAAATCCTTCCTTATATAAAATTGATTGTCTGTGGATCATCCCTCGTATCGCTCCTCCAATCCCCATCTCCCCTTTGCATTTTTGAATGGAAAAGGATATTGGATGGCTCAGGGGTTAAAAAACCCCAACATTGTTCAGGGATCTCTCTTGCCATTTTCTTCATTCTGTGATACTAACAGTGTACTTTGGAGATTGAAAAACAGAATTTGTTCTTTGCTATTTCCTCAAATAGCTGGTCAGCCATGGACTAGAATAAAGTAGTTCTAAAAGCCATTCCAGTTAATGGCCTAATATTCTCAGAGTAAGGATAATTCTGCCCTGTTTGTGCCAAGCTGGCCAGATGACAGAATGTTTGGATTTCACATATGTAGGCATTAAGACCCCACATCTGACATTCCATAGGCCAGCATAAGGCACCTACATCTTCACAGTTAACTGACCTACATTTATATGTGTGTATAGACATACATATGTGTTTTTATTTTTTATATATATATATGTATTCTACCCTTCCCAAAAACCTTCTTGCTAAAACACGATGGAAATCACTACAGTACCTTCTCTGGCTGGTTGTGTCATGCTATATAATGGATGTGACAAGACAGCCTTATAAAACATAGATGGAAACTTCTTTTCTTTGTGAGAAAGGGAAAGCACTTAGAGTATTTTCCCTGTAGGCAGCAACACAGCAGGGACTAAAATAGTTGAACTACTTACTAACAAGTGGGCTTCTGTGGAGTTAAATTGGAATATTGCTCACGTTTCCATTTCACTGGCTTTCAGGCAGCCCGACTGCATGCCTCTACCCTCTGACTTTGTACCACAGCTATGGCTGAGGAGTATGACAGCAAAAGTATTTTTTTTCTCTGAAGATTGCGTGAATTGCAGCATTGGTAATTAGCTATCAGGATGTTTCACCTTCAGGTCACTAGATCACATTCAGTTTAGGTTTCCCCCAGTCACTGAAGGTTGTGACTGTATGTGTTCCTGGTTTATATGGGTATGTTCTGAAAAAATGTGGTAGAAGACTGGACTGGCTGACAAAAATCCCACCAAAATCAGCATGTCAAGGATTTTAGACATTCAGTAGATGAAACCAGCCCCCACTTAAGCAAGGTCCTGATTCAGGACTTTACTGAAAACACTGGGATGTAAAGCACATGCTTACACCCAAGGATTTGTTAAGGCACTTTTCTATGTTGAAGCCAGTAAATGTTCCTCATTACTCTGTTCATCTACTTATAGATATCTTTTTTCCAAGTATGCATGTTAAGTTACTAATTTACTAAGGGTCCTGGCACCAAGAAAATAATAAAGTGCTTGCTTTAAACAAACAGGTTCACTCTGGACAGCTTCAGTTAAACGTATGTCATCTTTTTTCCTACAATTCAGGGAGTAATCCATCACTGCTTCAACTAGCAATTAACGCTAATCACCCCCAAGAAGTAACCCCAAGAACATCCCTGATCTCCTCCCGCGGGCCAGGATGCGTGGAGCTCAAGCCACAGGGGGAAGGCAGGCACCAGGAGGATGCTTGGGTATATGCAAGATGACCGTATTTTGTACAGTTCTTGCACCTTTTGAGGGGGGTAGTGAAAACTGTCAGCTGGGATGTCAAACACCCGCGCACACCTTGAAGCTATTCTGGGGACACCAAGTGTTGGGGTTTTTTTCAAGAAGTGAAGGGATTATAGAAACTAGGTTGAAAAAAGGTGGAGAAGACAAGCACTAAAGCCAGTTTTACTGTGAATGTGGTAGGTTTAAAAGAAAAGATTTGTATCTATCTGAGGTGTGCTGCTTTTTTAAGAATACAGATACTCATCACAGATGGTTACCTTTCCAAAATGGTAGAGGAGTACCATTTGTGAGAATGCTCTGAGTATTTGGGATGTTCACAACTAAAATAAGATTCAAACCTTACATCCCTCCCTTCACCAAAAAAATACTAGGAAAATGTGAAAGTATGTGAATTTTTTACTCAGACCAAAATGATGGGAAAAGAACATAAGTCAAATGGCAAGGTTACTCACACCTTGAATCCTGTGCAATGAAAAATGAGATTTGTACTCAGGCATTCACACATGGATGTGCAACGTGGAAACTATAAATTTATTTCCTTTTCCAAGAAGCTTGATTTCGGAAAGGAAGTAATTTCTGCTTAGCACTAAAGGTGGCCAGTGCCACTTTTCTGTTGCTAAAAAACAAATATATCAGATAATCAGTAAGACCCCATCCGCTTGGAAGAGAGAGACGTGTTGGGAGGACAAAACGGAGATCTGTAAAATCATGAGTGGTGGCATGGAGACAGCCAGTGGGCATCTACTGCTCACTCTGTATTCCACTGTAAGAAAAAAAGGGGCATCAAGTGAAACTGGATGAGGCAGGCTTGAAGCCAAGGCATGGGTCTGCCGTGGAAATCCCTGTCTCGGGATACTGTGGGTGCTAGAAGGTGTTGGGGTTCCCAGGGGACCCTGGGGACAGTCAGAGGGAAGGAATACTGTGAGGGTTACTACACAAACTGAAATTACATCTGGTTCAGGAAGCCCCTGAACCACAGATGGTTTTCAGGGTGTAGAGGTACTTTGTTAAGTTTTTGTATGCTTGTCTTCCTTTCATGCTCATCCTAACACCACTGATTTTTCATTCATCAGGGAAGGGGTGCTGCAGTTTTTGTCTGAATCTTGCGTTACATTTGATCAAAATAACCTACACTTTAGTGTCACACTTGTCAAACTGCTCCAGTCAAAAAAACCCAAATAACCACAAACCAATAAAAAAAAACCCCCAAAACCCAAAGCAAACATAAGACCTTGGAAAAAAAAAGTTATATCAAAATGCTTCTCTTTGACACTGCAGTCACAGAATACTTCAATTTTCCATTACAAAACCATTTTCCTTCTTGTTTAGAAATCTGCCTGCACAGTGTGGAAGTGATATAGAGATTATTCAGCTCACAGAGTCATAACTGAGAAGAAACATGCACTTCTAAAGCCGTGTAAATCCTTGGGGCAGTAAAGCCTTGGTAAAGTCCTCTGCTCCCCTTGCACTGGCAGAAGCACCTGATTTCTTTGGTCTAAAGCCAGCTCAGACATGTGCAGAGAGCACTCCATGGAGCAGCACAGAAACTAAATGCTATTTGATTGACCTCACTGGGAAAATACATGGCCAGACCTGACAGCAGGCTAAGGCTTATGGTGCAGGTATCCAGAAGAACATGGTGGGAAAACCAAAAAAATCCCCAACTCAACAAAAAACCCGATGAGGACCTTGTGACCCTCGAGGAGATGGGCAGCACGACACTGGAGGAGCTACCACTGGTAATTTCAGTGACAAGGCTCCACAGTGGCTTCATCCTGCATGCCAAACAAGTGTCTGACCCGCCACGGAGGAGCAGGTGGAAGAGGGCGAGCTCCTGCCTGTCGTGCGAACACAAAACAAATGCGCCCCAAAATGGCACGGGTGGAAGAAAATTATAGTCTGCTTCAAAGCAAGGAAAACAGTTACAAAGAATTGTCTTCAAAGAATCATGTGAATTTCTTCAGCAAGACATTATTTTCTCCACTCTGCACAGTTGGCAGATATTATTCCCTGTTTATTTAAAGCTCACATATTTTTAGGGCAGCAAGTAAGGAAACAAACAAGCAAAAGAGCTGCTGACACCTCATTTTTCTGTTGCCAGTTCAGGGACATCCAGAACTCTGGGGGAAAAAGAGCATCTGGATTCTGCTAACAATTTCAACCTGCAGTTAGCATAATCCCAAGAAATCACTCCTCATGGAAAATGAAACATTCACCAGGGTGGTTGTTTAAGTGACCATCTTCAATGTGGTGGCTTCACATCTCTCAGTAGTGAAATCCAATCTGTAAATTTGTTTCCTCTTTTGTGG
>NW_008825208.1:6862378-6883339 GCF_000699105.1 Pygoscelis adeliae
TCAGCAGTAATGGTTCACAGGAAAGGAAATATGAAGAAACACAGGAGGCTAATTTTCTCCCTTTTTTCCTTTTTTTTCTTTCCCCTCCCCCCATCTGCTTCATTCCTGTCTGGTCAATTCTTTTATTTTCCTGTTGTGTTTGAAGAGTGGGAAACTCTCCTGACAGCAACCATCCCTACCAGTTGCAACGATGCAGCCCAGTACTGGTAGCACTTTGCAAAATGCAGTTCTAAACATTTTCTGCTGTTGTAAACAGCATACAATAGAAAAGACAGCACCAGAAGAGGCAGGACGCAGAACTGAAGGAGAGACACTGTTACAGCAGAATAAACACACCTCAAAGGTTGGTGGCAGGATGCCTGCTCCTTTTGGACCATCAATGCCCATTTTCATTACTTGCTGCCAGTACAAGAAGGTGGACCCCATCGTCCTGCCAAGTGAGTGCATCAAACTAGATGACCATATGCACTGGCATGACTGTGCTCGGTGAAAATCTTGTTGTTATGGGTAGCCACGCAGCCTCCGTAATTGCAAGCTGGAGGCTTGTCTGGTCTCCTGTTTCGAGTACTGGGAAATATGTGTTGTTTCAGATTATGGGAAATGACTCTTCCTGTAGCTCCTCTCCTACCCTGCTCCCAGCAGAACCAGAGTCTGTACTTAACCATTTCTGAGATCTGTTTTTCTTTGCAGTTATACCATCAACAACACATAAATGTAAGCTATTGGCTTTGTTCCCTCAGGCATTCTCCTGCAAGACATTCTCTGCCTCACTCCCCTGAAACCCATGGCCACCTGGCTAAGCTTTATGTCACTTAAAACACGAGCCAGGGACAACTTCCCTGTGTCTGCATACTGGAATCCAGCTTCTGAACTTAAGGAAACTGTACTCTGTGCTCCTATGTAGCATCTAAGAAACTGCCACCCTTTTTCACTCTTACACTCTCCCTCTGCAGGAGGCTTATTGTCTAAAGCACAGATTCCTGATTTCAAATGTCCTAAGTGCCTAGGACCTTGGTCACTCACCTTACTGGACCCTCTCCCTACCTGAACAAAGCAAATTGTACGTTGGAAAGTTCTAGGTGGGATGCAGGGACAGCAGGAGTACAAGATGCTGCTGCAATGCTTTCCATGTATCTTCCATATACCCACATATCTTATGACAAAGCCATGGCCATTTCCATCACTCCAAGCAACAAGCAGATGGGTTATTTAGGAATGAACAACAGGAGTTCTCAACTGCACAGGTGCAGCAGATAAATGCCTGAGGTGAGCAGGTTAAACCCACCTAAAAGATAAGGGCTGGGTTTAGCTCTTTTCCTCATACTTGCTCTTTCCATGGTTGTATGCACAGCAGGAAGCTAAGGAGAGATTGGGACAAGGTGAATGGTTAATGATCAGGTATGCCCTTCACCACCTCTCTTGTGAAACTGGTTTAAACTGGAGATTGCTGTCACAAGGGTTGATTCCCATTAAATTGACAGCTTGCCACAGCATGCAAGAAATGTCTTGGCATGTTGGTTTTGGACACAGAATAGGCTTAATTCAGAGAGGCAGACCCCGGTCAGGGCGTAAGCAGAAAAGCCTGGGAGTTATGGAAATGCTTTGTTTCTCATATATTGAACAGGCTTCTGCTAGGGATCTGGACAGGCTGGATCCATGGGCCAAGGCCAACTGTATGAGATTCAACAAGGCCAAGGGCCGGGTCCTGCACTTCGGCCACAACAACCCCATGCAGCGCTACAGGCTTGGGGAAGAGGGGCTGGAAAGCTGCCTGGCGGAAAAGGACCTGGGGGTGCTGGTCGACAGCCGGCTGAACATGAGCCGGCAGTGTGCCCAGGTGGACAAGAAGGCCAATGGCATGCTGGCCTGTATCAGAAATAGTGTGGCCAGCAGGAGCAGGGAAGTGATCGTGCCCCTGTACTCGGCACTGGTGCGGCCGCACCTCGAATACTGTGTTCAGTTTTGGGCCCCTCACTACAAGAAGGACGTTGAGGTGCTGGAGCGTGTCCAGAGAAGGGCAACGAGGCTGGTGAAGGGTCTGGAGAACAAGTCTTATGAGGAGTGGCTGAGGGAACTGGGGTTGTTTAGCCTGGAGAAAAGGAGGCTGAGGGGAGACCTCATCGCTCTCTACAACTACCTGAAAGGAGGCTGTAGCGAGGTGGGTGTTGGTCTCTTCTCCCAAGTAACAAGCAATAGGACAAGAGGAAATGGCCTCAGGTTGTGCCAGGGGAGGTTTAGATTGGATATTAGGAAGTATTTCTTCACCAAAAGGGTTGTAAAGCACCGGACCAGGCTGCCCAGGGAAGTGGTTGAGTCACCATCCCTGGAGGTATTTAAAAGATATGCAGATGCGGCACTGAGGGGCATGGTTTAGCGGTGGCCTTGGCGGTGTTAGATTTATCGTGGATTCGATGATCTTAAAGGTCTTTTCCAACCTAAATGATTCTATGATTCTGTAAGGGGAAGGCAGAATCACTTGCAGAGAGCTGAACCCTCAGGGTGAAGAAAGAAAACCCCCTCAGGCCAGAAATACATCAGCTTTCATTGCAACCTTGCATCCCTTTTCTCCAGTAGCGAGTGTCAGATAAGTTATTTGCTTATGTACAAAAATGGGATGGTTTGAATGAGGTAGAGATACCGGTCCCTGTAACCAACTTAAGTGCTCCAGGTAAAGGAGCAAATGTTTCTGGTCTGCAGCCCCCTTTCTTGCTGATTTTGTCACTTGCCTGCAGAATAACAGTTCTTGCTCAGATGGGGAAAACACACTCGCAAAATTCATTTTCTCCATTTCATCTCACACTTAGGCTACCCTTGCATAATGTCAAAGGATGGGTTTCTCCTGTGCTGACTTGCTAAAGCAAATAGGGTAGCCCTTTGTCCACATGTGCATTGCCCGCAACTCAGGGTTCAAGTAAGAGAACCATAATAGTCATCCTGTGTGTTTGGGACACCAAAGGAGGAGTTCATCCACATGGAGCCCTGTAGGATACACTCCTGTTCAGGGCTTCTGAATATGAACATTTCATGACTGCCACAAACCCACTGCCAATGTCATACCTGAGACTATGCAGGACAAATCTGTCCAAGAGGAGAAAGGATCCTCTCTGGTGAAGACAACAACCCACTAATGGGTTGCAGCAAACACTTCACTGCCCTGCACGTTTATAATTATAGTTCCCTGGTCACCAAATGCAACCACCACGATGCACACAGACAATGACCGCTTAATTAAAATCGCCATGCATCTCAAACTACAAATAAAAGGATGGCACTGCTCCCAGAACAACAGCTCTTAATGAAAAATGATGAATGCGGGAAGGAATTTCCTTTTGAAAAACTCCCTCATTAGCATTTTTGAGAGGGGACACAATGGAAAAATGTCTCATTGAGATGATGAAGTAAAATTATTTTAGGAGAAAACATGGTTCCTCTGATATTCCATGGCAAAATTCCCACTCTGATGGAGCAGTCATCTCCATTTTGACGCAACCAAGATTTTACCTGCAATATCCCCCTTTCACTGAATGCTACTGGGTCACTGGAAGCAGTGTTTCAGGTCTAACACAATCCATGTGCATTTTTGACTGGGCCACCACCATAATGAGTCCTTGAAGTACGAAAAGGTTTAGTCGACTTTTCTTCTTTACTCCCAAGTCTGAACTGAAACTGAACATGGGCTGAGACCCACAGATGCTGCTGACAGGAATAAAGCCACAATTTCCCATGCATTTACAATTTGATCAATGGTATCAGGCTCTTAAATGGCTGCTGAGAGGTGACCAGGGTCACTGGAGTTTGAGTATCTTTTCTGGGAGATGCGACAGTGAATCAAACAGATGTCCTATGAATGCAAAATTCCCACCCCTTATTAACTCCACATCACCATTTCTTCCAAAACTTCCAAGTTTTTACACTAACCCTGCAAATGGGTAAGAGCTTAGGACCACCCGAGTCCTGTAGTGACCTTCTCTGCTGCATCAATTATTTCTGGAAAGTACTCAAAAGACTGTACAGAGCACATTGTTAGTATAAATCATGAAATAGATGGATTTATCCATTGTACTGGATAATCCTTAATACCAGTCATAAATGACAGGCAGCTGAACTTCATTACCTAGTGTCTACTACAGCTAACCTCCAAGATCACATGTATAGCTTGCTAGCACTGACCTTGTTCTACTGCAGCCTGAGCTAGATGGAAAATTCAGTGTCTTCACCTGGCAAATTATTTTTCTTCCTGAAAATAACGTGGCATTTTCTAGATAATGTTGTATAGAACAAATTCTAAAAATTCTTCTATTGTCTCTGGAAAACCACCAGAATTCTTAAAGAAGCTACTTTTAATCAACTATTTTTTTCTGTATTTTTTCTTAAAAATATATTTTGGTTAAAGAATGTTAAGCAGACTTTGATCTAAGTTTTCATTCATAAAAATATACAACAAGGAGTTTTCTTTAGGCTGAGTAGACTATTTGTAGAAAACCAGTTCATTAACTCTCCCTACTCTCATGTTGCCACTAATTGGCCTTGGTTTAAATCCATGCTGTTCAATGTACATCCTTTCACTGTTTGCTGCTGAAAAGGAGAAAGACAGGATTTGGTCAGTATGGGCTTAATTTAATCACATTTCTACAGCTCCAAAGAAAAGTGTGTGTCTCTTTTTTACCCTAATGCCCCATACACTCCTTAAATACCTCTTCATGAGGCCAAACAGGACATTGTAAAGCTTGGGGAAACATCTCGATTGCAGCAAGGTGCTGAATGTGCAGAGAAACCCCTATTCAAGGCTGATCTTGACCTACAAAGCAGGCGCTGATCATAGCATTATGACAACCATTAAGGTATTTCTAACTCTTGCTTTAAGAAATGAAAAATAAATCACAAAGTTTTTAAGTCAAGGCATCCAAGATGAAGCTGTGATTCCTTATGCTGGTTTCCCCCTAAGCAAGTGCCTGGTGAGGATCTTTATGCATTATTTTTCACTTGGTGAGAACTTAGATTGGAATCACCAAGACTGTAATTTCAGCAGAGTTTGTTTTCCCTCTTTATTCAGTTTAATTGCACATATGAGAGACATCCCCACTTCAAGCAACTTAAACTTCCCCAAGACACAGAATATTAAGTGGGAAGAAGAAGTGGGATTTTCTGAGGTAGAAAGGGAACAAACTGGTCTCGCTGGTCAGCATGGAGCAATGGCCAGGACCTGTAGGGACAATACTGGCACTAATTCTGGTACTTGAATCACATCCAGCTTTTTGCTCGTTATTTTCAAAGTTATGGTAGAAAAGACCCAAATAAAGGAACTAATACATAGAGCTGAGCTTTGTATTTTTAATCCTTACAGTCTGGCTGGATTAGCCAATTATTTCAGAGTCTCAGTGCCTCACATCAATATGTTTTTACTGAGGCTTCCTCCCTTTGCTTGTGAGTGTGGTAGCTTGCCTGCTGACATTAAGGCTTTCGGAACTGACCTGTGTGGCACCACGCTGGATCTCCTGGTGTCGCAGGGCTGTGCTTAGCAGCTGTACTGTACAGGGCTCCTCTGCTGCTGAAAAGCACTTCTTGTCATTTGCGACATAAAGTTATTAGCTCAAAATAATTTCTTTAAGCTTTTGTCTAACATTGGTTGCGAGCTAAGGATACTCGTATGGTTCAATACTCGGGGACCTGCTGACATAAGTTGCAGTTGCTGGTGTGTTTGAGTCCTAACTTCTACATTCAGGAAGGGAAAGACTGCCTTGTTTTACACCAAAAAGAAAGAGGAAGAGAAACTTCCCTACAAGCACAGGGGGATGCAGTCGAAAGCCTGAGACTTGCCACCTTCCAGCTGCCAGCATCCTTTCAAACTTGTGATGCTAATGAGATGATACACCAGTTCACAAATCACCATTCTCGCTAAGTTTCCCTTTCTTTCCGAAGAGGCTGTAAGGGGCTGGGTTCCTCTTGCTTTTTGAGCAGCCTTGAAGAGCCCATACATCTGCACCTTTTGAAGACCCACGCAGGTCTGAGAGGGCACCAGTGCCCCTCTTCAGTCAGGGGGCAATGCCCTGCTGAGTCCCAGAGCCTGATGGGGCTGCTGGACATGCCATCCCTGCCTCCTCTCCAGTTCATCAGGGGAGTCACATTAGTCCAACATGAGACCACAAAGAGACCAGAGACCATAAATGATGAACGCGATCATGACTGAGAGGGTGGATACATCTATATGCTTGGCAAAAAAGCATGCTCAGTGTGTGATCTAGGTATGCTAAAAATCCTACCCAGCCTCGGCCTTGGCACCTTGCCTACACAGCACATAAAAGAACTGGCTTCATCTCCAACCAGCTTACTTCTGGAAGGCTTATTTAATCTGACAGGTGTAGGATCACATGCCTCAACACTGAACCTTAGCAGTATGTGGGAGGTATTACTGCTATGTCATTCCTTTAGGTCAGGCATCCCAACGCTTTCTTCCTGAATAAGAACAGTAGGAACATTATGCTACGGATCGCATAACAAATTCATCTGCCAGCCTTCTCCCTGTACCATCAAAGGCAGAGACCACTCTGGGCCGGGCAACATGAAGAGACCCCACAGCAGCTTCCCACCAGCATGTCACCTTAAGTAAGGAAGAATGGGTAAGCACACGAAGCCTGCAACACATGCCCGCTTGGCTCTCCAGGGACGGGTTAGCTGCAGATCCTCAAGGCAGGGTGCTCATGGCTGCAGATCACAGTGGCTTCAAGCAGGATGCAGAGGAGTGAACAGTGTCAGTCTGCTGCACCGATGGGGGAGACCCGGGGCAGGGCAACAAGACAACACAGTCTGGATCTGACTGCTTTGATGCTTGGCTCCAGAACCTAGATCCATTTATAAATGGGCAAATTTCTGCCATGCTGTGAAAGGTTCCGACGCCCTTCAGAAAACTGCCTGCATTTCTCTGTGATTTGCATCCCTGCTGTGAGGTGTATCTGGGAATTCACAGCTTCAAGGTCATCTCAGCGACCCATATGACTGCTGTGTGGTTTGTGCAGGTTTGTCTGCACAGGTGCTCGGGGTGTATGGGAGGTTGAAACAACAAAGCTGTACAGTTTGGATGAATTTCACACTTAGCTGACATACCTGACAGGTTTATAAAACTGTGAACCATTTGAATGGCTTATTAGACAGCAAACAGTGTGCAAAAAAACCCCAAACATGCAGACACCAGAAGAGCCTTCAGGGATGTGTGTTGATTACTGCCTCTTTCTGCCCATCTCCTCCAGTCAGAGCAATGCAGACTCTTCTCCTGAACCCCAACAAGATGCCACGTGGGTACTGTTTAACTGCTCCCATGCAACTCCTCTGTCTTTGCCTGGGCCTTCTGGAGACCTCTGCTCTAAGGAGGTCTTATTATTCTATAACCTCAGATTTCAAAACAGCTTCTCTCCTCCTTCCCTGGGTATTTATGTCAGTTTTGCTCCCCTGTTAGCTTGAAAATGCATCTCTGCAGCAATTCCTTGCAGGAAGTTGAAGGAGGGAGAGGATGCAATTGCAGATGTGTCCCCTCCCAAAAGTCATATTTTTTCTTCCTGCTGTCGTTACTCCATCCTGACGTACAGGACACACTATTTTGCACACCTGAGCTTCCTCAAAGAAGGTGAGATCCTTCTCTGCAGCTGCCCCAGGAGGTTTATCACCTTCCTTCAGGCTTTATCTTTTTAAGATGGGTAGCTTAGTAACCTCCAGGGATTTAGGCAACAAAAAGTCAGTGAATAGTCATCCTCCGCTGCTGTCTTCAACCTGTTGCTCTGCACAACCCGGTAGAAGTCCTTGGTGAAGGACCTGTTTTCATTCAGGTTTGTGTGAAATGTGTATTTCTCTTTACTCAGCTCCTGAATTAAGGTGCAAAATACAGCTTTTGGGCAGGTTGCAATATATTATATGGTTTGTACATTCTGGTCTCCTGCAGGAGCCTGTGGAAGAAATGAAGGTGTGATCTCCTAAGCTGGCTGTGCCATTGAAGGCATAGTACAGCAGAGCAGCGGGCTCCAAGGAGCCTACCCCGCCGCCTCTCCCTGCAGCCTCTCTTCGGCCTGAAAGACATCCACAAGGGAGATCTCTGACCTTTTAAATGGAAAGACCTTAATAAACGTGCTCAAAATATAAAAGATGTTGAAGCATGTTGGCCGAGAGAGACAGAAAGCACCATGTAAATTCAAGCACCTGCCTCTCATACCCTAGTGTAAGGTCATTTTGTCACTGAATTCAACACGGTATTTGCTCCATGCTTATGCTAAACTAAATCAACCACCGTCATGTATGTTCCCTGCATTTAACAGCATGGTGATAAATTTGGGGAGCAAAAAGCTACCTTGCTCCATGAACTACATTTAATGGGATCTGCCCTTGGTGGCCAGGTTGCTCCACAGCCTCTGAGGTGATACTGGCTTTGCCTTAGCAGAGCTGACTCTGCCAGCTTATGGAGCAGAGAGATGTAATTTCTGGGCTTGTTACTGGCAAAGCTGTTACATTTGTACAGTGCTCATATTGTCTCTTTTTTCAGCTAGAGGAAAAGGAAAAAGGAGAGAGGTAGAGGGACAACAACAGCTCCCCACCTACCGAATGGGGGACATTTGCAAGAGTAAGGTGAGAATCAAAACTCATATTTTTATTTGTTTCAAACTAAGCTAAAACCAGCTTTGCTGAGAAACACCCAGTGTTTTTCATCTCTTCATGTTTTCAAGAAAACTGCTGGCTCTCCGCTGAACTACTTACATCTTCCACACAAAGCTAATTACAGTTTGATGGCTG
Organism: Pygoscelis adeliae; assembly: GCF_000699105.1. Classification (NCBI taxonomy): domain Eukaryota; kingdom Metazoa; phylum Chordata; class Aves; order Sphenisciformes; family Spheniscidae; genus Pygoscelis; species Pygoscelis adeliae. The sequence goes on from NW_008825208.1 coordinate 6,871,151, forward strand.
TGCTGCTACCTGAAAAGCTGGATCTTTGCAGAGCTCGAATGGGACACAATTACAGGCTTGAGCACGATGCTGCACACAACCGACTCGCAAGTCTTTGCAGGGACCTGCAGGAGGGGATGTAAAACCAACACCCGTGGTCCACTAAGAAAAGACATACCCAGTGCTTTTCCAGGGATGACAGGAGAGTCTGGGAGAGTGCTGGGAATTTATTTCCAGGTACAGAAGAGGGGATGAAAAATCTCCCTCCCCTGTGCATTAGCACTTGTGAGATATGTAATTCTGTTATCCCTCACAACGGAGGAATCTGAGGGAGGTTTTTCACTGAGGTCTGAATGTTAGTGGACCACTCATCCTCCATAGGCAGGAGCTGCTGAGCTCTGTACAAAAGCCAGTTCCCACAGCTCAGGTCAGCATCACACTTGGCTGCAAGTCCCCACGCAGGAGGGGACCAAATAGTTCAAATGAGGAGAGGCTTAGAGGCCTCGGTGAGGTCAGGTTAGAAAGATATTTTATTTTTTGCTCATAGAGAGTTTGGCAAACCAGGCCAAACAGTGTGTAGAGTGTTAAAATATTCAGTTTTCGTAAGGCCATTTAAAAAGAGAAAAGTACCTCCATCCTCAACTACTCCTGCCACTCACTGCTGTTTCTTTGGTGGCCTCTTTGGATCTCTAAATCCATGGCAGAAACAGCACTAGATAGCTGTCTTGACTGGGCTTCCAACTGCTCTGCTGCCAGAGACGGGAAACTTTATTGAGTCTGCAAGCCCCTCGTGGCAGATACAGCCTCTGTATTTGCTGAAAATCTAACATAAAGAGGTACTAGTTCCTGCCTGGGATCGTAATGTTACGACAGCAACAGTCTCACAGCCAGACCTAACCACCGTGCACAAGAGTTCTGTGCAAACTAAATGGATTGCCAAATCCTGAGCCCAGATGGATCAAAACCTGGCATTTTGTGAATTTTTGTGGCTCAGATCCATGGGCAGGTATCTTGCAGAGATGTAGCATTGTGTGTTTCCAGGAAGAAACAACCAGAATGTACCTGAGCTTTTCCTCCTTGTCACATTTCAGTATGTGAGTACAAGCACAGTGGAAGCTCAAGGAAGAGCACATGGTGTTTGTCATTAAACTTTGACCATATTCAGCAATGCTATAGATGGACGCTGATGAAATCAGGATGTTTTCTAACTGTCAGGGGAAAAGATTCCTGAGGTGGTGGCTTATAAAAGCAGGGAAAACTGATTTTCCACAAAGACCTGCTCAGGATTTATAACTTGTTTATATAAGTCAAGCTTTTTTCTGTTGAAGGACACTGGCTTGACACCCTATCAAGCTCTAAGTAATAGTATAACTGTTAAAGAAAACAGTAGTACTTTAAGTATATTATCACTGGGATTTTCAAATGGCTTCACCCATTGTCTTTAATATGAACAGAATGAGGTCACTGTTTGCACATCTGCAGTGTATGCTGTTCCCAGTGCACCAGAATAAACTTTACAGACTACATCATTGATCTGGCAAGCATCTGCCTCCTGTACCATTGAAATCATCTGTGATCCACTTTTCACAAGGGTCAGCTTGCTTGCAAAATCACACCTCTGTGCAGGCCCTAGAAATAATAGATTTTCCCCATCTGTAGACTATAGTCACAGCAACTAAAATGTTAAAAACAAGTTGTAAGACTAGCTACATACCAGAAAGAAAAGAAGGCACAGCACTAAGCTCTTACAGCAAGCTGAGTTTTGCTTGACAGAGCATGCACACTGCAGCCCTAAAATCAGATCATGGCAAGACTGCTAGTAGTGACGCTACTGAATTGCAAGCTTCTGTCCCTGAAATGCTGGGAGTTTCCTAGGTATCCCTCCACTCAAGCAAGGATGGATTTACAGAAGTGCTCCAGCAAGAAGACAGTTCACGATGAGTTCACTGACGAGCAAGTTGCTCTGCGAGTTGAATGATGCAGCCTGAAGGCAAGGTGCTATTGATCAGTTCAAGCCACTCTCTCTGTGCTCTCCACAGTCCCCTGAAAACCAAATGTACAAAACTTCCTGTTGCCAGGAAGGGATGGGGAAAGGGAGACCTGTGTCCCCTTTTTGCCAGCAGACAGCCTACAACAGCTTACAAGATGGACTCCCACAAGCACGGATGGGGGATGCTGTGTGCTGGTAACAATCACTAATATCACAAGCTCTTTCATAATATTTATGTCTGAAGTGGCAAAATTGCTGGATTCCGCTAGAGGAGAAAGCGTTGAAACGCAGGTGTCCACACTTTCTCAGTCTGGGTTTGGTGGGAATAAAAAGACCCGATCCCTTGCTACCCTCTGAAAAATCCAAACGCAAACCTTCTTCCACCTAGCTTTTGCTAGTGAAAACAAAACCTAAATCATCATATTCCCCTGACTAGTGTCATGTAGGGCAAATTGCAATTTGTCATTTAGGCTAGTACTAAACATCACCAGAAAGGAGAGCCTGGAGAGGGCAAGAGTTTTGAGTTTACTTTTGCCAGGTGGTATAAGAGCTGTAAGCATTGTAATATCTAGGACCTCCTTCTGGAGGTATCTCTACACAAAATCTGGCTCATGCTTCTGCTCTGGGGAAAAAAATAGTGGCTTAAATAAACCGCTCCCTGCTCACCCCTGTGGTGAGCAAAAGCACTCAAACCCACCACTGACCACTATGGAACAGAGCACTTTTGTGGAAAGAAGGAAAAAAAATACAAATGACAGAATAGAAGGTGCACATCGTACAAGGAAGATTTTCAACCAAAGGTTAGGAAACCAGTGCTCTTCCATCAGATGCCTTCAGGCCCGAGATCTGCTCTGCTCTGTACTGTCAGCTCAGCAACACTACTGAAAAGAGCAAGACCCTTCCTAGAATGTTTCTTTGGGTCCAAGCAATCGTACACAACCAAACATGCTCCCTGCATGACCTCTTTCTCCACAACATATTAAACATGGTTCTCATGGTCCTTGCTTGCAAAATAAAAGTAACTATTTAGCATAACTCTGCAAAGCACATACTCAAGTCAATCATTTGACTATAACAACTATGCAGAAGAGTTACAGGCAGCTGAAACACAACAAGATCTTGGTTGCCACCTACAGAACATATAGTTTGCCCCCCATAATCTACCCCTTTTCTTCAGGAGCTTCTACTTCAATGGCAGAAAGCCAAGGGAGAATCCAGAGCAATGCAATGCAACACTGTTATTACTGGCTCCTTTGCCTCTATTTTCCAGGCCCTAATTACAGGAGATTATTCTGGCACAGTGGCTGGTAGCAACAGCTGGACCCCATGTCACTCCCCTGGAGCAGGAATATACCCCATAGCACAGCTCCTCATTCAGCTCCAAGTGATACCTGGCCAGGCTGTCGTGAGATTGAAGGTAAGGTATAACGCTTGAGGGGTGTCTACTTTTTTGCACAAGCCATTCATGCCTTGGGAAGTTGCACAAGGTAAGAAGAGCTGCTGGGAACCATGCTGAACTCTTCATCACGCAGCAGCATAGCCGGAGGGAAATACCGTGAGGTATCAACGGTGCAGAGAATTTGAGCTCCAAAGGAAAATCAGTGGGAGCATTTGAGCTCCTAAAATAGGAAACTTAAAAGAAATTCTGATTCCTGGAGCCATGATTTCTTTTCTGGTCTGCCTTTGGAGCTGCACAATGCTACACTGTTCCTTGCAGATAAGATTGTGTTTCATCCTTAACACATGTAATACATGCATAAAAGCAACAAGCATAATTTCTTCTGCATCCCTCCCCACATTATTACTCTTTAGGAGCTAATGTAGTTAACTAGGCTGGAGTATAAAATGATGATCCATAGAGTCTGCTTCCCACTGTTGGTTTAGCACTTCTACTATTTTTAGCACTCTTCTGAGAACTGGAAATATGTTTTGATAAAGATACCATCTTCTAGGCAGGGAACCAAATAGTGAATCAGTCTATTCATATTAATGTCACAAGAATCATCACATCCAAGGCAGCGCAGGACAAAGGTCTCTGCAATGCATGTTTTCTGTTTGCTACCAACAATTTATTCTGCTTGTGTGAGGCAATCAAGGGATCAGGCTAGACTCTGAGGCCGTGCGTACCCACACTTTAATACCATTGCCAGGGTTTATGCCTCAGGTCTGTACTGGAAGACGGCTGTTTATTTTCCTGTAGCTAGCTATGGTCAGAGCTGGGTAGTCTATAGATCATGTGGCTCACATTCCTCCTGGAAGGCATTTTGTGAGCTGCAATTTGCAGCAGCAGTCTCGAAGACCGATTCAAAATTTCCATAGGCAAAAAGTCCTGGTCCTGCTCTGCTCAGTGTAATAGAACCCTATTTTGTGTTAAGTCTTTCGCGTTCGAGGTCTTTCAAGTTTTGGAAACTGTAAGATGGGGGATATAAAACCACTTTCAAGAGCAAAACCTTCTGTATACACAAAATACTGGCAAATATACTTGGATTACAAACATCTATTTTATGGCTCACATCTCCAAATAGTATTTTTCCTGAACCTACCCCTCCTCCAAGTATTCAGACAATCCCCTACCCTCATAAAACTCACTAACAGAAGAAAAATACCCATGGACAAACACACATCACCCTTGAAGAAGAGCATGTAAGAACAGCAATGACCAAGACACGGCAAATTTCACAGCACCTCTCAATTTTCCCAATGGTCCACACTATAATTCCTTTACTTACACTGAAATTCCTTTTTGGTATTTGTCTGAGTAATGCAACTTAGAGCAATGGTTAATATGTAGCCTGAAGTTTACTACTTCCTTTTCCCTTACCCGAATAAGGTCTTGTCTGTTTTTTTTCCAGCAGTATCAGCTGACCCAATAAACTTTGCCTCGTTTCCTTCTGACATGTGGATGCATGCCTATGTGCTCCTGAATAGATACATAGATGCTGCCAGAAAAGTCCTTTTGCTAAATTGCAGAATTACTGACCACATATACCACACTTCAGTATCAGCTTTTTTCTCCTTTTTCATATGAGCAGAATTACTCCCTGATAATCTGCTTTAAATGCTGAGAAAAATGACTAACAGTCTGCAACATAAGACAGCTGTGCTGACTTCCGAGTACCAACCTTTGTTCAGAGAGCACCGAACTGGAACTAAACACAGCCAAGGACTGAACCTCTTTTTGCAAATAGGCCCGTGCTTATAGTGCTTAACATAATAATAAAAAAGGGACCTCTCAAAAATTCAAGGCTTTCAGTTTTTTGATCATATATTTTCTGCATGGCCCTGCTTTGGCTGAAAAATGCAACGCATTAGTGATCCCTCGGGACACTGAAGTATTCTATGGCATTCTTTATGGGCCACTGGATGGCACTAGCATCCAAAATATTACTGCCAGCCCAGCATTTGTCTGGCCAAGAAAAAAAACCTTGGCTCTTAAAAAACCACTCAAAACAGCAGCCCCTTAGCAGCCTGCAACACTACTTCCATCTCTGCCAAAATTGCACAGGTCAGAGGAAAGTGACCTAAACCACTGCAAAATATGTCACTTCATTGTTTACTGTAGCTGCACACCAGGAATTTGGGCTGCACCAAATCTCTTTTGGGATTTGGGGCCATAATGCTGTACTTCAAAAGTCATTTAAGAAATGGATTAATTCTGCTACCTGTTGGATGGATGCAGCTCCCTATGCATTGGGTTAGGAGAGCAGGGAATAAATGAAAGTAGTATGTCACTATCTTCTTTTGATCCACACATTAGAAATGGTCCACCTTCTCCTGCTATATTAGTACTTGCATCAAACCTTGTGGGTTTTTTGTAAGCAAAGATGACATTGGAATGTGGGGGAAATTATGCTGGACTAAAGTGAGAGAAGCTGCCTGCTGCTACCCATGTTCCCAATGGTGTCGATGGAGATGCTCACAGCAAACCTTCTCACTAGCATTTGAAGAATCAGGCTCTATACTTTCATTTCAGTATCTTGCCTTAGAAAAGGTGCTTGTTGTCTGACTCAGCTTTGTCCTTGATTTAGGAATAAAATGGGAAATGTGGATTTTTATTTTTTTTCCCCTGCAACAGCGGAGATACCCTGGAGGTATTAGAACTGGGACATCTCTCTTCAGTGATCAACACAGCATCTCTAGGTGTCTGTTGGAAATGATTATAAATGTGGAGTCTGCAGAGCAAGTCATTGCTGACCGGCAAACTCACTTCAGTACGTCAACAGATCAGGGTCTCTGCCAAGTGCTTATAGCTCTGGGAGAAATCCATTCTGTCCAATGAAACTGCAGCCAGGCCAGCAACGCGCCACCCTTTTGAACCCACTCAACAGGAGTCATTCTTCACTTCGCTTCATATGACAAACAGGGAAAGCTCCTTACATTTAATATTCTTAGGATAGATGCTAAGTCCCAGTGAATGGCACATTTCAAAGTGTGAACCTGTCTTTCAGCAACTACTTTGCCTGTAAAGAGCCAAAAGTAGGGGGAGAAGGAGAAGGAAGGAAGGGTGAAAGAAAAGATGGTAAATAACAGTTGAAGCAGACAAAAGGGCTCTGTTTCTGAGTGCAAATGAAGCACAGCTGGTTTACAGCTGCACTGTAGTCCCCTAGAAGGTAGGGCACTGGGGAAATGCAGTAATGCGTTCGTTACCATCAGGATGGTACAACAGACTGGATGGACTGAATGGCCCTTTTCTCCGATGCCCGTAAAAATGATAATAAAAACCCCATTAGTTCCCCGCAGCCTTGTGCATCCCGAGACAGGCTGTCACGCAGAAGACGGCAGGCAGACCACTGCTTTGCTTTCAAGGGATGCACAGGCAAAAGGCTTGGAGGAACACCCCAAAACCTGATTTCGAGGACTGACCAGAAGCGTTTCAGACAGGTATTTGGAAGCAAAGATATTAAAGCCTGTTGCAAAGCAAGCTGGAACTAATGGCAAGCTTCCCCTTGACTTCGGTGGGCTTGAGCCCAGTCTTCCTGTAATTTCCTTAAGCTCATGATGGCAAAGCCTGTCTCTCTACTTTTTTTCATCTCCACCTCCTTCCCCTCCCACCCGATGAATAATTGCATGAGCCTCCCAAAGGCTGCACACCGATTTCATCCTCACCCCTCTCGCTTGCTCTCTTTTCTTGGCCCACACATTCATGCCAGTGCCTCTGTTTGTCATTTCCTCCTTCCTATAATTATAATCAGAATTTGCCAGGATAAGATGTGGTGATTATGTGTTCAAGAGCTTTTAAAAACAAGTACCCTGCTGTTTGTCTGCCCCACTTAAGGAAGCTCTTGTGCATTTGTGTGAGTCCCTCTGGCCTCCCTGAGATAGGTGCCTAGCTACTGCTCCAAATGGGGCCATGGTCTATGAATTGCAATGGCACCAAACCTGAAAGCAAGCTCCCTGCACACGTGTTTTGTTGTCTGAAATGCAGATGATAAATGATCATATTTATTGAACAGAAACTACTCCTGAGACACAAAAATCACTCTTCCTGCAACAGAAGCAGCAAAGGATTTTAAACTTTTGTGTCAGGATGAAATCTGGAGGCTCCTCCTTTGAGCTATTTAGCCTTTAGAACTATTCCTGATGTGATACAGTAGTCTCTCAAACTGGGCTCACGTAAGACGAATTCTACGAGCTAGAAAAAGCTTCAAAATGTGCAGCTATGAAACCCAAGAATGTAATTTTTTTCCCACCAGGAGTATATCATGAGCCACTCCGAGCGCGGATGTCAACAGCTCCTTTGTTGCATTCCTCCCAGAAGACTCAAAGCTGGGAAAAGTCAAAAGCACCAGCTTCCTCCTTCTGAAGTTGTGCAAGAGCCTTTGAGGTTTCGCTATTAGCAGCCTCCTTTTGCAAACTGTTTATTCCAAGGAACATTCATTCCCCATGTTAAGGTCAACCAGGGGTTTCCTTAAGGCAGCTGAGCCACTGCCATCTCTGCTGGGAGGGCCCGGAGGGAGGCACGACTCTGGGATTGCTGTCACGGGCATGTGCTGGAGACAAACCCAAAATCTAACTCAGAGCTTTGTAGTGCCAAGGGAAGCTCATGTTTGACTCCAAAGATAAACAGTTGCTTTCTGATCATTTCCAAAGGCAGGATAGCCATCTCTATGCCCCACTAAGCTCATTAGGGAAATACTTAATTTATCTTCCAACAGGAAGAAGTTACACATGTGCTAGTAAGTTACATACTTAAAAGATGAACTTGAAGGCTTTTTCCTCTGTGCCTTTCACACCGCTATTGCTTTGTGTGCAGCACAACATGTGATAGCAAAACTTTGCAGGTAGACCTTGTGATTTCCACCACAGGCAGGCTTGGAGACTTCCCTGAAAACAGACCGTTTAAACTAAATTAATTGATTCTGGAATAATAAAAAAACCATTTATTTTCAGTTGCTTCACAAATGAAAACATATAATGAGATTTCTTTAACTTAATTTCTCTGTGGCTAGGAATTTAACTGACACAGATCTGAAGGTTTCTGCATGAGGGGAATGTATGGACAATATAGATAGTGTTAGGGATAGTCATGTGGAAGCAGAAAGGCTTGAACTACCCTGTAGACTGACAAAACCAACAGTTTTTGCAGGGATATTATGCAAAGAGGCTGTCTAACACCTACCTGTGCATGAAACACATTTCCCTATAAATAATGATAATCGCAAAGCTCTTTTTACTACTCAGCCCAAGTCCCAGGTCTTAAAAATGGCAACAAACCAGTGAAGCTACTGCAAAGACGGGGTATTTTTTCATCTTCTGTATCAAGCTTCCTCCACTGGTTCAGTTTTGCAAATAATTTCCAGCAATCAAAAGACAAGTCTGTGGAACATTATCTTCTGTTTTCCAGATGTTCCCAGTCAAACTAGCACTTGAATCTGTCCACCTCCTTTTCTCTTGCTAAGTTTTGTTATTTGGGGGAGTCTTCACTTTATGTTGGGTAAAGGTACTCATGAAGAGGGATGGTGGATGTACACATCTTCTAGCAATCATTTGAACTCCACTTTATATGCGGAGATACTGATAGCATACCCTGAGCAATGAAAGAAAATGCTTCTTCCCTTTATAGTTATCAAGCATGTCATGTCTGTTTTATCTTTTTAATTTGTTATCTAGGAACAAATGTTATCTATTAAAAAAATATCTTTTTTTAAAGTAAAATTTGTCAGAAATTTTAATAAAGATTCATGCAATAAATGCAGAACATTCCGTATATATTTTACACAGGACTCATATGCGTGGGGACCTTAGTTCTCACCTTCCAAAGCAATGGCCACTTAGGACCTATGTCTCAGTGCAAATGAAGGCACAGGCACATATCTGCTTTCCAAAGGACTTCACTGTTGCAGGAAATTACTGCTCTCCAGCTGCTTGTAACTGCCTTGTTGCCAGAAGCTACATTGCTCTGCAGTAATGTTTGTGCTCTGAGGCATCTGCTTCAGTGCAAAGTCAGCCACATTGGTTTAAATGGAGGAAACGGGTTTTCTGCTCCACTGACTGTGGAGCCTCTAGCAAAACGTGGTCCAGCATCTGGGTGTTGTCACCTCCTCAGGGCTGCAGCTGGGTCCAGAGCACCTGACTATATGCCTCTGCTCCCACACACTTTAGCTGGATTTGCATAACAGGACTAATACACAAGGTATTCTTGAAAATGCTGATCCTAATCCAATCCTAATGTCTCTTTGTGCCCAGCCAAGCACACTGCTGGCCCCACCACTTTTGTATAAGAATTTTCTCCATTTTGGTTCAGCTACAAAGATCTTAAAAGCCTGTATTAAGTATTTCTAATTACTATTTTCTAAAAAAATTAACTCTTCTACAGTGCAGCCTGAGCACAGAGTATATGATCTTCAATCAGTATCTAAGAAATATTGGAGTCCTCTTTACAGCACACATATGTACTACTGTCCATGGCATGGCTTCCCAGTGTATAAAAGGGGGATTGTATGGGCTTGCTGTTTTCCCCCTTCACTATCCCTTTTAAGTGTTTGGACAGTGTATTCAGCCAATCCATGTGATGATGAGAAAATAACAGCAGGTGAGCTAATAGGTGCCTGCTCCCGGTTTCCTGCAGAAGCTTTCTGAAACGAGCCGGCAACCACAGTCTGACACCATGCGTGCCAACAGCCCTAGCAGCAGAGGTGCTCGGGGCATACGCCACACAAGTTCTGGCTCGCTAAAATGAAGATGAGATCCTTTAAGTTTGTTTGCATACATCATTCCCCTGGGTACCATAAAATGACATGTTTGCTATTTTTTAACAAATACTGCAAATTTAAAACAATTGAGTTTTCCCCTATCGCCATTCCAGTCTAATCCTATTAAATATTAACAATTAAACAAATTTTACCTTCATTATGGTCAGGGATTCATAAAAGGTTGGATTCTCTAACCTGCCTGACATGCCTTCTTAACAGCTGTCAGTTCCTGTTTAATAGGAAAGCAAAATTGCATTAGAAAGGGACAGTTTCCAACCCACCGGCATACGAAACATTGGACATTACGGGGTTTCTGTGCCATCCTGAACCATCACTCATGGCTGGCCACGTCTTCATCAGACCTCATGGATCTCACTGAGCAGATATTACTCTACTTTTGCGGTCTTTTTTAGAGTCTGTGAACCCCTTAGGGGAGACCTGCTACAGCAGACCTGCAAAACAAACTGGCCTGTGTGTGACACGCAGCCCACATACCCAATTCTGTGTTTCATCTCATGGTACTTGCACAGCAGGGAAGTTAGCTATGTGGCCATCTTATAGGATGGACTGACAATGAAGAGCTATTAATGACCACACAGTATGACTCAAGTAGGGGTCACTGTAGGAATTAAAAATTAACATTTTTAATTTTACGCTATTCCACAAGCCATGTTTGCATTTCATATTGTCACAATGTCTAATCAAATATTAATCAGAAATAAAGAAACAATTTTTTAAATAGTAAAAGATTTCATCTGATTAAAAGGAATGATGAGCTTTTACTTTTTGCATAAAGTCTTTCATTTTTATTTTTGAAAGGACATGTCAGAATCTTTGAAATCCTGTGGAGAGAGAGGAATGCTTGCCCTCTTACCATGTCTAGTCACCAGACCACGCATTTTAGTTCAAGAACACACATAAATTATACAGCCCTTTCCTGCAGCTGCACAGAATAATAAAGGAGCTGCAAAGAATAATTTATTCACTTTTCCATAGATTCTTAGAAAGGACAACTAGCACTGATTTTTTTCCCACCCAATTAGAAAACCTTGTCTGCTACACATTCTTCTTTACAGAAACATCTCCCTTCTCCAGTTTCTGATAGATCACTTGGCTGTTTGTGCATTCCTAATAAAGATTTTCTTGTGGTGGCTTCTAAAACGCAGCCAGCCAGCTGTGAATGGCAGTGACTTAACTGGACCAACACAAAAAGAAACAACCCCAAACAGTCAAATTCACTGAACTGTATGTTGCACGTTGTATGCTTTCCTGCTCTGCTGTGCCTTAGTCTCCAACATGCACCAGAGCTGCAAGTGTAGCTGAAGTATCTTCTGGGCACCAGGTCCCAGCATGTACATGGGGGGACAGCACACCGTGACTGCGTGCCCTTGCGACAGCTCCTCAGGCTCTGCAACACCTCTGTGCCCAGCACTTATAACTTGGCAAAAACCCTTTGGTACTTGCAGAAATACTGTGCTGGGGGTGACAGCAAATACTAGTATTTGCTAATGGATGGCTAGAAAAGGTTGCTGATGGCATGAGTCCTTGGCCAAGAGAGTTTGCATTAGTCAAGCTCTTGCATTGGCACAGCGAGGGCTTTTACTGAAGGGGCAGCCCACCCTGGCTCTGCACTGGTAGCCAGCCTGAAGAATAGTAGTGTTGCTAACGGCTTTTTTTAGGCTGTCCCTTGAGTATTCCCAGGGTGGGTGAGTGGTCAGTTGCCTCACATCCATGTGGCGGATAGCTCATAAGAACTATCTAGCTCTTAAGCAACGAGGCTTTCCATTCCCCATGGAGATATAAGGGCTAGGTGCCCACTGTTTCCAGTAGCAACAGAGAGCTAACAAACCTTTGTGGGTCTGGATATAGAATCATAGAATCATTAAGATTGGAAAAGACCTCTAAGATCATCGAGTCCAACCGTCAACCCAACACCACCATGCCCACTAAACCATGTCCCTAAGCGCCTCATCTACCCGTCTTTTAAATACTTCCAGGGATGGTGACTCAACCACTTCCCTGGGCAGC
>NW_008825208.1:6883698-6904395 GCF_000699105.1 Pygoscelis adeliae
TGTCGACCAACACCCCCAGGTCCTTTTCCGCCAGGCAGCTTTCCAGCCACTCTTCCCCAAGCCTGTAGCGCTGCATGGGGTTGTTGTGGCCAAAGTGCAGGACCCGGCACTTGGCCTTGTTGAATCTCATACAGTTGGCCTTGGCCCATCGATCCAGCCTGTCCAGGTCCCTCTGCAGAGCCTTCCTACCCTCGAGCAGATCAACACTGCCGCCCAACTTGGTGTCGTCTGCAAACTTACTGAGGGTGCACTCGATCCCCTCATCCAGATCATTGATAAAGATATTGAACAAGACCGACCCCAAAACTGAGCCCTGGGGAACACCGCTCGTGACCGGCCGCCAACTGGATTGAACTCCATTCACCACAACTCTCTGGGCCCGGCCGTCCAGACAGTTTTTGACCCAGCGCAGAGTACACCTGTCTAAGCTGTGAGCCGCCAGCTTCTCGAGGAGAATGCTGTGGGAGAGGGTGTCAAAGGCCTTACTGAAGTCCAGGCAGACCACATCCACAGCCTTTCCCTCATCCACTAGGTGGGTCACCTGGTCATAGAAGGAGATCAGGTTGGTCAAGCAGGACCTGCCTCTCATGAACCCGTGCTGGCTAGGCCTGATCCCCTGGTTGTCCCGCTCATGCCTTGTGAGCGCCCTCAAGATGAGCCGCTCCATAATCTTCCCCAGCACCGAGGTCAGGCTGACAGGCCTGTAGTTCCCCAAAACCCATATAAATGCATACACAAGAGGGTGAGTTTCTCTTGCTGCCCAATAGTCCCCAAATGCAGTGAAGCTCACCTTGCAACACTGTGCGCCTACCACCTTGTTGGTACAGACCTGGTGCTACCCGACTCTGGCGAGGGAGGTGAACACTGAGGATGGCAATACTAATTTGAAGTGTTAGAAAATACCTCCCTAACACTCCTTCTCTTACTTGAGTGATATGTTGTGAAACAAAGGAGTCAGACTCTTCCACCATTGATGGTTCAGGCAAAATTCAGATCTGACCACTTCTGCTATACCATCTCACCTCTGTTTATCTTGGATAAACCAAAATACCACAATTTCTGCCTGTCTCTCTGCCCTGCCACTGCTGCACCTGCCAAATCCTACAGACCATGTATGGCACCATATTCTACAGGACTGCTTTGAAACACTGAATGGTTGAAAGTTGTCTTGGTCTTCCCATTTCACCATTCTATATCACAGTGATGCCCAGGGGACCCTCAAAAATTCTAGTTACCATGTGCAGAAAATAGCAGTTACCCAGTTACCCAAAATTTCTTGTAGGGAGCATGTTGCACTTTCCCAGAGCCCCGTTAAACACAATGAAACAGGCCTTGCAAACCCCAAAGATAATTTAGAGCAAAATTTATTCTGTTTTTAGAAAGGAGGGATGCCTTTTCTACGGGACAGAAGAAAGCACGACGTTCATTCCTACCACCTCCATCTCCCTTCCTGAACATGCAGGTGTCACACGGTGTTGTCATGGCTGCAAAGTTGGAAACACTTCCTGCGCCAGTTATCTCAACATTCAAACCACGCTTTGATGACAGAGGAGCTGGGGTGGCACCTCACAGGGAAGAATCACCTGTGCTCCACTAGGAAAGAGCAAATTCTCCCTGCACTGCATGTGAAAGGTGCTCGTTACTCTGGGTTAGCTCTGCGTATACACAAAGGTATCTGATTTGGTGTAGGGACGGTTCTTCCATATTGCTGGCATGTCCCTGCAGAGCCCCGTAAAGACTGTCGTATGCAACATGGTACACAACAGCTGTTTTCCAAGTCAGAGTGCAAGCAAGGTCATACTTTGTTATGCTAAATCAATACTTGGAGAGAGAAGAGTGCATTCAACCTGCTATGAGATGATAAATGGGAGCAGGGAGCAGAGTCCAGATGTATTAGCTTAACAGGGCACTACTGATTTTTAAAATCAGACTCGTCACCATTTATTTAATGTGCAAGAGAAATGAGTTTTGTAAGAAAATTTTTAATTACTTTGAGGCAACAGTGAAGCTTATGAGTACTAGGTACTACTGTTTGCACTACAGCAATACCAAGAAGCCCCAGACGAGGAGACAAAACTTAAGATTCAGTTATATCAACTATCAGGTTTCCACATGGAGACATATAGCAATGCTTACTCATATGTAACCTCCATCATTGCTGCAATTCAGTTGTGGTATTATGTGCTGCAAAAGTTATTTTTTAAGGGGTGAAAGAAATCTTCTGTCCATTATAGCTGCAGGATCTCCATCTTAACTTTGCATTTGTTCTCAGTTTATGTCTCAAAGTACAAGTTTCTGATACTTAACTAAACCTCTCCTTGCTAGAAACAGATCACATCCTCTGCGGATCTGCTAGTAAAAGCCTTGAATGTCACTGTGGGCTATACACAGGAGGAATATCAAACAACATTATGGCTAGTTCTGTTTTGCCAGCTCTTGTGATTTTATAGGAAGTTCCAAAACACCTCCTATTTTTCTTAAAACCTTAGCTATAGAGTTATGTGACAACATGGGAATCTCAGCTTTCATATAAAAAAGGAAGTTATGAGTCCTTATGAATGCAGGGAAAAGGTGGAATTATGATCCAACTGTGGAAAAGAATAAAAAAAAAGTATATAAAATATTGTAGTTTTTTCTTACTATCTGTATTTTACAAGCCAAATTGCCACTTCATTATGGAGCCAACATATAATCATGTTCTTCCGTGCAAACCGGCAAGGATGAACACCCCTCTTTTATTGCACTGTAGACTCTTTGTGATCCCTTTTGCTCCCCCAAGTAGTGGCAATGTTATGACTCCACAGCTCCAGCTGGGCACTTCGGTGTGCATCAAACTGTCAAAGGCAGATCATTTCCACTAGATGACTTTATTTTCTGAATTGGTAATATCTTTGCCATCAACTTGAGCTGATGTCAGTAACACACTGTCATCAGGAAACAAAGCTGATAAGTTTAAAGCAATGAACTTGCCAAGGAAGTGACTGAATGCAAATTAAAACTTAACTCTTGCTCAGATCTGCATGGTTTTCTTTTTCAAATGTCCATAGCCTTTCCACAATTCCTTTGCATCAGTTTACAATCTAAAGGTGGAGAAAACAGTAGTTACTGCAAGGCTTCCCCCCCCTTCTCATTTTCTATAACCAGGAACTAATTTAAGCAGTATTTATAATAGTGAGTTTGCCAAGAATTTCCCTCTGGAATAATTTCCTCTAAAGTGTGATATGAGAAAAGATTTAGCTGGTAATTGCTATGGATGGTTCTCATCTAAAGTGTATTTTGTAGTTGATTCTCCAGAAACAGAGCGGTCCAAAGAGACTGGATTACAGGGAAAAAAAAGTTATTGGTATGTAAGTACGAGAAGAATATATCTTATTTACCCTCTTTGAAAGAAAAACTGAAAGACAGAGTTTCAAACACTGATAAGAGAAACATGAAGGTTAAGTTTTGAGTTAAAAAAGATTTGGGAAAAGAGCTGAATTTCAGTCTTGGCATTTGCATAGACAGACATCAAACAGGACAAGGAAACAAGAAGCCTGGATGGGATGTAAGGATGGGTACATTTATGACTTTCTTTTCCTTTAGGTTTCTAAAATGCGTTCTTATAGTGTGGCAAACAGATGGGATCCATCCACCAGGAGTTTATCGTAGACATGTTCACTACATTTAGAGGTATATTATGAAAATATAAGCCATCACATACAGAAATGGTAAGGGGGGGCACAAGAGAGTCTGTATTTTTAAGGGTGCGTCTTTCTTTGAAACCCTTTCCTATTGTACACTGCATGCTGAATTCTTCTGCAAATCTGGTCAAGAGTTTGCATTCTGCAGAAGAACTGCAAGCCAGGTTGGTCATGGGGGAAGAAAAGAAACATGACAAACAGTAAGGAGTGATATTAAAAATGTGCAAGTACACGCATGCCGAAGATGAAACAGCAGCTGTACAAGCTCCTCAGTTTTCTTATCAAGGGGAAGGAGAAAACCCTTAAAGAGAAAGACAGCATGGTGCTGAACAATGGATTTTTCCATAGTAAAGTATCTTTTGGCCACTGCACATTGCTACTCACGTGTTCTCTATGCCGCATCAAGCTGGGCCCTGACTGCCGCCCAAATACGACAACCTTTGATACGCTCAAGCCATCAGGCAATACTTGCAAGAGATGACTTTACTTGTCTCCACTATGGCCAGTCGCCACGCTGGAGCACAGCATGGGATTGCTACATTGCTTAGTTCAAAGGCACATCAATGTCAGAAGCAAAGAAGAAAGATAAAAAAAAAATCTGATCGAATTAGTTTGATAATGAAACAAACATAAGTTCAGTCACATCCACAAATAGTTTAACCCCTGGTGCTTGATAATGATATGTCAAATAGAGGCCAAAAATTAAATCTGCATGGATTCATTAAAAAACTGTTAACAGCATATCTTGGCCCACATGGAGCATTCAGTGGGCATGGCAGTAATACTTCTATCTCCCATTTACAAGAAAGCCTCTATTACAGAAAGACATATAGAAAAAAACCCTTCTGATACATCTTATGTAACTTTTTCCAAGTCAAAGTCTGCCATAATGATCTTTCCTGCAGTCCTATGCTGAACAACTGGCATTCAGAGAAGATATACATACTAATAAAATATGACACTTGTTGCAAGGATGCATCTTTGCTGAGCAACTAGCTGGCTGACAGTCCTGATAACTGTCAGTGGTGGAAAAAGGCTCCCTTCCTTCCAACATGCTAGGAAACTGGTGCCAACACTTTCACCTTTTTGGTTTTCCTCTCTGAATCCTAACTGCCTTAAAAAACTCAGAATTTCCCACCACCTGTCCAAGATCACAGCTTGACAGGCAGAGGCAAAAATGATCCATTCCACTGCTACGGTTTTGAAAATACATGCCACAGTTATGTGATTTGTAATGACTTGGACAGAACAGTTCTGTACAGCTGAAAAGATTTCCATCTATGCTTCTCCTTCCTAAAGCCATTCTTTACTCACAGCGTGAATGATTTTTTCTTTCTAAGGGTTATTACTTGCCCAGGGACAGTATCTTTGGATGAGTCTGCGAATTAAAATAGAATGGGAGAAAAATCAAGCTATGTCCATAGGTGGTGTTGCTGCAGAGAAGGCAACGCAATCCATTTATTTCCTAGGTCATGCTAGACTGTGCAGGGACGTTCTTGTTTTGCTTCCCCTAGAAATAAAGAAGCATGAGGTATTCACAGGGGCAATGCTATACTACATATTCTGTGTGATGGCCTATCAGCTTCTAAACTCTCTCTGTCCCCCATTTCAAAAGTACTAACAAAACCTGCCACTATACACTCCAAATTAGACCAGGCGATCAATAACAGAGATCATGGACATGAGCAAAAGGGAGAACCACCAGGTCAGCCGGGCTGGATCCAGGTTCCTTCCCTGGCTTCAGATGCCTCTGTACTGGAGTCAGCAGGCAGACGTTCAACACAAATTCTGGTGCTGAGGCACCTCTGAAGGCTCTCTGGAAGTGTGTTATTGGTAAGGCTGCTTGCATGCGGGAAGGCAGTAAAAAAGAAAACCGATGGGTTAATTGATTGCACACACTGTAGTCACAGAATATATGCAATGCTGCTGAGGATCAGCACTGCAGCACATTTTGAAAGATGAAGTCTATTGATGCCAGCTAACCAAAATGCATGAAAGCTCTACAGAACACGGTCTGCTGAAGGCCTTGCTGGCATGGCTTTTGGAGGTGGTGGAGAGCTTGGGCCACCAAAGGGTCAGAGCATCCTGCAGGGAAGAAGGAAGGTAAGATAAGACCACTGTGCTCACATAGGGTCTTTCTGCACCTATGACAGAAGCAGTTCAGTGGGCTGTGGGTTTCAGTGGACTGTGGGTTTCAGTGCAGGGTGGGAACCTTTGAGCAGAGCAGTTAATGTGGACCTGAACAGTGGGGTTCAGTGTGTAGCCTGCCAATGTCGCAGTCAAAAGAGGTACCTAGAGGGTTCAGCTTGCTGAATGTCCTCAGGTAAATGATTTCACCTTTCTGTGCTCATTTCTCATCTTCCCTGGTCTCTGCTCTGTTGGAGGCTGACGTTGGGCATGCATTTGCTCTTGTGCTAGCACAATGGGACATAGACCTCAGCTGGTGCTGCTCTAATGTCAGTAATGAACAATAGAGATTCGTCTTCTCCATTGCCAAAACAGAAAGAAAACTACCCTGAAACAATTCCGAAGGTGCAGAATGGGGTTTCCTTTGCCTCCCTTGTAGCATCAAGTTTCATCAGCTGCTGGACGCAGAGTAATAAAGCTCTGGGAGGCACTTGTCCCATCTTCAAAGCACCATTTAGACTTGTCGTAGATGGTTTTCACATTGTTCCTGTGCAACAGTAAGTATCACAAGCCACATTTTGGAGGGAAAGATGGGGATGCAAGTTTAAGTGGCACAAACAATCCTACAGGATGATTCAGTGACAAAACCAAGACTAAATCTATTATAGAGGGGGGTTTTGTGCTTTTTTTTGCATGACAAACGCTGTGGTATCCAATGGCATGTCCTGTATTCCTTACTACTGAATAGATTTTGTTTCTCTCCTTCTTCCTTTTATGTGTTTCATGGAGAAAAACAAACAAATGAACACTGATTGATTGAATTTTAAAAGCACAAAGATCAATGGTGCAATCAGTGTTAAAAGGGTAAGTAGGTCCAATTTTCCCCTATCACAAGCTGTGTGCTGTTCTTCAGTTTGCCACTTGTGAAACTGGTCAGCTGCCTCAGGAAAAACTGTTTTTCCCCTACAAAATGCCCTAAGTCTCTTCAGGCTAAAGCATTTCAGTAAACACTTAATTTGCCACAATGCAGATTTGCTTTGGATGTCTAGCAGATGCAAAGTCAGATGTGCTGAAGTTTCACAATGTCTCTCACATCAATACAAGAGGTATTCTGGATATATGAAGCATTATACAACAACCTATTTGCTGAAAAACACAGGCTTTGAAAACATCTCATGCTCAGTGTTCAGAGTTAGTGGATACTTTTGACAATTTTGCGCTTACTCAGGTATCAGGAAAAAAGTGGGGCGATAGCTAGCCCTCATCAGAGCAACTGAAAATAAAAAAAAATATTAAAGTTTGTGATGGTGGTTGTTTGGGAAAAAAAGTCTGAATAAGGACACTAAGGAGAATAATAAACAACTGCATCGCCTCCTTTCTGAAACAGAAGTTTAGGCTTCATGCTGAGTTTACTGAGTAAGGCTCTTTGGCATGTATTTTTGAGTCAGATGGGGAGTTAATGGATGCCATACTCCACAGCACTGCGCAGAGGCAGCTGTGTTCATCCTAACTGCTCTGTGCTGAACTTGGAGCAACTTACCAGCTTGCTTCCATTACCTTTGATATCTGTTGTACATCCATTTCAATAAACATCTGATTTGCCACAATGAGGACTTGTTTTGGATACCTAGCAGACCCAAAAGCCAGATGTGCATCTTTGTACAGATGTAGGTACTTCAGCGTATGATGTAGACATGCCCTAAAGGTTTGTAATTATTCTTTTGGTGCCTTTTAGCCAAGGAAAACATTTCCAAGATTTTGTAGATGGAATACGCTATGGTAACCTTGGAAAGACAATGCAATTTGAATTGCTGAATGCCATTCACAGTCACTCTTCAGAAAGTGATGCACTTCACAGTAAAAAAAAATCCCAGCTCTTGGACCAACCAAACCCACTGTTGACATTTCTCAATTAGCCAAAACAGTTTTTTGTTTTGTTTTTTAAAGGGAGCAAAATTGGTCTAAAAAGAAGGAGTTAAGTTGTTAAATCACAGGCCAACGTGGCAATTGTAACAGTTTAAAACTCAGGAGGTAATTTCTGCTACAACACAGTAAAAGGCTGTCACCAGCTTCACCACCTTTGCACTTTATTTAAGTACCCAATATTTGCAATTCTGGATTACATGAAAACATGTAATGCTTCAGCAATATACCCACAAGCAAACCAATTGTTCATTGTTCATGGTTTAAGTGGGGTTTTATTAAGTTAAAAAATTCTGCTAAAAAAGGAGAAACTGCTTGAAATGGAGTGCAATACTAACAGCACACCAGCAGTGAAAGCTCCCTCTGATCACTTTCTTAAATATAATGTGAACTGTCTTAAACTATAGAAATAGAGAAAGATAAATCTGTAAGGCTGTGCTATATTCTGAGCGCCTGTTGCCTTACCTTAATGCATGCTGAAAGGCTTGCTGCACATACAGGTCAACATGCAGCCACAAAGAAATCACCTGCATGAAGTTGAGGTTTCTAGAGGCCTTTGACAATTCATTTGCCCTGCAGATTATGTGTGATTTGTTTTCTAGCCCCCGACTACGTCCTCTGCTCCAAAGTTTCAGTGCAAAGTTTTGCATTGATTTGCAAAGACAACTCAAAAACAAGTTAGGTTGGATAAAGAAAAAAACAATGAAATTCAGTGACAGTATTGTCTTGATTTGCTTCTACTAGCATTATTTTATGCTAGCTGAAGGGCGGGGGTCTCATCCCCTTTGAATTTAGGCTAGAGTATTAGCGAAATTTCAGTTTGCTAAGCCTTCACAGTTTCACACCTTCCAGGATCAACAAAAAACCCACAAACATGATTTCCCTGGAACTGAAAATATGTCTTTTTTTTTTTCTTCCCTTTTTTCCCCTCTTTCATCTTACTGAGAAAATAAGGCTGTTACTATCTTTTTTTTCTGTTAGTAACATTTCTAGCAAGAGAAAAACCTTCTGTTGGAAGGAAGATTCAACTGAAAAAGCACCTCCTTACAAAGCGCAGGTAAAGCATGGGAAGCTTATTCCAGCAAAGGTTATTAAATATTTGGTCTCTTGGTAACATAGAAGAGAAGAAGTCAAGAGCTGTGGCTGTTAAGAGACACAGGTTCTCAAAACTGGCTGTATCCTGTGGGTGAACGAGAACACATGGAGTTTAAAAGCTAGTCATTCTTTTACATGAAAGTTTGAACTTTTGATAGGTGAGTTTAGCCACTTTCTAACTGTGCCTCTGTACTACTGATAGGAGCATGTGACGAGTGGTAAAGCGTGCACCTCTCAAGTTTAGAGGAATGGTGAATCCCACTTTCTCTATTTACCCTCAGCCTTATAACTGGTTGTCCTGGAAAGCCTGATTTAGATGTATGATCTGGCACATATCTGGTGCTTTTTATGATGATAAAGAGTCAGAAATAGTGTGAACACTTATGGGGATAGTGTGGGTCTGTTCCTGCTCACCACTGAAACTAGCAGCAAAATTCCTATTAACTTGGTTGGGAGCAGGACAGAGTCCTACTGCAGGAGAAGAGTATAGGGACTGGTGGTCAAAATCCAACAAAAGAGGTAATTTTATGTACTTGGATGTGATTATGTTACCCAACATATCTGAACTTCAGTGACTAACTACCTACGCACTTAGCCTATCCAAAATGCAAAGTAAACCAACCCAGCTTCAGACTTCTTTCACTGCAGTTGGATTAAACTGTTCTCCTGGGTCTCCAAGCATCCGTATGTCGGCTGCCAAGTCTCAGGGAAGCAGTGTGCTTGGCATCGTAAGAAAACTGATTGGCTGCAGAAGAACCCTTTATATGTAAGCTACTTATCATCGGGTGACTGAGCAACATCTGAGTGCAGGCAAAAATACCAGTGATCCACCCTAGGAGGAACATGGAAAGTTTTTCCTACCCTTAAACAAGATCAGCTAAACATCAGTATTTTCTTCACTACGCCAGACAACTCTGACTTATTCTGTCTTCCCTCAGAAGTAATTTTCCTCTACTTCTGATAATTCCTGGCTCTCCTGGACTCTCCTCCATTCAGCCCATGTCTTTCTTAGAGACTAACATCCAGCACGGGTCTGACCAGAGCATGATTTCATGTGCCTTATAGGCAGCATTCCTGTCTATATATACCAGCCTGTTTGCCTTTTCCACGAGATTGCTGAGTAATGTTCACCGGATTATCCACTATAATCCTCTCACCTTTTCTTCAGAGCTGCTATCCAGCAATTGATTAGTACTAGGTGTAAGAATCCTTCATTTGTTTTGAAGACACCATGTGAAAAAGGCTAGTAATCTGCCAGTACCCTTTTAAACTCTTTTTCACACGCGTTCACAGTCCCTTCCAGCAAAGCCAAAGTTACAGACACAGTGACTGCGCTGCATTACCTGATCCAGGTTCATGAAATGCTGTCTAGAAGTGGAACAAGGTCAGACCCAGGCTGGACACTCTTTGGTACAGGTTTCACTGTGACAGCTGATTGCTAGTATATATATTCTTTCTTCAGTTCTCCAGCTGCTTTTGCACCTGTTAGCTTCACCTAGACAGAGATGTGACCAACACAACAATGCCAATGAGAAACCAGGTCTACCTTCTTCTCATTGAAACCTCCTCCAGCTCAGTGTGCCACCTGCAGCCAAAAGGACAAACCACGCAACAAGCCCTGCAGGTGTGGCTTCATTGTCAGTGAGCTCACGGGTGTCACAGCAGCTCGGGGAAGCACACAGCCCGATGCCACTTCTGCCTTCAGTGGCACATGGAGGGAGCTTAGTTAAACCACCCTCCAATCCATACAGATAGTGACAACATATAACCAGGGCCACCTGATCTTTTTGGACATTACCGCCTTTGCAACCAGCCACCTGTGACTTGCCCACAATCACATGATGAGTGTTATCCACATCAATGTAAGTTGGATTTACTTCACCAAGGAACATGTGTTTTCAAAGTAAGAGACCAAAAACTATTTTTGTTCTCTTATGTGTCTAAGCGAGGATGGTGGTTTGCCCTACAACGCCACAGACCAATACGAAGTAGAAACTGGAGCTGTAGGTACTTGGACCACCAAAATACCAGTCTTGTTTCCTTATACCTGCTTTTCAGGACCGCTTTCATGGGCTATGAGTTCTTCGGCAAGGAAGGATGGTGCAGCGCTCTGCCGAGAGACAGGGGCCAAATGCAGAGGGGAATTCCTCCCAGCGCCCTGAGGTTTGTGGCAGAGTTGTAACAGGAAACTCCTACCAGCTCTCTCCAGTTCAGCAGCGCTGTCCATCCCTTCCTTCTCAGCAGTGGAATAGTCTTTAAAAGAAACCTTGTCTCCTTAACTATGAATTATTATACTGTTTTAAAAGCCCGGGGAAAAAAATCATCATATGTCTATATTGGAAACTTCATTGATTCTGGAACAACCCTTCTGTGGGACATTCAGTCCTGTGAATCTCTGAGAAATTCACAGAGGAGGAGGTCTGCGCTGCTCAGTGTCACTTCCATCTCATCAAAACCTTTGCTCGGCATCGTATGCAATGTCACACATGATAAGGACAAAAATACTTATAAAACACTTTTTGTGGTTTGTATTATTTTTCCTCTGGAGATCAGGAAGCTGACAATGAAAAGTATGGAAAGTATGAACAGGTCTTTATTTCACAGATGAGTTTCAGATATCCTATACGGATTTCAGTCTAAATTTTGTACTTTTTGAAACTTCAGCAATAACAAGTGTAAATTTAGCTGATATTTCTCAGTGTCTTACTGATACAGGGACATAGCTTTAAAGATGTTATGTTTAGACGGTTCTTTATTTCATTTTTTAAAAACTGGAGATTTTTTTTTCCCTGGCTGGTTAGAAGTTACATCTGTAACTGGTAACCAGAACAATTTACTAAGTTCACCATAATGCTGGGATGAGTTTATGTGCATTCCTAGTTCAGCAGTTACCCCTACCACAAGGAGTGGTCTTAAAGATGCATCTTAAAATGTCGGAAAATGAATCAGCCTTCTGCTGGAGCCTACTTCTCTAAAGTGCAGGAATTGCTTGCATATGCTTATATTTATTAAGAACAAATACATGATTAACAACTGAGACTTACTTTTTATGTCAAGGTAGGTCGGAATTAAAAATAGATAAGGGATTAACTCCCAAACACTATACTATCTGCACAGAGCTGCCAGAACTTGACAACACATCCAAGATAGTAATTTTGTACCAAAGCCAGTGTATGAGACAATCCAGTTCCCTATGCTGCAGTTATCATAAATCTAGTGACACCTTGGATGCCAAATGCTTGCTTTATGCTCCAAACGGGAAACAGTTGGATGACTAGGGATCCTTTAAAAACCCATGGATGTCAGCAGGAGTTTTTCCAAGGACCTGACACATGGTGCAGCGCAAACCTGTTCCACGAGAGGCTCACAAGTGCGTGTGTGTGCGCGTGCGTGTGTACTCCAACCCCTTTCCCTCTGGGAAGCCCACTGGGAAAGACCAGTCAGTCTGATGCTGGTACCGCAGCGCGCAGCACTCAGCTGGTTAATAGCTAGACGCTTGCATTTAGCACCGCTATCCACTCCATAGTAATCTCAGCTCTGCACTCGCTCCTGCTGCTGCCATAAAGAGACCGCAGCTGTGCGACTCTCTGCAGCAAGCATTACGGGTTGCTAAACTCTTCCTCCTCTAGCAATAAATTACACAGCAATATGGCTTCTAATTTCTGTCTGCAATTTTCAACCTCTTAATAGGGTCTCCTTAGCCATTACCTGCCCAGGTTACTTCCTTCTTCTGCAGTGCTGCTTATAACTCAGCATGGCAAAAGAACATGGCTGAAGCACAGGAGCTGACAACGACATGTTCTCAAAAGGCTGGAAAGCACCTTTTATTTAGCCCTCTGCTGGTAAGCTGAGGGCTTTCTTTCAAGGTATGTATTTTTTAAAGTCTGAGCACACCTCTGCTGTCCCAATCTTCAGCTGATTGTGAGTGGCTGCTATTACCAGGCATTGCAGAGTGGCTGAGCCCCACCCTGCTAACTGTTGTCTGTGGATCCTGACAAATGATGCTGGCACCTCAAATTAAAATAATCAGAGCATCGCCTAAATCAACAACGTGAGCTCCCCAAATTGCATTGGTTGTTGGCCTTTTTTGTATGCACAGAGAGCATTTGTTTTTACTGGCGAAGAGGAAGAAAGCTTTACACGCCTCCAGCGTCTAACCTCCCTGCAAGTCAGCTAAGTAACAAAAAGCATCTGTGTGTCAAGAGCTACACAGGTCTGGTGTGCAACTGCCAAAAGGCCATACCCATTTCACTGCCACTGGACTTCTCAGATGATGTTAACCCTTGTAAGCACATGGCTTTCTCAGCTCAGAATTTGCAACAGAAAAGGCTTTTCTATGCTAGGGAAATTAGGATGAGAGGCAGGTGTAGCATCCCCGTGCTCCCAAGTTCTGCTCCTGAAAGGCATCCTCAGTCCGAACAGTGCCTTAGCGCACGTAGGCTCAGCACGTGCTCATGTGCCATTCAAGAGAGGGCAAGGTTTAAGATCGCATTTCAACGCCATCCTACCTAAATAGGAAGCATGGGATTGAATTCACGGCTCTGTTGGGTTTGCTGGTGAAAAAGGCAAACAAATCCCTTGCCCAAGCTTCATTTCCCCCATTGATAAACAAATAGGCTGAAATTTTTGCAAGGTTCCTCGGGATGTACTCACGAAGAGGCTCAGAAGCTAGATATTACTGCTGTGAGTCCTCATAATTTACTACACATGCACAGTCCTGTGCTTTCCCAAATACAGAACAGAACAACCATCTTGCTGGTGACTGTACTTTACAAGGATTCAGCTGATGAAAGAATAGGCTTCATTCTGTACAAGATTAAAACAGTATTTGTAAAGCAGGTAAGGAGTTAGATACAAAGAGTGATTCCTGGAAGAGCAAGAGTGCTCGAGGAGAGACTGAGCATCACCGTGCACCCCCTTCCAGCCCCATCCTGCCCTCATCCCAGCTACCCAGCTACCCATCACTTTTAGCACAGCTTGTAAATGTCAAAGTCTCACCTCTGACTTCACATGAACATCTACGCCACTGCTACCACGGTGTGTGGCATCTGTCCTTAAAGTTACACTCCAGGCCAGAGTTGTTCAATAGTTTCCAAAAATGTAAATCTTTCACAACTATTTTACTTTACCAGAGACTTAACAACAACAAAATCACAAAAACTTTTCACCCGTTTTCAACTTCTTTTGCAAAGCATAATGTAAAAGGCACAAAACGAAATCCAGTATCTCAGCTCCTTGTCTGTGCTCAAGAGATGTTGGTGATGTGTTAAGGGCTAGGAATGTGCTGTGGAAACAATTCTAAATTTAAACAGTTGAGTTTGGGTAAGTCTGGAGACTGTCTAGAAATTTCTGAAGAGCAAGTTGGTTTCTGGTTTCTATTTGTTCCTAGTTTTCACTGATACCTTGACAGCAATTATTTTTTCATCGTATTTCTGCTTCTCTTGCTGTCATGTAAACATTCCTGAAGCAAAAATACAGATAAAACCCGAGACTGTCATTTTAGTTTTCAGACATTATAGGCATTTTTCTTTGGCTTTTGGCTTAAAATGGGCAAAGGCCATAACATTTCTTACACTGTGCATGAACTCCCAGTGTTTTATATGCTCCAGAAGTCAAGACAAGATACAACTGTGCTCGCACGGGTTTCTCTGTGCAAGGTCTGCCATGAAGCTGACTCATGATGTTGCTGCAGTCCAGGGCTGGGCGGCAGATTTGTGTGCAGGGAAACCTCTCTTCATCCTTTACAGCAAATGCAAACATAACATTTCCTCTCCCGCAGCTGATTTCCACTGAGGCTCACAGGAAACTCACGGGTTCCTATTGTGCTCACAATATAGATCTCATTTAGATTTAGTTTGTGATAATCCCTAGTTCACACATACTAAACCCATTCCTGGAAATATTTGCAGCAGGATACAGACTCTTTCTAACCCCACCAGGTCTTCCTCACCATAGAGTACTCTAGAAATCTGTTAAGGTCTCACCAGCCCTCAAGTTTTTCAGCTCAGAATATAAAAGGAGGACAGCTACAGCTACAGGAGAGTTTTCTATTTCAGGTACTTGGTTGTTAGGACTGCTGAGGAATGAGATGGCGGAGGAGTGGTTGTGATTAATCAGAGCCATAAATACAATTGCAAATAGGACAATGAGGGAAAAATGGGAATGGAAAAATTGGATTAAACTATGTACCAGCAATATTCAAATGGGCTTCACGATGAATTGCGACAGGGGGCTTTCTTTAGTTCTGAAACTTATGAAAGCACTTAAAGACATGGTTACTCCAGGAATGTGTTTGAGTGCACAGGATGGCTGCACTGCGCCAGACCATCTAGCCCATGCTCCATTCTAGCACAATGCCTAAAGCAGACGACCTCAGGAGCATGGCAAATAAATGTAAAACTTCTCTGCCAGCCTCTAGTAATTTGCAACTCAAAAATTACTTCTATCTAATGAGAAAGTCCTTCATGGATTCCACTTCCATAAGCATGCCTGGGTTCTCCTCAAGCCCAGGTGCACTCTGAGCATCCACCACAACCTGGAGAGAGGGGCTCTACAGCTTAACATCTCATTTTAGGAAGAACACCTCTTCGGGTTTGTTTTGTCCACGACTGCTACCCTCCTTAGACACCTACTAGTTCTTGTGCCAAAAGGTGTGAGTAGTATTTCCTTACCCTCTCTCTCCTAACACTCATGACCTTATAGACTTCTGCAGATTCTTCTCACTCACCTATTTTCCAAGCAGAAAAGTCCCAGCCTGCTTACTCTTTCTATATCTTGCTGCCCTTTTTTCTGCAGGCTTTAGGTCTGAAAACAACTGAATTCAGACAGATTTGATCATGTGCTTAACTTTAAGGACAAAAACATTACTTCCTAAATGAAGGCATAGGAAACTAGTGTATTAAGTCATCACAGCAATAGTAAACCATTGATTAAATGAATTTGCCACATCTTTCTATGTGATCCCCAACACCAGAGATTCTAATTTTCATGAACAATGTTCTCTGGAAGGACTCACAAAAATTGTGGAGAAGTGTTACAGTAAGATGATCTTGAGCACGAGATCTACTAGTCATGAGTTTTAATTTTGTGGCGTAATAGACAATAGGTGAAAGGGGAAAAAAAAGATATATTGGCTTTTCTGTCAGCAAATTTTCTGAAATTTATGGACGCCACATGATGCTCACTGCACTTGCTGAGTGTCCAACCCAGAAATGTAGAGTGCCTAAGTTACCAACAATTGTGATACCTAAACTACACCGGTACTATCTTTTCAAAAGATAATTGTATTACTATTTTCAAAGACCTGTTGAAAAATTAGTGCAATGCTATATGTAAACATATATGCACCTACCTCCCTTTTGGAAGGACTCTAAAACCTCACCTTGTGTAGGTTTAACTGGTGTGAAACTTATCTCCTTTGCAGGACAAGGATCCCCTCCTCATCCCTGTTGAATTATCTCCCATGCTCGTTCTAGCCCCTTGTGAAAGGCAGCACTGCTCAGACTGCACAGCCCTCTTCTGCAGTGCTGGCCCTGTACTCCCTTATATTTGTATGCACAATCCTGCACTGGCCTCTCTTAACACCAGCTGTATATAGGTGTGAAGGACTTCTTTAAATGGAGGGCCCCATTTACCAAATAATCAAACCTGCTCTGCAGGACTGCTTTCTGTCGTCGTATTTATTCCTCCACCACTCTTTATGTTACCTGCACACTATCAATTCTGATTTTTCATTTACATCAAAGTACCAAGAGAGAACACCTTCAAGCCTTGAAAAGCTGCTTCCTATAAGCTCTCTCCTGCCTTTGTTCTCAAGGAACAAGGCTCTGTTCAGCAGTGAACTAACAGCAACTTTTTGAGACCTGTCAGTCAGCCAGTCCTTAATCCATCTAAGGCAGACCCCACTGACATGGGGGGGGGGGCTCTTTTTAAACAACAATGTCCTGCCATACTAAGTCAAACACCTGATGACATTTAAGTAATGGTAGATCCAGCTCAACAAACTCATAATCTCATAGAAAAAGCAAGAATGGTCTTGTTCAACAGGAGGTATCTTTGACATGGCTACTTGAATGCCAATAATTACCTTTCGTTAATGCTTCACTGAGCTACTGGTTCTCAGAGCTGGGCACTGGTAAGTGGTAATCGTCATTACTGTTGTTTTGACTTGCTAAGAAAGTAAAAACATTTACATTTTAGTAGCTTCCCACTTGCATCTGTAGGCTGGACATCTCCTTAACCTGAAAACCTCCTCCAGCTCCTGCGCTTGTTGTTGCCCTAGTGGACGATTTCTCCTCGGTGCTGTCCCTCAATGATTGCCTTTAATTCACCTAATATATGGGTGACACATATTCACTGCATCATATGTACATTTGTACCCCAGATGCACCGATACATACTCAACGCCCCCACTTCCCAGCTTTATGACTGCTAGCTAAGTGATGGAAAATATTTACATTTTGTAAATGCTTGTCTATGTTTAGATCACTATCTCGTGGTGATCTCTGCAGTCCTAGAGAAGGGGGTCATATAATATATTGCGGAGCCACACAGTTTATTTATCCAAAATGTGATAAATTAACTCAGCTCACCTGTCCCCTGACCACCGAGCCTGCTTCCTCCGGGACTATTTGCATTCCAAACTTCTGAGCAACTCGCAGCGCAAATATTTTTTAAAGCCACAAAAATGCTTCCTTTTTCACCCAAATTTTACCTCCCGCACCCCTTCAGGAAAAGAGCAGACACAAGCACTGAAGTGTGCTATAGGAACAAGCTCAGAGAGAAGACGGCTTCTGACCTCCTCTTTTAACCTCTTGCTTGCCTCCTGCAAGGCATCTTCCCGCAGCGTTCAGAGCGGGCACCACTCGGCTCCGTTGGCGGTAGAGCAGCGGTGCTGTGGTGATTTAGGGTCAGGCTCAAACAGATGTTAAGAGCGGTGTGGCAAGACAGGAAGATTTACCAGTATCTGTCTGTGGCACACTTGATACCCAAGTCGGGAAATGTGATGTGACCTCTGCTCAAGGAAGATTCAGAAAACCAGTCGTTCCTGGCCATCGTAGGACCTCCCCAGGACACAGAGTTTATGTTTTCTTCCCAAGCAGAGAGAACTGGGTTCCACTTTTTAGTAGTTGTCTCACATCTCCCCACTTCTCAAACCAGACTGCCACAGTGCTCTGCATCTTGCTATAGTCAGTTTGTGAATTTTAGGAACTTCAGAAACAGGAAGATCTAAAAATCACAGCTTAAGCACGTGCAATGGCATTAAAAACATGTACATTTAAAGCTTCTTTTTTTTAGAATTACACATTCTGTTTTTTAAAGACTTATTTAGCTGTTTCTTACCCTGGTAAACCACATCATCCAAGTTCTTCTCAATCTTGCATGTATCCCTAACAGCTTTCTGAGACAAGGGCAAAGTCCATTATTCACAGTTTACAGATGGAAAATGCATGCATAGAGAGGCTAAGTACTTGCTGCTGGCAAAACAAGTGGCTAACTCATGTTCACCAAGGTTTAGATTAATGTCCTAACAGTTAGACCCCTTTTTTCCTCTTCCCATGATACTTGCCTCTGTGCCAGACAGGCACATATTAAAGCTGTGATTAGTCAAAGTACAAAATCAAACTCTTCAAAAGGCATCAGCCTTCTGGTGCAAATATTCATATTTCCATGTTTGGATTTCGTTTTCCTTAAATACTCAGTGATGCACACTTAAAATTTACTCTGCCTGTCTTCCTGGCAAGCTCATTTGCCATGGTGATTATGGAAGCAAGCATAAATGTACAAGCAACAGTGTGTAGAATTCCCAATGGTAAATGGATTTCTTTCCATATGCCTAGCATTCAACCAGTTTGATTGAACAGTGCTGGTGTCAGCTTCTGCTCATCTGAGTGAGATACTGCAGCTTGTTAAAATAGAGGGAACACCAAGCTGAACCAAAATGCCACCTTTTTCTTCTTCTAAGAAAAGCCATGCAACTTTTGAGGATTGACCTTATTTTAGCCAACCGGTGGCAGAAGAGAAATGCCTAACTTGTGTCATGTCACTCATCCTGAAGGAACAAAGCTTACACTAGAAATAAACTTCTCTGCATTCTGACAAACATTTGCAGCAGCCCAAGCACAGGAGAAAAGCTACCTGATGAGCTTATACGGAAAACCTGTTGCTCTGCAGAGTGGGTAAGCAAACAAGTCAGTTCATGGACCCACATTCAAGCTTAAACTAAGGCTGAGTATTTTTGATGCTGAAGTAATATTCTTTCAGTCTAATTCACTGCATACATTACTATACTATGTTTTATTTGTTGCCAGAAATAGAAACCAAAAAGAAAATATATAGAGAAAATGAAGATCCAGATTCTCATGGCCTTCTCTCATATCAGCATAAACCTACTGTAAAAAGCTGCAATACACCAGGTCATAATTTTACATACATAATGGCCTCACTAGTGTGACATGCAAAGCACCAAGAAGCAGAGCATCTGATTTACTTTGCTGAAAGGTTTAAGCACATCATGTGGAGTGGAAATGGGTGCCACTTGGTTTTCTGTTATATAGTGGTCAAAAGAAGCAGCAATAATGGAAATCATTTTTTTTAATGTGGAGACGGAAGTTTTTCAGAGCTATGAACAGCAGCAATGCGTGGAGCAGCTCAGCAGTACAGTTCTGCTGTACAGGAGTCCCAAACCAGAGGCAGTGGCGAGGGTTGCCTCCAGGGGAACATTCCTGGTGTTCCCATTTGGAGATCTGGCAATGCCTATACTGACAGAAAACTGTGAACCAGCTTAAAAATATGCATCTACTTCCCGCTGCCTGAAAATTAAGCGGTTATAGTATCCTCTCCGCGTATCAAGTGATACCATTTGCTCTTTTTCAGGGAATATTTTAGAGAGGAAAAAACCCCAATCTGTTTGTTTTACATCTGGTTATTTTAAATCTCCGTGGACCTATTAGTGGAATAGCGGACTTAAAGAAAACAGCTTGGAACAGCAGCAGCAGCAGCAGCAGCAGCAGCAGCAGCAGGAGCCATTCCTCTTACTACAAAGGAAATCTGTAATCTCTGCCGGCCACAGTAAAACGTAGCATCTGTTGATCACTGAGGGAACCGGGGAAGGGAACGTAAAACCCATGCGGGCTCTGCCATCTTCTGTCATTTCCCTTCAGACCTCCAGGTGTGTGGTCCCCGGCACAGACCGTGCCATCCGACTGGGACCCGCACAGCTGCATCAACATCTCAGCCATGGGGAAGAAGAAGAGCTGGGTGTCACTCGAACAAGGGCAGGCTGTGTGGGGCTGGCAGACTGGCAGTGCCCATGGAAACACAGGCCTTTTGACACGGCGACTGTGCCGTGCTAGAAGATGAGCTGGCAATTTCTGTGTGCCAGGATGATGGTGGTTTTTAAACACCCAGGCCCCATCCTCGCCAGGTGTCACTGCCCACGTTCCTCTGAGGTCTGCACCAGCTGAGCCCATAGCTCACTCCAAATTATGGTACTAAATGTGAAAACAAAAGTTTTAGCTAAAATGGGGCAAAATCCTGCCTAAACTTTACCCCTGGCAGGGATGCAACTCGGCAGGGAATTTGTCTGAAAGCATGTGCTCAGCTATGGAGCCGAGGTGACAGTTTAACTAGTAGATCAAATAATTACACCATTTTGATAATGCAGTGTTTGTATTCGATTGTCTTAAAAATTGGTAATATCACAATTATTTTCTGCAGTAAAAGCCACCCTGCAGCAGCAGATCATTTTGTTTAACTTCTTAATCAGCTAAGCTAAAGCTCCCACTGTGAGGAAATATCTTTTCAGCAGAGTACTGATTTTCTCCCGCAATCTCCCCTCCTCCCCATTTACTCCTTTTCTTCTCCATCAAAA
>NW_008825208.1:6904470-6910063 GCF_000699105.1 Pygoscelis adeliae
CCCCACCAAATCCTGCAAAGCAGACTTTAACCACTCGTTTCCCGAACTCCACGCACAACTTTGCAAAAGCCAGGCTCTCCAGGCGCTTCCCAGCCACCGTGCCGGAATCCCCCCTTCCCTCCACAACCCGCAGCTATGGACAAAAGAGCAAGTAAAATGAAACTGACTTACTGCTATGGCTTGGAGCCTTTCCTTGTGCAACTCTGCTTCCGCCATCCTGGAGAGAAGGACACCGGAGGAGAGAGAGGGAGACGGGTCGGGGGTGGACAGTCACCCCGGGGGAACTGGAGTAATTGCAAAGAAAGCCGAGCTCCTGCGTAGTAGTCAGCCACTTTTGGAGGCACTGCAGGCTGGCTCACGGTAGGATCATTTTAGTCACTGGACCAGTGCCTGCCTCGCTGCCTGTCTCCCAGCTGTATTGCTAACTGCATTTCATTGCTGCTTCTGTGTGCTGTTGCTGTCACACAAGCCATGTATGCACTCTCCAAGCAGCTGAGCGCAGGGATAGCTCGCATGGCTATAATTTTTTGCGTTGACGTCTCAGCTCATTTGCTCCTCCTATGGGGCGCTGGGTCACGACAGGAGCTCGACATCAGTAGCGTGCACAGTAATCCAAATCTGCATGACTGCAGCAGAGGAGGCAGACAGCTGTGCCACAGCATGTCCTTAGCGAGCAGCGTGGCAGGGAGGGAAGGATGGTGGCACATGGCGCGGCAAGCGGGAGCCGCGGCAGGCAGGCAGGCAGGGGCTGCAGGTTAAAGCAGGTTTGGCTAAGGTAAAGGACAAGGCCGGCAGGAGAAGGGAGGGCATGGACCATGGGGGAACAGCACAGCCGCTCGTGAATGCAGTGGTAGCATGGCATGCTGCAAAAGGCTGCTGCTTCAGGGCAGCCTTTAAGAGCAGTGGTGAAGAACATGGGGGGCGGAGGGGAGAGAGAAGGTGTCCATGCACCCTGCACGTGCATTGCACATTAAAACACTGTATTGACATCAGACACTCGAAAGTGACAAAGCTGTTGTAAAAACAGTCTGACTGAAGACCCCAGGTGTGTTATAAATAGGGAAGGAGGCAGGTGGGGAAGGGAGGGGAGGCCTGAGCCACTGTTGTGAGGGTATCCTTGATTTCAAGTGTGGCTTTGGTTTTGCATGCAACCTCCTCACTTTTTTTTTTTTAATGATCTCCCATCTCCTTTGGTTTCTTATAAACAGCAAAGAAGCCCCCCACTCTCTCCCAGCCTCGTCCCTCGGGGTGCTACTGCAGGGGTGAGCACAGGGCTGCCCCGGTGGAGGGACGCCCCTGAGCCAGGACAGCCACTGGGCCGGCTGGAGGGCTGGGCAGGGGCTGAGCATGGCATCCTGCTGGTGTCCTGCCACAAGAAGCAGAAGTGCATTTTGCAGCATATAATTTTGGTTTAATAACCCCATGCTGACAAGACAGGGAAACACCATCGTCTTGGAGGAAAGCAGTCTGGAGGTCACCCTGCTTTCCCTGTGCCTGCCCTTTCGTGTGCCACCCAGCCTGGCATTTTACCTCTCTGCTGGCACCCCTGTCTCCTCTCCCAGACATCCTCCACCTCCATGCCATTTCCAGCTCCAGGATGTGCCACTTGCTGCAGGCTGCTTTTTAAGGCAGCTGCTTTCTTAAGTGTTTCCACCTCCTGGTTCCATTTCCCTTCCTGGTGCCCAGCCTCCTTGTCTCGTGACAGCATGTCAAAGTAACTTCTTGCTTAGCTTTGCCTCCGTGAAAGAGGTCCTTTGTTGTATAGAAAACTCACAGAACATTATATAATTCCGGTAGTCTCTGTGGCCAAAAGGCGAAGTTTTACTGCCATATCCCAAGTGAGGCAGTATCTGTAAGTCGGTGTTGGGGTGGGCTCACAGCTAGGGGAAATGCAACAATTCCAGCTTAAACTGGGATACTCTTTCAGTCTTCCAGCTTTAAGTAATTTGTTGGATGGCATCTGTCCTGTAGCTTATTTGGTCCCTTTCAGCTTGTTGTTTTTCTGCAAAATCTCTTTTTTGTTTTCAGTCACCACATAAAGGTCCATGTATTGCTGCTTATATTGCTACAGCTGGTTTTGAAATATCCCGTCACACAGGATCCAGACATCTATACTCCCACACGTGCACTGAGAACATACACGGGCAACTCCTACTAAGACTTGCAAGCTATGCAATTAAATCCCTTCAATACCCTTCTCATGTTTTGCTGTTAAGCCTTGCCCAGGGGAGGAATTCTGCTACAGGCTATATCCAGCAAAGGCGGGGGTATGCCCGAGTGCTAACTGGAGCTGGAGCTGAGGTGGGCAACCTATTCACTCCACGACCTGTTAGTCACGTTAGATGCTGCCGCAGTGGTGTGTGAAATGCACCACAGTAGGCCATCCCCTCTTTCCTTCCACATGGCATCCACTCAGCAAAGCATTTAAACATATATTTAAGTGCATTCAAGGTAGTCATATATAAAAGCGCACGTGCGCTTCTCACTTCTGATAGGAAACCTCGCGACAGTTTGTGAAGGACAGTAACTGCAGCTAAGCTGGCCACTATATTCGCCCCACGTTCATCCTTTCTCCTGTTTAACTGCAGTGCTTGTTGCAGGTGAGGGGTAAGCAGGGTGCATCCTAGGGAGTGCTGGGGCCTTCCTGGCCCCAGTGAAACATGCTGCAAGGCTGTGCACCCCTCTTCAGTTTAGTTTGCCAAGGAAACATGGATCGGTTCTGCTGCAGCAGCCCACCCTGCCAGCTCTTTACGACTGTACAGGAATGATAGAGGATGCATGAGCAGCGGAGCAGTTTCTTGCTGGTGACCTGCAATGCAGAGGAAAGGCTGGAAGTCAAAAAAAAACCCTACAGTGTCTTTCTTTTGTATAGCTTGAAGCCTGTGATGCAGTGAGGTGGGAATCCTTCACCCAGGTCGTTCACAGAGCACACCCAGGTGAAATGACCTCTATAAGGTGACTTACTAGGTCTTGACAGAGTCTGCAAGGGACAGCACCTGTGGACATTTGCTTAGCGAAGGCAGCTTTAAATGAAACAAAACAACGACTCAGTCCATTTTTACACATTTTTTTGTCCATGTTGGTTAAGATTTTTGTTTCCAGAATGTTTTTTCTATGTTGGTAAGGAACTTTAACAAAAAAATAGGAAATTTTGTTAAGCCTCACAGATTTTTATTTGTTTTGATATACTTTTAGGGCAGGAGGGCAGGGTAGTATTTCCAAATTTTGAAGACACTAAGAAAACAAGAGAGGTT
Organism: Pygoscelis adeliae; assembly: GCF_000699105.1. Lineage (NCBI taxonomy): Eukaryota > Metazoa > Chordata > Aves > Sphenisciformes > Spheniscidae > Pygoscelis > Pygoscelis adeliae. The sequence continues at coordinate 6,907,725 of NW_008825208.1, forward strand.
GGAGGGTGTAGGGAGGAGCAAGAAGATTCTAGAAGAGTAAGCAAGCAAGAGGAAATAAGTATTTTAATATACTTTGTTCGGTAGCTGGTAATGCAGAAGAAAGGAAAAACGTCCCTATTATTTTTCAAATGTCAGTTAAAAGGCTGTTCTTTTCACCACAATTTTTAAAAGAGCAAAAAGTGCTACATCTTAATAATGTGTGAATTGCATCCCATTTCTATGCAAAACAGATTTTTATTTTAATTTCTTTGGAAAAGAGTGTAGGAAGCAATCTGTAGTCCCTGCTTGATGCTGGAGACGATCCGGAAAGAACTCTGAGCTATGTGTAGCCTGAACTTTTAATGAGGCAACCTAGTTGCATGGTGAAAATCAGGTTCTTGTCCTTGCCATGGAGCTGAGCTGAATGAGGAAAGGTTCTAGTCTAAATCACCTGTGTTTGTTTTTCGGCAAACCTTTTTTAAAAAAAAAACCTATTTTTTTTTTGCCATTGCCCTGCATACAACCAGAACCCTTCTGCATGATGCCAGGCATCTTGTCCTTGGTGCAAAACCCTTGGCTTCCCATCCTCCTGGCTGTTGGTGGGACTGAATCAGTCTGAGAAAAAAGACTTTGGCCTGAAGACTGTGTAAGGAAGGCACATGCATACACATGAAGGTCAGGATTAACGCCTCAGCCATTGCAAATGCATCGACATACTTTTGTGGTGACAAGTTAGTGGTTGGATCCTGGCAGTAGTTGTCAAGAAAACACAGAGCAAGGAGGGAAAACAGGCTTCGCATTTGCATTTCAGATTGTTTAGGAGGAGATACTTCTGGCTTTTAAAATTACCACATGCCAGCGTGTTGCATTGTGCTGCACTAACGCTGTTCTGGCATCCTCACTATTGTCGAGCATTCCTCCCTAGGGCATATTTGAACCATATTATTTTCATCTAAGTTGAAATTCTGAGGTTTGATTAATCTGTTTTTTATCTTCCTTACCAGACTCTGGCCTCAGATGCTATATTAAAATAGGCCAGGAATGAAAAGTTCATCTAAACTTTTAGATTCTTGGGCCCATCGTCCATGCTTACTTTTTGGACTCCCTCAAACACGGCGTCTCGCACAACACAGCCTTTGAAATTTTTGGCAGTGGCACCATCCGACATTTCCAGGAGAGGCTATTCCATCTGCAGTTTTAATGGGGGCTCTCAGCCTCGTCAGACAACAGTCTGTTGCTGTCATTCTCTCTCCCATACCGAGGCTGCTGGCTGGGGGTGCACAGTGCTTGCAGCACCAGGGGCTGTGCTCGGGCCACCTGGAACCTCACTGCTGTGAGCTGCACCTCAGAGACCCCCATCCCAATGAGCCATCACCCCGGGACAGTTGTCTTCATCCTGCCCAGACATGTTAACCCAGTAAGCAGTGGCTGCATGGGGGGGCTGAGTGTCCAAGCCCTTGTATACCCACTCTGTGTGGCTCGTGGTAGGGGTCCCCGGTCTGTTGCCACTCATGACTTGCAGTGGTGAAAGTGAGAAGTGGCTGAAGACCCGATTACATGCCCTCACCCCTCCACTGCGGGGTGGCAGATGCTAGCACTGGTACACCTCCTCCGGTCCCCACTGCCCCTCACGTGGGGTTTCATGGGCACAGCCCCCAGGTGGTGTAGGCTGGTGGGAAAACCAGCCCAAGTGACAGGACAAGCAAAGGCTGGGAAATCCCCTCTCCACCTCCCACAGCATTTCACACCTGGAAAATGCAGATGGGAAAACCATAAGTGCTATGTCTGGAGTTGAACAGGAGGGCAGTGGCAGAGCTCAACCTATACCTCTGAGTCCAGTTCTGTAAGTGCACAAGATCATTCTTTCTTCACTGAAAAAAATCTTTATTTCAGACTTGGTTTAACTGAAGTTGTTTCCTCCCCCCTTTTTCTGTTATTTCAGTTTTGCCGCTTGCTACCAAGACATGGAGTTGAAGCGTGCACAGCAGGAGATGGCATTGTTTGAGAAATAAAAAGCTAGAGCACAGGGCTTTGTTTTAAACTTTCCCAAGACAGCAGGCTTATGAATAGGTAAGCCATAATTTATTAATAAGCGCAGCCTATTAGGTTTTTCCGTGTTTGCTGGGTTTCGTTCTGCAGCCATGGGGAGCTTGCAGTGACACACGGTCAGTGTGACACACTCATCTCAACGGACCACCAGACACTGTGAGTGGAAGGGGCCCTCAAGAGCCTCCGCAGAGCAGAGGTGTCCTGGCCAAATCATGTCTGTTGTCCACAAACAGTTGCTTGTAAGTGATTCTGCTGGTAGCAGGGACAGGAAGCAATGGCTCTCCTGAGCCCTCTTGTCCTGTCAGACCCCT
>NW_008825208.1:6911158-6925268 GCF_000699105.1 Pygoscelis adeliae
AGATTTATTCAACACCTTCAGTCCTTGGCAGTAATTAAGGAAGGAAGCCACAGAGCACTCCCTGTCAAGGCCTGCAGGTCAGTAAACCAGGAGATCCTGTTTGCAGTGACTTTCCTTGAAGTAGAGAAGAACAAGAAGAAATGATGTACGCATTTCACCTTTCTCCCTTCTTTCCTCTTCTGGTAGATGGGGTTATTTGAAGCTTCCCAGGTAGAGGAAGCAGCCTGTCTCCTCTTGGGGTTTCAGTGCCAGCTGCTAGCACCGCAGGTCGCTTACCCAGCTAACACCTTGCTGCAGGAGTCTAGCCTGGTTTCTGGGGAGCAGAGGGGGAATGGACGACCTGCAGAGGAGAAATGTAAGGCAACCTTTCCCAATCTCCTTTACTCTCTCTGAAATTACACAAAAAGAAAATCCTGGTTAGTCCTTACCTTCCACCTTCTATTCTCAGTGCCTCCCTTGAGGCTTTACATCCAGCTGGGGCAGAGAGGGGTGACAAGAGCAAGTAATACTCCCAGCACTACAGTGCAGGGCAGAGAGATACCTGTGAATAGGACAACTCTTCACTAAAAAGGGAATTTTTGTTGAATTTCTATTCTACCAGCATAACGATGCCACTTGAAATAGGTCACCACCCCTTAGCTGCGCATCCCTCTGTACCTGTTAATGAGCTGAGATTCATGTGTACACCAGGACTTGTGTTATCCACCCCATTAGAAACATTTTGTGGCACTGAGTTTCATGGACCCTGACAACTTTAATGCTGATAGGGAAGAGACTCTTGCCCCTTTTGCCCCTTAAACCTCGCTTGGCTATTCAAATCTGCCAAGAGAAAGAGGAAAAAATGTACTTTTTTTTACTTTGGATTTAAAAATTAAAGCTTGGTTCCCATAGATTCTGGCATGTCCCTCCCCTTTCTGTTCAAATAACCCAGATTGCAGCAGGAAAGCTGCTTTTAGCAGAGTTTATTTCTGTTCTTCTGCCTGCTGATCATCATCCACATATAGTACATAGCTGAAATGATATTCCGTTAAAAACTGAAAAATATTTACTGCTGAGGTTTATGTTAGTACACTGGATTTTCCTTCAGAAGTGAGATAATAAAGAAAAGAAAGAAATTACCTGCAGCCCTACTGGCAAAAGCTATAGAAGAGGTGAAAATAAACTACTGCCCCAGAAGGTAACTGGGGCCAGAATCTGAATATTTGGATTTTATTGCTGCGCTGATCACTGTGTGACCTTTGCTTCCGTCCCCCTTTATATGACAAAAGGATAACTTAATACCTGCTTTTTAAGCACCTTTTTGGCTCCAGACGTTCTAGTCCATCCTCAGTTTGGTCTCCTATCCTAACAGGCTCCTCAAAGAAGGACTTGGGGATTGGCATTGGGTTTGCAATGCCAAAAAAGTAAAGAGGAGTCCACTCCAGTCTACAGGGGCAGCTTTTGTTAATGACAAGCTTTCAGCTAAGGTTAAATAACCAGGAAATTTATGATGGCATGCGTTCCTCCTCTGCGGAGGGGCTGCCCAGAGAGGTGTCTTCAGCTTGCCTGCATCAAGGCCATAATTTAATGATGGGCGTTTCAGATCAGTCCACCTCAACTCCAGCACGTTATAGCAATGAAAGAGATGGCATTTTTTTTTCTTCTCTTTGATGAAGATGAGTTAAATCCACCCATTCAAATAAGGGGTCTGACAGTACTTTGAAAGAGGAGCAAGTCAGATCAGAGTCAGGCCTACTTATCACAGCCCGTCTTTCTGAAATTCTCCAGAGATGTGTCATGTAGCCTTTGAGCCTGCTAGCCAGTGGTGCCACCTCTAAAAAAAGGACCCTCTAATGACAGATTTTTTAGGCAGTATCCCATCTTTGGTCCTCTGACCTGAAAAAACTGGAAACCTTTCACACAGAAGTCATCTCCTGGCCTTTTGGCCTCTGCTTCAGATTGTGGCAGAGTTACATAGAAGGAGCAGAGACAAAAAATAACTGGCTACTTTCTGGATCCATGCTGGAAGTTTAATATGAATTTTGGATCAGTCTACACTACACCCAAATTCGTACATCCAACTTTTGTTGTTAGCTAGGGAATTCATTAAGCTTTTCACAGCCTGAGGCAGCCACAAGGTGCCAAGAGTTTGCCTTGAACCAGCGTAAGGCGTGGTATGTATTATGCAAAGCCACTGAATTGCATATGTGCAAGTGATTTCTTCCAAGGATCGTTAAGGCTGTTGTTTCTTCTCCATGGTCCCACTTGCAGTGCTCAACTCAAAGGCATGCAAACACACTGTGATGTCGCTTTGGTAGGAAAGGTATCCCCAGTGGTTCCTTGCTCAGGACCACTGCAGGTATGTAGTATTCCATCTAATGCTTTTTAAAGACTAGGGCTACAGACAGCAGCAGCAGATGCTGAGAAAAATCATAATGAGGCTTCCTGATGAAAATGCAAGTTCCACTGACTTCCTATTCTTGTCACTCTAACGGTATTATTTTATACTTTAATGTTATAAAGTACAAATTGGAGAACTGTTTTACATTATACTGCATACTACATACAAGCCTCACTCAAGATGAGATTATCATTAAACTGATATCTCTGGCATGCAGCTAATTAGGAAATCATCTTTATATCTTGCACCTCTAATGTACAAATGCCTTGTCTGGTAAGTAGCATTCAGAAGAGACAGTAATCATTAAACCTAGTAGTCAGTAGTTCCTAGGATGAAATTTAATGCTGATTTACAAAGCAGTCTAAATGATTGACATTGTCTGCCACTAATTTTAGTGGAAAATGATTCTTAATCCTCTAGACTGCTTTGAAAATCCTTGTCAACATGTCTACATTTTAAGCTTCTGCATATATTCCAATTTTGGAACCTGGAAGAGAGTACAATATGTAATTGTTTCAACACTAAGCAGTCACCCAACCTTTTAAATAAAGATATTTGAGAAAAGGCTGAATGCTTTAACCCTGAATACTTCTAGTTATGTCTTAATTTAGTACTTAATCAGGCTTTTCATCTTTCTCCAGCTTGCTCTGGTTGATATCTCTTGTACTGGAGGATAACAAAACGTGGAGCAAGGCTGCAGGTATCCTCAACCTCATGGTAAATTCAGACCTTGTGGAGAGGTCTGAAGGGATGGTCACCTGTAGCTAGGATAGTTACTGCTAGGTGTGCCAGGAATGAAAAGAAAGAGGCCCCCTGTGAGGCTGGGACTGGTTTACAACAGGCAGGTAACACGACAGAGCCTACTGTAGTTATGTGCTCTAGGTACTAGTTCATCACAAATTAAAATAATAGTAACCATGTAGCAGGGCCCTCTGCACAAGTGGAGAAGAAGGAGACATGTCAGGTTGCTAATTTAACAAAATAAGACCTTTTTTTCTTGAATAATTCTTGTGCAGAACTAGAGCCTTGCAGATTTCTCCTAGGAGGTTTGAATCAATTTAGTGAAGGTGAAGAAAATCCATCAGTTGAGGCCTGCTTCTGCCACTGCCCACTCTTCACAGCATAACAGTCTGAGACTCTTTCATAAGGATGGTAGAGGAGCATTTCTTTGCTTATAAAATTATAAGGAGAGAAAGAGATACAGCTAATGAAAAAAATACATCTCTTCTTCATGATGTTACCCAACATGATCATCTACTCTTCTTTTCTCATAGAAAAGAAAAATGGTCTCCCTTTTTCTGTTTTCCCTTGATTTCTTTAGATGACTGATTTATTTCAATCTTCTGATGTTATGGGCAATACAACATTTGCAGTTTGGGCACTCACCAAAGGCATGGAGAGTGCTGTACTTTCTGTCTGCATTAGATCTATTTAGGCAACTTAACTTTCTCCACATGTTAGACTGTTCCTATTGTGGAAAAATATACTTTTTAAAGATTGATAAAGTACTTCCAGTTGAGATTTGGCAGAAGACAAAGCGTTTGTTGATTCTAGTGCCCAATCACACAGTGTGGTTTTATGTCTGTTTCAGGATACTTCTAGCTTGCGTAAACCTGCATACATATGTCTACAGCAGATGCCAATATTGTATCTGGTGTGTGATGGCAATGAGGTGGCAGCGCCCTGGATGTGTCTGTTTTAAACAACATCTTCACCAGATCTTCTAGTTGCCAAATTACTAATTGCTAAGCCCCAATTCAGCTATACTGAATGCACGTATCTCCATGTTGATGTGAGAGTCCCATTTAAGGATGGTGGCACTTTTCGGAAAACTGGGACCATATGAAAGAAAGGACTTTTAAAGTTGTATTTTGAGTTCTCACATTTCAGATCTATCTAGGAATTTCAGTATTTTTTTTCCCCAGATTACACACATAGAAAGATGTAGAAGTGTAACAGCATTTGCAGTTTATTTCACATGGGGTGTGTAAGTGAGGCTTTCAAGCCCCTAGTATTCTACTTGAATAACAAACTTATATATATGTCTCCAAATCAGTAACACTACTTGCAAAACAAACCCTAACCTAAACAACATCAGACAATTTTATTTAGTAGCGTAGATCAATAAGCAGACACTCTGTAGATGTGGTTACTAATCAAGCCCTGACAACTTGCACATCACTTCTCCTTTCATGAAGATGTTTCTTTGCCTGCTGTCTTCTTGTTCTTTTAATGTGAACCCCTCAATACTGGGAATGCTTGCTGTGTGGCTACTGAGGAAGAATGATGATTAGTTAAATTACATCTGGCATTGCAATAGTTGCACCTACAAAAAATCAAGCTAATATTTAGTGTTTAAGAAGAAGTACCATGAGTGGCAAAATAATGATAGTTTATCAAATCTAGCTTACACACAAGATATGCATTAATTTTAATGAGATAGAAAGATTAAAAACCACTCCCATTTTACTTGGTGAGTTTCTCAAAAGGTTTGATTTTTTTCCTAAAGGTAAGACACGTTCAGAGAAAAGCACTTTACACTGTTTTTTACTTTTATACAGAGTAAATGTGGGAATATAAACTTGCAAATGATGTGATGTATTTGTATTTTTGGTTAAAAAATTATTTGAAATCCTGCTTATTAGTCCGTTCAAAATAATACTGTTTTGCCTGGGAACTCACAATCAGAGCTTGAAAAACAACTCTGGATTTGATTTCCCTTTCAAAATATCCTGTTATTGAACCATGTTGCACTTGTTATCAACCTAAGTTTCCAGCCTCTACTGATTTACAGTTAGTTCTGACTGTCAGTAGTATATTGTGGCTAGGAGTTCCACAAATTAGCTCAAAAAAATGCTTCTTTTTAATAGCCTTTTTTTTTTTCCTTGGTTTCACTGCACCTGTTATCCAGCTATCAGAGTTTTGATCTAATACTCTAAGGTGCCTATCTCATCCCGTGATGAAAGTGTACCAGCTGTGAAATTTTATAATGGGAATCATTCCTGCAATCGATATGAGCACAGTTTTCCCAAACGCTACAGAAAACCCACTATTGCAGAAACAAAGTGTAGCTCATAATCTTCTGGAGGGAGGCAGAGAGGAAGAAAGATGCAAAACAAAAGGAACATTCTTGATACTTTGAAGAGAAACAAAGAATGCACTGAGAAAAATGAGTTAATAATGTAAAAATGGCAGGAAAAACAGAGGTTGCCTTTAGATTGGAGATCTGGTGTGCATTGTTGAATTAAAATGGTGTTTCAGGGGAAGCTGAGCAAGTATCCTAGTCTGTTATTTTTACGTAAAAGATTCCACAATAAGCATTAGCTTGGCTTTTGTTTGCCTTGAGTGAGCTGCAATTTCAGCAGCTAGAAAGCCAGGGAGTTGAATGCAGCATTGCAGCAAGTAGGAAGCTGGAAAAACCTTTTGGCAGTGCCCACATCAGAGAGGACTGTGAATAAAAATTGGTTCAAAAAGCTTTAAAAGGTGGTTTAGTTTGTTTTGGAGATCAGCAGATGAAGCTTAAATTTTTATATGGATGTGCCCACCTGTATAAGGAGCTCCACATGCAACCTAGGCAGTTCTTTTTCCTTTTGCTGAAAAACTCATCCTGTTGTATGCCTAACTGAGCAACCTAAGGTCCACGGATACGGCAGTTATTGCAGTTTTAATGCTTATTTAAGTTGTGATCTTTGGCTCTGGATAAATCACTGTGTGATGACAAATACTGGCTATGACAATGCGGATGACATGCAGTGCGATGTCTCATAGTACCTTTCACCCCCCAGAGCAGTTTACAAGCCACGGTTTGTATTTGGAGCCCTTGAACAGACGTCCTCCAAGTGGTAATCCCACTGAAGTCACACAACCCTCTGCTTGTGGGGCCTCTTTTGCATGTTTTGCCCCATACAGCCAGGATTTACTCAACTGCTGAGTCTGTGTAGTACAAGGTGCTACCATTTGTAGGTTTTTGAACCGTGGAAGGCTTTCTTGGGTGCGGAGAGGGCTGAAGGAGTGGGGTTTTGCCTGCAGGAGATGGGATAGCCTTCTGACACAGGACTGGGGTGCAGGAGGTCCGAGGTCTGTTCCTGGTTGTTTTGCCCCCCTGTGCCACCCCCACATAGGGCTTCTTCTCCCCACAGCTCCAAACACTTGCAAAGCCCAGTGCGGTCTCTGCCAATGCGCAGCCTGGCCGAGATGTGATGGGAACGCTGCCGGGAACTGCAGGAGAGGCTGAGAGTCCTCCTGGATTTCCACAAATGGCTGTTTCCCATGGCTTATAACTTAGCCAGCTTTCAGAGAGGATATTTTAAGTCAAAGCAGAGCATATTCTGTTTTCAGTGGTTTGCATTCCCTGTTTCAATACTTTAGCCTAATCTGCTGATGTTTCAGAGCTGCTAAAATAAGACATATACACACTGAGAAAAGAAAAAGTGAAAATGTTTCTGCTGCCCAGATATAGAGTTGCTGCTACCATTGCAGCTACATATCCTCACAGAGTGGCATGAACTGAGAGCAACTTTTAACTCACGGTTGCTTCAGCTTCACTGGCAGATCAGATGTCTCCCCAAAAGCAGCACAGCCCGTGCCTTACCGCTAAAGAATGTGTAACAGTGGTAGACTACCAATCTTCCCAGGGCATTACAGCTGTAACTGAAGTCAGTGCAGTACACAAAAATACCTCAGTGCATTCAAAGTAATTCAACCTTAGCAGCAAGGACATGCACATGGGCAGAGTTAAGCTTTTGTCCTCCCCACCTTTTACCCTAAGGCCACATTTTTATGCTAGCTATCAGGAAAGGGGCTAAAAGGGCAGCAGGTCAAGGCAGACAGGACAAACGTGGCGCTCTGAATAGAGAAAACTGTTGCTGTGATCTGTTCCCAACAGGCTGACACTTGGAGGGGTTGTCATGCGCTTGTGCTGGAGTTAAAAGGCCTTATAAGGCAAAGCCTGAACAAACTGTTAAGCAGACTGAAGTGTTCCTCAGTGCTGAAAAACCTCCAGGGAATGCACAACATACCCCTGGCAAAGATTACAGCATATTTTACAGCAAGCTCATAGAGTAACAAAGCAGATATTGTATCTTTGAATTTCAGGCTCTGCAGGCTACTCTCAGCAAGAAAATTAAGATCAGGTCCCCTTCTTGGATTCATTTTACTGCAGTGGGACAAACTAAGTGTCATTCATTAAATCTGTCTTTAAGATTTCATAAAGTTGCACATTGAGTCTTCTTCTGGAAAGATTGTCACCACAGCAGAAAACTTATTTGGAGGCCTCTGTGAGCTTATGGCTGGACAAGCCAGATCTATTTAAGCTGTGGCAGTAGTCAATATCAGTGACAAGATGAGGATACCTTGCTCATGAAATCTCCACAGTAAACCAGCCCTGCTTTGCCACCCTCCAGCTCACTTGGGGTCATGAGGTGTGAGGACTTCCACCCCCTCCTCTTTTCCCTTAGTGGTTCAGGAGAAGGTGTGGCACAGCTGCCTTGCACCCTCTTCATGGACCTGCAGGAAAAGCACTGCGTGCTTAGATGCAACATACAGAGAAAATAGCTGAAGCTTTGTGCCTGCTCCAGCTAAACTTGCCCTCACCAAAGACTAAGAGAGTAACATGAACGACAACAACAAAAATGGCTGCACCACTGGGGAGCTCAGAGCAGAGCCATTTTGCTGTGGCTCTGAAGCAGGCATGGCTGTGGCACCCTTGTGCATCAGAGGCAGGGATGAAGGCTTAATATCTTCCCCTGAGAAGGCTGAGGACCATCCATCCTTTTCTGCTGGAGTTAAAAGGCCTTGGAAAGCAAAGCCTGAAAACAGTGGTTTGCTGCCTTTTCTTATGCTTGTTGGTTTCAGATAGCTGCAGCTTCTAGTAGTTTTTAGTAGTTTTCCTCTCAGCCTTTGCTGAAGCTCTTCAGTATACTTTGAGGTGCTTACTCACTTACAAAGCATTGAACCGTGCCAGAAAGACCGTGGGCCATCTCTTTCCCCATAAGCCAGATCAAGCTGCTGCCAGTCTAACAGCTGTGCCTGTGGATGCCCACAAACAGACAGTTTCTCTGACGTTCTTCTCTGTGGGTTCTGCTATTTGCATTCCCTTACTGAAGCCCGTTTACTGTTCCAGTCCTTTCCTTGTTATTTTCTGATGTTTTAAAATAAATCCTTTCCGATTGCTTTTTCTGTTTCTACCCAGCTGCCTGTTTACACTCTGCAGGTGCTGACCTAAAACTTGCATGGGCATCTAGAGGCAAAAGCATGTTTGGTCACTTTTCCAAAGTGAATATGGTTGTTCAGAGCACCTTTATTAATGATAAGAGTAACAGGAAGGTGTGAATGCCAGTGTGGAATGACTTTCAAAAAGAAAGGCCATTGAATTGGGATTTGTTTTCTTCCTCCTAGAAGGAAGCCACATGGAGGTAGCCTTGCTCCAACTGAGGAGGAACGGACGGGGCATCTGTTGGGTACTCACTTGCTCCCCCCACATAGAAGAACTAATCTAATAGATCTCCATGCAAGAAGAGCTTGCAAGCACAGGTCTCATTTGCAGTTGCTACCTTGTTCACGGATGCCAAAGATAGGACTGGAAGTACTTTGGACATGCCTGTAGTCCACCTCTCCATCCTAAGACAAATTCAGATACACTGCAACCTATTCTGTTACAGTGAGACACACGTTGTCATGGATGCAAAAAGTGCATCCATGCATCTTCGTTACATCATACCAACCATCTTCATCAGAAGACAGAGTTATCCTACCTAAGTTTTGATAGGGCACTGGATGGCGGGACACCGGCACATCTGTAAATCCAGAAGGTAGTATGGAAATCAGCAGCCAGCTAAAGTGGCTAAGGTTGAATGAGGAGCTGATGGCAAAGTTAGTCATCTGCAAATGACAACTGACAGTGACTAAAGAGGGTTGCAAAGTGCCATTCATCCTGTAACCATAACAAAAACTAAACATTGTCTGTAAGTGTTCAAACTTTTCAGCAAATTAGTTTTGACCATTAACCCACCCTTTTGTGCATGGCTTTCTGAAAATGGACAACTAATTGAACTGGCAGGCACACCCATAAAGACAGAGCCTTAAATGAATATTGCAGAAAATCACATTTGAAATCCGTCAGCATAAGAGCATTCTCATTGAAGACATATGATCTCTAGGAAATGCCTTCTCTCAACTACTGAATAGCAGGAGCTGTTGTCCAGAAAAAGCCAGATGGAGGTACAGTTATTTGAAAAGACTGGTGGTAAAGGCAAGCAAGTAGAAAAAAACTATAGAGAAAAGCAGTGTAAGCAAATACCATGCAGAAAAAAAATGCACTCAAATCAGAACCAAGTTTGGCGATATCAAATCAGTGCTAAACTAAAGGTCAGGGGAGTCAAAGTATAGAAATGGACACAAATTCTCCACTAGCCAAGGCAGATATAACAGATGGGTCAAAGCCTGTTATTAAGGTTGGTTCAGGCCGGTGACTTGAAGTATGACTCAATTTGGTGTGTAACATACATGACTGCTTGCGTCTAGCCAAGGGCATGCAAAGCTTTCACCAGCCTCCTGAAGCAGTCCTTTTGTGGTGTAAAATAAACTCCAGGCTGACACAAACTGCTGACACTGGAAACTTCTTTATGTCCTCCTCTATGTTTTATCCACAAACCCCATATTTTTTTTAATCTTCAGCATCATTATCTACAGTAGTAATGAGAAAAGAAGAACTCTAATGATTTCCAGAGCTTGTAGGAAGAGGTGGCTGAAAGCCAAAGAAACTTTTTCAGAAAATAGTATATGAATACTGGGGTTTGACTTTGCTTAATCCTTTAGTATTTACAAATAAAGAATGCCAAGGAGGTAAGCTAGACACTTCAATGTTGTACTTTTGACTCAGAACAGATCTTTGATAATGACCCTTTGACACCACCCTTGACTGGTGTCAAAACTGTGTATTCAGGAATGATCCAGAAGCTCAAATACCAGCACCCAATCTTTGCATGCTTTGAAGATAATGCCTATACTGCCAATTACTACCTTGTAATTTTTGCTGCATAGTTTTGAACACAGAAGATGTTCCCAAAAGCTGCTGTTTTCTCTGCAAATACCTGTGAAGGCAAGAGGAGCAGAGTTTGCAGAATTTAGTATTATATGTTTGCACTATCAAACAATGAAACTCAACAATGAGAAAACCATTTTTTACAATGTGCCTATGTATGAAACCTCTACCAACTGAGAACTCTGATGTCAAAAAAGTACAAAAAGAAGCCATGGCCTCTGTCCAGAAACTTTTTTGTTAAGCCTACTCAGGTCCTAAAAAAACTCGAGTCATGTTGGTGGGTATTCTGCCCTGTTGATGGAACAGCTCAAATCCTGTGCCTTGTTCAACAGGATTTGTACTGGTCTGGTCTATGAAAATGAGTTGAACGTTCATTTCCAAGGTTACCCTGGGTCAGAGACTGCTGATGGACATGCATCTGGTAAGGGGAACTCTGATCTTTGTACCTGGGATTAAATTCTATAGAGGTACAATACTGTTTTATTTTATGGAATAAACCTGTGAGAGTACACCATCCTCTCTGTTTAGTGTGGGATTAAGAGCAGAGGGACCTGACTGCAAGCGAAACTGTTGAAAACATCATTACTGAGCTGACTAACTACAATGCTATTAGAGGGAGAAGCTGCATGGAGTGATGAATTGCTGTTTGTCTGCTTTATGATTCATTCATCTGATTATACCAATCGAAACAATTTGCTGCAGTGTCTTTTGTACACAACCAGGAAACACAGAGGCTCTCAGAGCTCCAGCAGTTCTCTCATTTTCGTATGGGTTGGTACCATTTGAATCAACCTGCATGTAATTAGATTCCAAAGTGTCCCCCATCACACATAGAGGCACTTTTCTTAAGAAAAGCAGGCAAAGCTGTACCAGGTCAAATTTGCCCAGTCCATGTAAGTCAGACTGTGATGCTGGAAGACTTGTAGGAAACAGGCATGTATGCTTTTGAGATCAAGGAAATCAGTGGAGCTGTACTGACTTAATGTGGGCAATGACCCCAGAAGAGGTGAATGTTTGTGACTATGAACCTATGCACGTGGCTGGTAGAAACCCGAAGGCTTGAACTTGTTCTCTCCTGTCATCTCCCAGAGCAGTGATCTAGCCCTGAGTATGCCAGTAAGCCACTTGTCAGGAAACGTTACAGAAAGCCCTAGGCACGTGCAGCCTTGTAGCTGGCTTTTTCTCTCATGGCTAGATCTTTCTGTGTGTCCTTGTTCTTGCCAAATAAGAGCAGAAGATCTCTTTTAAGTGCTTCTTAGCTGACACTGACTTCTCAATACACAGATAAAAAGTAGAGAGGTTTCCTCCTCCTTTTTTTTCCTCCTCCCATCCACAATTGTCACTTATCTCCCTGGTTAAGCCAATTATAGTGCCTCAGAAGTGTTCCCACGAAGAAAGGGAAGCAGCCAGACAGACACCAATTGAATTTCCTACAGACACTATACAGGGGTTGTTTTGTTCCTGCAACAGAGCCATTACTCCCTTGTGCCACTGGTGACTCAACTGAAGACTGAGCCCTGTGAGACAGTAAAAATGATGCAATATTCCTAAAAATCCAGCAGGGATTGCAGATACAGCATGAAAGTATTGATTTCATTATCAAGGAGTCCAAACTGCTCCCTAACCTTTGGTGTTTCAGGAATCTGCAAAGGGGGAGAAAAAAAAGAGAAGAGGAGGAGAGGACAGCGGAGATGAGGGGAGGGCAGCGCAGGGTAGAGAAGGGAAGAATAAGTGGCCATCTCTAAACCCCACTGCCTTTGTATGGATAGCTGATGCCATCCATTACCTAGCAAAAAGAAAAAGCTGTCATTATTTGGATTCCGGTAGCAGCCTGGCCATAGATAAAGACTTGCATTGTGCTAGGCACTGCACAAATGTTGAACAAAGTGCAGTCTAAGGATGTGGCTCCTCTGCAGAAAGGAAAAAACATGTCTATTCTAGCTTAAATCCGTCTAACTTGGGTAATAATGTAATGGGGCCTCTGCAATACAAGCTGGAGTGTTGGTTAGCTGTCCAATTCAGTATCCAGGGTATGATTTGCACAGATGTTCTGCTGCTACCCAGGGCAGCTAACACAAAGCTACCGTGCAGCTTATGCTGCAATCCCACCTTCCAGCTGCAGCCAAGATAACACCTCAGTAAGGGTGGGAATGAAGAGCAACAGCGGGGACTCAGCAGCCTACCAAGGGCAGCATTCAAACAAGCTGTCAGTAATTCTGCTGTGAGTTTTAATGAATGCAACATGTTGTCAGCTGAAGATCAAAGTCTTAAAGCATTGTCAGGTCTATGCTATAGCAAACACACATCAGTACTATTTTGTTAATATACTTGCATCAACAAACCTGTATCAGTGAAAACTCTAGAGCTAATGGCTGTACCTGGCAAAACTGTGTTTCAGTTCGAAGAATTTACACCAGTATCATTGTGTGAAATAAGACCAGCTGAAGTACACAAGGGCTTTTGCTGGAACAGCGATTTTGCAGAGCAACCGTATCTGTTACCAATAGAGTACTGCTGGCAACATTTTCTAGTGCAAGACCACCCAGCCATAATTCCTTTAAAGTGTGTATTTTATTGAATGTTCATGATAGCTTCAACATTTGCATAAGCTAAGTCATATCTATCCAGCACTGCCATCCCCTGAATATTGTTTGATAGGGCAGGAGGAAGGAATGTAAGAAGAAAGGGAAAGGGAAAGAAGTGATAGTTTTACCTCAATCTTCAAAGAATAAAACAGAAACCCTCCATTTTCCTAACTGCTTCATGTTGCTAACTGATGGATTTAATTTGTGTGTAAATTTGTATAAATTATGTTTTGGATGCAGACATTAAAATAATGTGGAAGTTGTGTAAATATGTATGTATAATCTAAAATGAAAGGTGAGGTGTGAAAGATACATTGCTTTGGCTATCAGCACGCTCACATGTAGTTAATGCCAAAGATGAGGGAACAGGCTTTTGCCCTTTCTTTTTATGTGCCTAAACTGGGATCCATGAAAGTGCCTAACCTTCAGTTATGTCAGGCAACCTGTTGCTTGAAATCAACATCTCATGTCGTCTCACCTCATCTCAAGCATCTTTCATTAGAAGACATCCCTCACAAGAAAAGCCAATCCCACAGCAAAACAGTTTAATTGCATCAGATGATTGTCACAGGCATTTATTTTGCCCAATGAATCATAGAATCATAGAATCATAGAATAGTTTGGGTTGGAAGGGACCTCTAAAGGTCATCTAGTCCAACCCCCCTGCCATGGGCAGGGACATCTTCAACTAGATCAGGTTGCTCAGAGCCCCATCCAACCTGACCTTGAATGTTTCCAGGGATGGGGCATCCACCACCTCTCTGGGCAACCTCTGCCAGTGTTTCACCACCCCCAGCGTAAAAAATGTCTTCCTTATATCTAGTCTGAATCTACCCTCTTTTAGTTTAAAACCATTCCCCCTTGTCCTGTCGCAACAGGCCCTGCTAAAAAGTTTGCCCCCATCTTTCTTAGAAGCCCCCTTTAAGAACTGATAGGCTGCAATAAGGTGTCCCTGAAGCCTTCTCTTCTCTAGGCTGAACAACCCCAACTGTCTCAGCCTGTCATCATAGGAGAGGTGTTCCATCCCCCTGATCATCTTCGTGGCCCTCCTCTGGACCCACTCCAACAGGTCTGTGTCTTTCTTGTGCTGAGGGCTCCAGAGCT
>NW_008825208.1:6925346-6932016 GCF_000699105.1 Pygoscelis adeliae
CAGCCCAGGATACGATTGGCCTTCTGGGCTGCAAGTGCACATTGCTGGCTCATGTCCAGCTTTTCATCCACCAGTACCCCCAAGTCCTTCTCGGCAGGGCTGCTCTCAATCCCTTCATCCCCCAGCCTGTATTGATACCGGGGGTTGCCCCGTCCCAGGTGCAGGACCTTGCACTTGGCCTTGTTGAACCTCATGAGGTTCACATGGGCCCAATTCTTGAGCTTGTCCAGGTCCCTCTGGATGGCATCCCATCCCTCTGGCGTGTCGACCGCACCCCTCAGCTTGGTGTCATCTGCAAACTTGCTGAGGGTGCACTCGACCCCACTCCTTCCTACAGCCATTGACAAGACAAAGGTAAAATCTCTTTTTCAAATCCAGTGAGAAGGCATTATTAAGGTATGTCAATATTTGGAGAAGTCATGTCATGTTCCTCCCTGGGCACAGCATCCAACAGTTTCAGAAATGTGTCAAACAAGAAGTGGAAGTATAAAAGTTTCCTAGTTTTCTAAGTAAAACTCTGGCCCAACATTTGACAATCAGGACTGATTAAGGACAACTGGGGATAACAAGAATTTCAAAGCCTGTAGTAAAAAGCAAACAAAAATCTGTTCAATACCTAAAAACAGAGTTAATGCTATTTTGGTGGCTAGTCTAGTAACTAAAACATCAGCAGTACTAATACAGCTCAAGGAAGACACTTTTAGCAGTCTACAGTTTTTTCTTAATTCCTTGTTTCAGCTCATGCCACGTAATGTGCAATTATGTTTCTCCCCACCTGCTCGATCAATCTGATGAAACCTCTGTATTAATGTCCCATCCTGTTTAATGACAGAACAGTAGCATTCGTGGAAAAAAATTGTGATGTCACTGCATCTACCGAGACCTCAGATGAGCACAACTGTGGTCTTTCTCTGTATGTACACCTCTTTCTCAGATGTAAACACATGACTTTGCAAGTATCCTAGGAAAGGCTTATTGATTTTTCAGGGTACTTTGGGGTGTTTTGTGTTATTTTGTATTGCTCTCACTGGTTCAGACTTCTTTCAATTAATTCACCACCATTCAGTGAGGAGTTCAAGGGTCGAAACACCATCACTGTTGCCAGCTGATGTTATGCTAGGGAATAGCGACTTGGCTTGCTCTTACTTGTCCCATTGGAGGTGTTGCTGCATGGAGTCTTCAGGCACACCTGTGAAAAGCATCCCTCTCCTTCATTTATAGGAAGATACACAGTTCGGACGATGACATTTGACACTGCGGTCTGGCCATCTGATACCTAAAATTCCTGCTCCAGTTTTGAAGGCTGAGCCTCCTGGAAGAAACCCAGCTACAGGAGTTTCTCTCAGCTGTGATGGCAGAGGGTGATCGATCCCTGCTACAACATCTGGGTACATCATTGTTCCGCTTCCAAGCAAGATGTAGCAAATGTGCTTCTCTGCAAAGGATGTTTTACCCTCCCATCCACACTCCTTTTCCATGAGATCATCTTCATTAAAACATCAAAAGAAAGTTCAGTTACATAATTTCTTGTTGAACACAACAGCTCCTCAGTTAGGGGTAACTACGGCTAAGTGCTAGTGAGAGTGTCAAGGCTTAAATACATGCAGTCCCTTTAGATGTCTCAGAAAGTGTAGGTGAGCAATGATCATGTTAGCCAAGTCCTTATGGTCCTTTCCTACTTTCTGATCTGCATCTGATGCAAAAACAATGCTGTCTGACGCATTTCAGAGCTGCTTACCTGTGGTGTACCCCAAAGATATTTTTTTGCTACAGTACATCATGACTTGATTGACCTTCCATTAGTAACTACTGAGGGAGGTCTTAGGAAAACTTAGATACCATGATGTCTAAAAATATAAGTTTATAAAAAAGATAAAAAAGGTGTGAGTTATTGGAGACATTTATTAGTTTTTCCTGAATTCAGGTGTTTCCTAACTTCTGAGGAGCAAGATACTTTTGTGATTTTTATAGCTGTTTACCGCATCATCAGTACACTGATACTGGAATTCTCAAATTGAATGCATAATAGAGGGATTTCTGGTCAGACTGCTAATGTCTGTGTGCTTAATTGCTCTAGCCTGTCAGTCTCACTGAAATAATTTTTAGTACAACACATGCTTTGGAATCAGGGAAGGAAGCGTATTCTTTTGGTGTATTTCCTACAAGTGACTCTGGCATCCCTCTTTCCCAAATGAAATAATGTTATGTCTTCTTCCTATTCTTCTTAAAGAAGCCTATTATTCTGTATTAAAAGTAAGGGTGAAAATAAAACAGTATTTTCAGGCATACAGAATTGAAACAAGTAATTTGAGGCAGGTTTAGAGTATTTTGGAAATCAGGATATAAGGTGTCTCAGGTTAGTCACACAAAATCCATTGTCATCACTGTAGACCATTTAGTTCAGTATATCAGTGTTTATTCCCAACAAATATGTTTATCTTCTTCCATGAAATAAATGCTTGCATTGTCAAATGAAGACAGTCCATTTTAACTGCAAATTACTCAATTTGCAAGAACATCCTGCGTTCTTTGCACTTCAAACTCATGTTGATGGCAAAAATAATTATTCTGGATAGAATCCAATTATTTAAAAGGTTAAATTCTGTTTCCTTGACCTATTTTTAGTAAAATAAGACTCACTTCTCTCTGCAGCTTTGCATGTAACAAGAGTCCTAAGGCACAGTGCCTAATAGAGTTAAATGCTTTGTGTCCAGTAGCTGCAACACTAAAAGCAATGTAACTGTTACTTTCCACTCTTATCCTTGATTCTCCACAGCACTCTTGATGTAAGAAACCATTGTGTTGATGGAGGAAAGGACAGTCAGATCATCTGGGCAAGCTTACAAGTTACAGCCCCAAGGAAGTCATACAATGCAAGAGCAATTGTGCTGGGTCAGACCAAAGAGCCATTGCCTAGTGGGCCACAGCAGGCTCTTAGGGAAGAGGGTATGCATTAAAAGGGCGATCATATATATGATGCTTCCTCCAAGTGTTCTCCCAGTTTCCAATCATTTGAGGCTCAGAAACTTCTGAGTTGGACATAACCCTCCTTGGACTTTGCTGCCCCAGGCTTGTATACTCACCCTTTGAACCTCAGTAGCCTTTTAGCACCCACAGCATCCTTCAGCCAAAAATGCCTCTTCAAGCCTTTATGCTTCACAGATTTCTATCATGCTTCCCCCAGTTCATCTCTTTCCAGGCTAGCAAATCTCAGCCTGCACAGCGATCCCTTCCAAGAAAGTGACTCCATCCCTGTGGTCATCTTTCCCAGCCTTCTCTTAATCTTCTCCAATTAGTGGCAATAGTCCTCTAGTTCTTAATCACAGGTTATCTACATATATCTTTTTAAAAAGTACCATGGGATCTTTGCATTTCCATTTGAGCAGCTTCTTCGAAGTGCTGAGTTTTCATGTCACATTGTGTCTAGAGTATGTAAGCAAATGAATTCAGCCTCTGAAGCAGCAAAGCTTTCCTTTCGCTTTTTGCTTACCTAACAGGGGGTAAGTAATCCCATTACAGATAGGCATATGTCAAGCCTGTGAGGGTCTGTTTGGTGAAGGGCAGCATTCAACCTGCAGCCTGGCTGTGTGATGCAGCTCTTACAGAGGATGTGAAGCTACACTACTACCCAAAAGGGCACTGCCTGCGTGTAATACACCCCCCCTCATTTGTGCCCCTTTCCTATGCGCCACATGAAATTAGGCTGCTGTATTCACATTGAGAACCCCATGACAGTACAATGTTCTTCATTATAAGATTTAAGAACCATTTCAAAAACTAGTCTATGTGAGATCCTGGAGAACAGTAACTATCATGAGGCCTGATGACACTTGTTTCTGTGTTTGGGAAAAACACCTTCTGGGCTGTATGGGGAAAAATGTTAATTTTATAGTATCTCCCACTTGGCTCTGTATGACTGTAAAGTACCAGTACTGTCACAAAGGGGCTTTTTCTGCGAAAGATATTTCTACACCACACCTCTTTAGGATTGTCTTGTTTTACTTACAGCAAACTGAAGCGTTATTGACTGCATTGCTTTAGACTAACGGTGTTGACCTTCAGCAAAGGGAAACTCAACTTCTTCATTTTGCAGCTTTTACTCCCAATTTATGTAAGATCAATAGAGAATCAGCAGCCTCATATGTTACCAGAAGGTGCTACTTCTTTTTATTTTAACCTTTGTAGGTATGTCAAAAACCCAGAAGTTTTGCAATCTCTGCAAACTGCAGTTCAGCAGATGATAATGCTCATGGGATAACCTGATGTCCCAGGTGTAGTCCATTCTGGGAAAACAACATTGCGTCCCTCAGTCCCCTTCTTAATTTTCTTGGCATCATTTCTTTACCTAACTACATGGGGCATGGTGCAGTGCACTGTTGGCATTAACTTGCTGGCCCAAATATGGGTGAAGAAAGGATGTGTAAAGTGTGTGGAGTATTGAAGTGTTGTATAAAGGGAGAGTGGCATCTTAAATGGATGGAGGTGCCACTGAACAGGCAGGATAATATATGTGTAAGGGGCAGAAACAATTTTATGCTCTTCTCCATAAGAAAGTCCGTCTTGGCAATGTTTGATCACAGGACCTATACAGAACTGGGAATAGCATCTCCACAACATCTGCCATGGCAGTCTACAAGTACTGCTTGGAGTGATACTACAGTGTAAATTCATGAAGATAATATGCGCAACACATATCTGACTTCTTTTCTGAACACTGGTTGTCCAGTCAGAGCCTTGGGCTCTGCTGCGAGACGTGACTCACAACAGGACAAACGACCAAGTAAACAAAGCTTAGGTTTTAAAATCCTTCTTGGTAGATTCTTATTCCAAAGGAAATGCCTCCCCTTTCAAGAGAGCTATTTTTGGAAGAAGGAATAGCTGTGTTGTGGTGTCATGCGTGGCTAGAGTAAGGCTATGGCAGAATTAGTATTTTCAATTCTAGGTTTTCTTTGTATCCTCTGAAAATGCACTCCTTTAGTCAAGACATTAAAAACAATTTTATTCATGGCTGATCCTAGTCTGCAAGCAGAATCAGCACTCAGAGCTGCTGATCAGGGCATAAAAAGCTTTAATGATGTATAACTATCAGTCTGTGAAAAATCAGCTAACATTACTGCATTATGCTGCATTATAACTCCGTACCAAAATGTTCCATCAACCACTGACTCCAGATGCTGTTTTGGTTTGCTGACTGTGTTTAATCTCCTTGTATTAGCCTTGGTGTGCCCTAGAAATTATTTTGTCTTTGCTTTATGTCTAGTACAAATTTACAGAGAGGGATGATGTAATTTGTGAAGGACTCCTACTGTACTTTCTGCTCAGATTATGTAATTTTTATGGCACCTTTCTGGTATAAATGATCCAAACTTGTATTCACTGAGTCTGGGTTTGTTAGCTGAGCTTTGTGCCCTCGTTGCAAACATCACAGACTGTGATAAAAGTGTGTGAAAGCTTACAGAAAAACGAGGAAATAGAAATAGGACCAAAACAATGCCAGCACACACAGGATCAGTGCATGGAAGTGCCATGAACTCGCAAAGATCTTCATGTCTCGTACTCTCGGTAGGAAAGGCTGACCACTTTTTATTCCATTTGAATAGCACAGTAGCATT
Source organism: Pygoscelis adeliae (assembly GCF_000699105.1). Classification (NCBI taxonomy): domain Eukaryota; kingdom Metazoa; phylum Chordata; class Aves; order Sphenisciformes; family Spheniscidae; genus Pygoscelis; species Pygoscelis adeliae. The sequence continues at coordinate 6,930,959 of NW_008825208.1, forward strand.
CACCGTGTTTTAAAATCCTTTAGAAATCAGAGGAGAAGCTGTCAATGGGTGTCAGTGATGAGGAATCAGGATCTTCTAGTCCACATCTACATTCTGGGTGCCCCCACCTGAAAAATGCTGCATAGCAGCCTGCTTGGCTGCTGCTCGGCACAAAGGAAATCTAAATGACTGCAAGCTAGATGTTCGTCATGGAAAACTACAGTACAGCACTCTCATCATGCTTCTGGCTTCTGTGCAAATTAATAAATGTCATCTGATGCAAAAAACATTCCAGCCAGTATTCAGGTTTCTGGTACCATGCAGCCTCTTTTTCTGAAAGATCACTGTCAAATCACCGCCTATTCCTGCAGAAGCGCTGCTGTAAGACCCAGCCCTGTGCATGCCCCCCTGCAACTGAGCAACGTCAGCCTCAGAAGAACAAGTAGAAGCAGAAGGTCCTCCTCAGCCAGGAGCAGGATGACTCGTGGATATTTCCCCCCTGACGTAACCCTGAGAAACGTACCTGGTCAGCATGTTTAAAAACACTGTGTTGAAAGGGGAGTTATTGTACTCGACTGGAACAGACAGGTTTTTGTCAGATGGGAATCCTATTTATTTCTATTTTCGTTACTATGGCATGGCAAGAAAGGTCATTACAACTGGGCAAGCTGAAGAACACCGTGAACTGGAAGTCTGACTCGAGGATTTGTGCCTTGACCTCATTAAAAGCTAGCATGCTGCTGCTGTTGTAAAGTGGAAAATGCCATTTCATTTTTCTTTTCAAGCTATATGTATACATATAAATGTGTGTTCTATTATTTCACAATCTTTATCAAAGTTTCAAGGAAACTACGCAGCCATTTCGTAAGAGAAGCTTCTTGCAAGAATAAGTAAATGAGAGGTCAAACTATTGGAAGTCATGCAGGGATCTGTGCTAGTCAATGTATTCATAAACAACCCAGGAAAGGGGGTGAGCTGCAGGATGACGACATTGAGGGTAGCAAGTAGAAGGGCCAAGTGTGAAGAGCTGCAGAAAGATCTGAGTGGTTGCATGAGAAACCAACATGAAATTCAGTGTA
>NW_008825208.1:6932032-6937759 GCF_000699105.1 Pygoscelis adeliae
ACAAGGGGAAATATCACCTGAGCTTTCCACGTAAAATAATGGACTCTGAGTGGATGATGACTTCTTAGGAGAGAGGTCTTTGAGTTATGACAGATAGTGCCAAGAAAATGTCAGCTCAGTGTGAAATAGTGGTCAAAAAAAGGCAAGCCAAAAGCTAGCAAGGAGCAAAGAACAAACCAGAGGATATCATAGTGCTATTGAATAAATTGGTGTTTTGCTCACCCTTTGAATACTGTGTGTAATTCTGGTACTGTAATCCCAGAACAGATATAATGGAGTTGGGGCAGGGTAAATCAAGGATGTTCAAAGATAAGGAACAGTTTCTGTAGAGGGAACTGCTAAATAGGTGGGGACACCTCAACCTGCAAAAGAGAGAAATTCAGGGGATGTTGTGGACATCTATCTATAAAATCATGAATACCAGAGAGGGGCTGATCGAGTTCACTGTCGTCCAATTCTAGAACGAAGGGGCATCAAATTCAGAGAGTGGGAACGAGGTTAAAAACAGACAGTGGGAGATGATTATTCAGGCAACAGGTCTGTGAAACTCCTTGCCAAAGGATGCTGCCATAGTGCAGGTTTACATGGCCCAAGGGGGCACTAGGGTTAACTAAATACACAGAAACACATGCAAGTGCAGGAGACACCCTGAAGTGGAAATACTTGGGGACTGGCAGAGTGTTAAAGAGAAGTGTCATATATACTTGGCCTGTGCATATTGTTTCCCACCTACTTAAAGTGACTGCTGGAAGCAGGACACAGAAGAAGCTAGACCTTTGGTGTGGCACAGTGTGGATGGATTCAAGTATGTCACTCTCCAAATAAGCTCCTGCCGCTATATGTCCAGGCTGTGGCAGAGAGCAGGGGGCTACTTTTCTGTGTGCTCGTGGCTTCGGAGATAGTACTGAGGGATGGAGAGGGAGAAGAGTTGTCTCACCTGATGTAGCTACTTGTATTCATCTTGGTGATGTAAACCCAAGAGTTTTCTTTTTATTGTTTGGGTTTTTTTTTTTAAATTATTTTTATCTGCTATGATTTCTCTCACCACTTCTTGTAAAGACTTCCTTGCTCAAGAGCTTTCTGAAACAACCCAGCACAAAGTAGAAAAATACACTGAAAAATCACATGGTGTGCATTTCCTCTAACTTAATCATATCAGCATCTAAGCTATTAATCCATACGTTTATACTGTATAACTGAACTCCACCTCCTGCAAGGAATATTTCTCTTTGTGTTGGGGGAAAAAAAATTTAAATGAGAAAAAAGTTGCTACAAAGAGTTGTGGTCAAAGTCTTGTGACAAACATCTTAAGCAGTGTCTCCTGCTCTGACAAAATGTAGGCTTTGGAAAAACTCTAGAAGGCTGGAAAATTGAGGAATATTGAATGCAAGCTTTCCTCTCTATAGCAGTGCTGTGAAACACCACCACCCATACATACCTAGGGGTTGCTTTCACAGCAAGTTTGAAATCAGTCTAAGTCATGCCTGCTGCTGCCACATGCTGCCCTGTCTTTCCACATACAGCAAAGTTTGTCCTCACAGTCTCCTTCATCGGTCTGTATAAGCGGGCAGTAAGCCAGTTCAAGGAGTTGATCTGTCAGAGAGCTAACCTGGCAAAGAAAAATGACTATTTTCGGTTGCATGTTCCAGCACGAGCAAGGGGCAGGGGCAATGCCAGGAAGGTGGTCTGTCTAGTCAGTCACTAGTTTGTGCCTTGCTCACCTCAGTGAACACTGACTGAGGTGAAAGGGCTGATTCCTGTACAGGGAGTATTATTTTTTAGTGGTTTGTAAAGGTAAAATGATAAAGCAAAGACTATGGAGATCTAGTAACTTCGAAAGTTCAGTCTGGATGACTGTCCTTTGCCTAGCAGAAAAGGATTTAAAGCATCTCTTCTGTCCCTTGGAGCACTTTTTCTATTCTCAAAGGCTTTCCTTACACGTAGTCTGGCAAGGTTGTTGTTCCTTTAGTCCTTCTTCTGTTCATCTGTTCTCCAACAGTGAGGGAACTCGCGAAAACGTCCCTGATAGGACTCCTGCCTTTTTAATGGCTCTGTTTCTGTCTCTTCCTATGTATAGATTTACATACTTAAGACACTGCAAATCAGCCCTTAGCACTTCGTACTGTCTTAACCAAGAAATAAATACCTTACCTGCTCTGACCTCCACAATCCAAGCTATCCTGGGAAAGGTGACTTTTGATTATAAATTGTAACCACATGTTGTATTGAAGAGCATGTCAAAACTGATCTCTTTGCAATTCTCATTTGTGCTAGCATCTGGAATAATTTAAATTATAAATGAAAAACTGACCTCTGTGGTTAGCCAAATCAAAAGGCCTGAAAGGCTTCATGTTTAAAGAGTCATTTGATTCCTAAACAGATCAGGAAGTTGGAGAAACAAAAATCTGACCAAATCCTTCAAAAGAAAATAAGTAGGACAAAAAGAAAGAAAAGAAAAGAGAAGAAGAAAGAAGAAAAAAGAAAGAGGAAAAAAAGGAGAAAAGGAAAAGGGAAAGAAGGGAAAGGGAAAGGGAAAGGGAAAGGGAAAGGGAAAGGGAAAGGGAAAGGGAACGGGAAAGGGAAGGGAAAGAAAAGGAAAAGGAAAAGGAAAAAAAGGAAAAGGACTAACCTGTTTGCTGAAAAGCTAGACAACAAAACATAGTCCAAAAAAAGAGTGATGTATACATTCTGCCAACACTAAATAATGACCTTGTCTGGTGATCATTTCAATGATATACTTTAACACATACCTAGTTTTCTACCAAGGACTTAACTTGAAAATTAAGCACATGCTTGATGTCTTTGACAGGAAGGGATGGAATTATTCATGATGTTTTATGGGCTGGATTGCACTGGGGCCATACCCAGGGGAATGTACTCCATAAATGCAAAGTTCCTTGTTGAACAGGCCTTTGCTACCAGGAGTGCAGGTACTGATCTCCTCCTGGGGCTGCCAGCTCAAATGCCCCAGCCCTGCACCAGGTAGAGGGGAGTTCAAACAGAATTAGGCAAAAACTGCATGAGGTTTGGAAGGTTTCCAATGGCTTTTCTCAGTTACGATTAAGAATTGTTAAATATATGCAGTCAGCACTGTGTGGTGCAATTCTGCTGAAAAATGCAATATCCTTTCCCTTGATTTAGGCAGGGGATTAATTAAAAACACATATACATTTACTCTCCTGCCAGAACTCAAGTTGATCTAACTAGGTCGGCACTAAATTTGACCAATCCCCTAAGCATCAACCTGAATTAGCGTAGCATGTTGAGAGGGACAAGGTTAGTTCTTTCTTTGGCCAGGATGTCTTGAGATCAGGGAAAGACCTTTAGCTTTTAAACAAAAGCAAAGTTTACCAGATTACGTGGGCACATGAGGATAATATAGCAGGGAATGCGGGCTTCTTTACAGAAGTGGGAACTGTAAATGTCAGCTCAGTATACCAAAAAAGCAGCCAGCCTTACAAAACTCGTTATTTCATGATGTCAAGTGGAGATTGGCTGTCTAGTGTAAATCCTGGATATTTATTCTATAACTGTTTTCTTTAAACATGTAGTGAGGCAGATCCTTGCTTTACCATTAACTAAGCATTGGCTGCAGTCTCAAATCCTCTGTATGACAGGAAAGGACAAAGCTTAAATTCATAGGCAAAATTGCTGCATTATCACTTCTCAGCCTTTAAAAATGAATAGTCTCATAGCTCACTACCAATTCAGTAATTTTTCTTTTTCTGAAGAGGAAAAAACACTGAGTGGCTATAAAGAAGGTCTATTGCTATCCTATTCTATTTTGAAAGATACTCAAGTGTTCTGGAAATAAATCACAAATTGGTGTTCTCTGATGTAAGTATGAAATCACATAATCATGCCTTTCTCAGTAGTGGATACAGAAGAAGTGGTTTCAACCTTATAGAAGAGGCCTATAAAGAATAAGTTTAATGAGCCCTGTATAATTTAATATTTCTAGTTGTATTTCAGGAAAAAAATATGTCATCCTCATGGAGACATTTCCTAAACATCTAGTTCCTGCAGTATTTTTGAATTACACATTTCATTTTTTTTATAAGACAGCTTATGGAAAATTGCTAATATGGAGAAGAAAGCATGGGTTTCTAGTAAAGAATAAGGAAACATGAATTCCGTTCCTGGCTTTGCTATAATTTTCCGGATGACCCTGAGCTATTTTCTTAACAATCATGCACCCTCAGTTGAACACACTAGTATATCTTTTCCCCTCATACAGTCTCTGCTTGTCTCACTCAGTAGCAAGCTGCTTGGAGCAGGCCAATTCTCACTACACACTATGTAGGTCCTATGACAACGGATATCTGATTTTAACTGTTACCAGATTCATTCAATGAATAACATCCAAGATAGAAATAGAAGCATCACAGAGGGGAAGAAACCAGTGGCACGGGCAATGCAGGGAAATATTATAAAGGGAAATAAAAGGTTCAGTCTTACGGGGTTTGTGGGTGGAGGGGAAGGTAAGCTGAGCTGTGATGTGAAGGCTGAGGGTAGAATAAGGCTGCTGAAATGCATGTAAGACATAAAACACTAGACTCGCAAGACAAGAAGAGCCCATCTTATTTTTTTCATTTCTTCTCTTTCATTTACTGCTTTGGGAGATGCCCCTGGGAATGCACTCCCAAACTCGTACTGCCAAACACAAGCAGAACGAAAAAAATGAAACAAAAAGCAGGAAGCTCCTCATAAATTTGAAGATCGCTAGGTTTTTGAAGTTGCAAGAGTGGCACACGCCAGTATATCTCTCAGTCTCCAACTATTGTAAGCTTAGGCACAAAATCACCAACATTTTCACAGGGAATAACGCTAATCTGTAAAATTTGCCTGGAAATCACTCAGGGTTAACATTCATTTCATTACTTTATAATCAAATTCCTTCCTGAGGGTAAATTGAGTGCAATTTTTCTTTTATCACTACCCCTTCCTTCCCTCTGCCCATGCACATGATTACTGCTATGAAAAATCAGAGAGGAAAAAAAACTCTTCTGAGATAGCGTATCTTTAAAGGCTACAGCCAAGTCTAGAAAGCTTTGTTCCCAAAATGGAAAATGTTTCTCTGAGTTAAATCATTTCAAGACTTTCTTTCTGTCACTTTCATCTGCTTTTCCATCCTGGCGTGTTTAGTCTGAGTTACCACGTGGGTGTTGCAGTGGTGGGTACATACCATGTACTGGTACCCTTCTCACCTTCTGTCTTTACCTGACCCAGAGGGGAATGTGTCCTCTGATAACACCTCACAGCCCAGGCACCTCCTCTCTCCAAAAGACTCAGCAATACATCAGTCTGATATTGTATGTATATAAATATATATATAATAGCTATAATACTATATATAGTCTGACACTATATAGAGAGAGTCTGATACTATATATATAATAATATATATATAAAATAATGAGAACGAAGAAGATATTAAAAATGGCTTGAAAAATCCCTCAGCCTTTACCATATATGGCTTTTCCAGTGTATCTAAGCCCTCAAATCCTTCCCTCTGGCTTGAACTAAAAGATTTCCACTTCTATATGCCATCTCCTTATAAATCAGACCAGCAAAAATAAACAGGGCACAGCTTGCACTTGCTGCAGAGAAGAGCGTGAAAAGGAAGGGGCGAAAGGTGAAGATTTGCAACAAAGCACGACTCCTTCTGCTTTCTGCTACTAAGTGCCAGAGAGCTGTCTTCTCTTTTCCTTCTCCCTCCTTCCCTCC
>NW_008825208.1:6937984-6943591 GCF_000699105.1 Pygoscelis adeliae
CCTCTCCTGCCTCCCATATCCTGGCTTCTGGATAAGAAGAGGTTTTTTCCCTCCTCTGCAGCACAGGGAACAGTCACAGAGAAAGGAGGAGTATAAGATCCTACCACAGTCTTATGGGTAGAATGATTTCTTAGGTAGCTTCTTGACACATCTTCCTCCTGCATTTAGGATTAAGCTGACAGACTGCTTTGGGACTAGGAAATATCCCCCTCCTCCCTCAGTTCAGCCAGGACTACTGTCTGTTTTTCTCGTCCTGTGCTTCAGAACAGGACAGGACACAGCCCACATATTCAAAAAAACCATCTACTGCTGCAGGGACACTGGCAATGTGCTCCTCCTATCTGCTTGCAACACTGTGCAGTTGTACTTTCTGGTCATTTTCCATGGACCTGATATTGTACAGGGCTTTGACAAGTGTTTTGAGGCTTGTGTCCAAGGAGGCGGGTTTCCTGCAGTAACTGCTGGATGTTCTGGAAAGGGATCTCCAAGTCAGAGAGGTCTTGGAAGTTTCTCTGCCCGTGAGCTCGCTGCCTGTGGCTGCAGGTAGGGCTTGAACACCGAGATTGTTTCTGGAAGCCTCACCATCCTTGCACTGTTCCTGTTACACTATGAATAGAGTGTGAGCTCCAGAAGATAGAGATTAATTCTCATTAATAAGAGCACTGAGGTGTCATTTTGCTTTTTAAAAATTAACTTACAAATACGAAGTGGTTTATAAAGGAAGGGGTGTTGTCTCTCCCATTTTTCAAGCCCTGCTACATCTAGTCCTTTGCAGTGCAGATGGGAGAGGTGTTGGACATCACCTGTCCGTAGTCTACAGGAGGACTCCTTACGTTCTCCAGGCTTGGGGTGGGCCCTTTGCATACCACGAGGCTTACATGGGTTCAAGCTCTGTGAGTCTCTCACTGAGGACAGCAACCAAAGTGACCAATACAACTGTGAAGTGTTTATTCTTCAATGGCAGGAGCACAGCAGAATGTTTTAGGTTTTAACCTAAACCTTATGGTGGCCTACCTGGTCTCCTATATGACAACTTTTAGGACTGGAGAACTAATTTTTCCCTTGCTATCTCTGCTTTGTTTGTCCTCTCTCCCTGGCACTCTTCATCTATAGTGCAGTCCTCCTACAGCCTCACTAACAGTGCATTTATACAATGCACAGTTTGGGGAAAAGTTGCGGGCTTAATTTAATATTTGCTTCATTCTCTGCATATTATTATAACACCATTTTCATGAATAAATAATGCAACAGCAATCTTTCTTTCCCTGTGCACTGTAAATTAGTCATTTCTGGTAAGACAAAGATCTCAAGAAACAAAGAAACAGAAGTGCTGCTGTGATTTCATCTATTTTGTTACAGCAGATTTTCAGTGTCAAGTCAGAAATACCCATCCGAAAAAGAAAAAAAAAAATAATCTCCATCTCGATACAGCATAATGTAAGCATCCTGGATAAGTTTAAAACTACCTCCAGTAATCAATGAGTACCCTAGGTGTGGGACACTGTTCAAACAACATACACCACTAGATAATTGAGACCAGATTGATCTCTCTGTGAGCCTTACTTTTTGTTTTACAAGACCACAGTGGTGGCTCTGTCTAGGAACCATTAAGCAATTTACATGGCTCGGACAATGCTGTTCACTCTTTACAGGTATCTCCATTTGCTGAAGTCTGCTGGCTTCTGTGCTCACCCAGTGTGCTATGGGACACAAGTCCCATCGCTCATGAGCAGCTTTGCAGTCCCCAGTGCCCCTCCTCAACCAGTGACTGGGGAACCCCAAAGGGTGAGAGAGGCTGGTTAGAGAAGGCACCTATGGGTCCAAGCATCCACATGGCAGCAAGAACAGAGGGACTGGACTGCGTGCTTTTGGATGTGGGGAGGGGTACAAGAGCTGTGCGGAAAAAAGCAATCCTCTCTACTGGGAATGGGTGAGGGGCAAGAGTGGGAATGAACAGGGAGCGAGAGTTGAAGATGAAACAGCTTCCCAAGCCAGTGCAAAAAAGGAAGAAACTTGATGAGGCTTCTTCTTTCTGCTGCTGCTTCTTTCTGCAGCTGATCAAGAATGAAAACCTCACACCCAGACAGAAACACAGTTTTTCTAAATTTGGCATTTATTTCCCTCAAAATTTTCATGTGCTGGCCAAAGCTGGAAGTCAAAATGTAGTGCTTTTCATCTTCCATCTCCGAATTTTCTGCACGTCAATGCACCAGAAGCATCCCAACAACAACAGACAAGACCCTCTCTATGTTTTTTATTTGGTAAGCAACTCAAAATCTCCTTTTGAAAAACTGTGGAATGAAAATAACTTCATAATTTCCCCCAGTTTTTGCCTAACGCTTATGGTGACTTTGCTTGCCTGTGCAAAAGCTGACGACAGCACCTCGCTGTGGCCAAATGCCATGGACTGTGAGATGATAAAAGAACCAGGTAACTTTTTCTGGGTATGTCGAGCTACAGGGCAGTGACATAAAAAAACATTACCTCAGCTCAGAAGAGCCTGGAATATTCTGTTATACCACACCGATCGCCTGCCTTGATAAGGCAGGGGTTATTGCTGTGTTACTACATCTAAATTAAAACTTTTTTTGTCATTTGGCAAAAGAGGAATTCTAATTAAGGCAGAATAAATGTACTAACTGAAAGGCAAATATCCCTCATATTTTCTCCTTCCTCCAGTCCTGGAATTCTGCACTGAAGCTGGGGATATTTTATGAAGGTTAAACAAAATATTTGGAGCAAAGTCTGCTTTTTATAAACCCTGCCTCTGTCTAACCTTTCACTCTCAATAACATGAAGAAAAATATACAGTACTGAATGTCTGGCGGCAGCTCCCAGCCACTGTGAGACAGTTACGCTGCTGCTAAATCACGTTAGCTTGAAGCTTGCAACAGTGAGATATTCTTGAATGTTTCACCTCTGTTCCTACACAGCAATGTTTGGTGTGAGATTTTTGCTTAAATCTCCCTTTGCACAAATCTTTCCCCATTATTTATCATGACCATCCATTTTACAATGATGCTTTTAAAAGCTGTTGATGAACAATCTTTCTGTACTTGCTATTCTCTCTTAATGGAAACCTTCTGAAACCATTCCAAAGACCTCTTTGGTTCTCCTGCCAGATAAAGTCTCAGTCTGTCTTTGCCCTCCACTCCATTTTTGTTTTGTTAAATTTAGCTCTGTTTCTTGATTAGGTGCAAGTGACTGAACAAGCTTTTCCTGGATGATGTGCACTCACAAACATGTGCTTGTTGCAAGTTAAAATGAACTATTGGATGCTTATCTTCCCCTTAGTGGGCAAAAAAATTATAAATCAGTGAAATGAGGTGAAAACAACTCCAAAGGTAATAAATACAATGAAATCCTTCTCTGAGGCCTGATATGGTGATGGACAAATACTCTTTTTTTTTTAAGATACTTAAAGACTGTGACTGCAGTAAATCCTTTTCAAAGAATCGTTTGAAAATAGATAGATAAACATTGCTCAGATTGGAAAATCAGCACTCCAGTTCTGCCGTGGACCCAGCAAAGCACTTAAGTTGGTGCTCAACTTTAAGCTGCTGCTGAACTGGGGCACTGATAACAGTTTTCTTTTAGTTTCAGGGAGGACAGCTGTGTTTATTTCTTTTTCTCCTTACTATGGAGCAAAAGTGCCTGGAACACTGGGTTAGATGTCTTTGTTAAGCTCCTATATAAATCTAAATAATAAACTAAATAAGCATAAATTATTTTGGCCAAAGCCTTTCTCTCCTTTAATTTAATAATCTGATGAGCCATTCTTTCTTGCTCTCCATTGCTCCATGTGTGCTGTGATGAAACCTATACTTCTTAACCACTCAATAAAAGCAAAATGCTTATATGAAGTCTCCATCAAGATTTATAATGCCCTTAAGTATTAATTTCCTAGCTTTTCAGTGCTTGGTTTTGATAAATGCTTGCACTGCACAGCAATATGAAAGTGATGGCTCTGGCTCCATCTGCACCCAGAAGCACAGCCTGAAAAGGGAAGCCAGGACCCATCCTCTTTCAGCCATAGAATAAAGTTTCCATGCTAAGACTCCTGCTAGATCCTGAAACCAAGGTGCTGCTTATGTTTACCTACTCTGATCTGCCATATGCTGTCCGCCAGTGGAAGTCAGTGAAGCCTGCTCAGCTAGCAGGACCTCGGACACCATCAGACTAAGACTTGTTATGGTCCAAAGACCAAGGGATCCGTCACCTGAGGAAAACTCTTCTGAGGGTCTCCCCCTTGCCTCCTCCTCCTCACAGTCCAGGAAATGCTCGTCTATGGCCAGGGATTGTGCTGTGGTACTGAGAGGTCTGGGCCACATCCCATTTACAACTGGACTTGATGATCTTAAGGGTCTTTTCCAACCTAAATGATTCTATGATTCAATGATTAGTACTGCCAACATCCTCAACCATTCTCACCTGTCACTTAGCTCCTTAGATACATGTTTCTCACCTGTTTTTAAATCAGAAGCATTCAGATCAGTGATTAAAGAAATATATTATATGCATGTTTTTGTATTTAGAGCAAACATTTGTGACTAGCAGATAACTTTCAGGTTTTCTACATATGCATGTTTAAGAGTAATTTAAGTAAATAAAAATAGCTAAACTAGTATAATGATAAGAAGAATCTGGTTATCAGTTTGCTTTCCACTGGGAAAAAAAAAATAATCCTCCAGAGTTAAATTTTCTAAGACAAGACAAGGGTCTTTAGATGTGATTCAACAGTAGTGGATAATTAGATTACATACATGCTAGAAAAAACACAATGTACCAACAAATGCTTAAAGTGCTTATGGTGAAGCAATTCTTGCCGTCCAGATTCACCATCAACAGATATTTAGCACAGAAATTATTTCTTGGTAGTGCTGAAAGGAGCCAGTTTATTCCAGCTAAAGGACTGGCCCCAAACACCATTCATTCACCCCATTTTAAGATAGGGTTCACTGATATTCATCAGGATGAAGACGACCTGCACCAAGGTGAGAAATAAGCTGGATCCCACACCACTGACAAGCGCTCCAGCATCCTCCACACCTCTGTGCATGCAGAAACCTCATGGAAGTAGATGGTGTAGCTCCCACTCTTAATTTTGTCCATTTAACTATATCTTCAGCTCTCAGGGAGGTTACCTCAGGTACCTTGATACCAGCCACAGAAATACGTCATTAGCATTGTTTGGTGACCAGCAAGTCCGGTAAAGGCAGAGGAATTTCAAGCAGGAAGCCCTTAGTGCAAAGCTGTTGTTGGATCCCCCCTGACATTAATAGCGACCTTGGTAATCCAAGCACAATTAAGCGGTGGCAGATCAAAGTCCTGCTGCTGTCTCCACTCCCTGAGCTCACCATTCAGATGCAAAGCTACTCTCAAATAAAAGCCAGATGTTGAGCCGGCTCCATTTCCTGATTAGCTGAGATGTCACTTTGGAAGCCGACCGCTCTGGTCCTGGTCCAGAAATTTAGGCATTGAACCAACCTTCCCAGTGGAACATCAAGGCAAATAAGATAAAAGGCACAAAGCTGGTGTTGGTGGTGATGAGGACAGATTTTCTCTTAGAGAGTGGCCCTCTCACAGGGACGGGGTAAAATTACTGTA
>NW_008825208.1:6943797-6969937 GCF_000699105.1 Pygoscelis adeliae
CGCATTACATCATCCTCTCTTAAACCAGGCAATCTGCAGAGCAGACACGAGCAATGCTTCTCACGGCTAATAACACCAAACACCGATAGGGTCCCATAGCAAAATACATTGCTCCTGGTTGGAGGCAAATGGGTCAAAGGCAGCCTTGTTCCTAATCCTGGCAACGCTGATTTAACTGTACTTTCCTCTGAGAACTAAAAACTTGAAAAAAGTTGATCAAACTTGAAAAAAAACCCCAAAATAAATCATGAGGTTTTTTTAAAGCTTTCCTTTTGAATGTATGTTTTTGAAAATCCAGTTTTGTTTAAATTTGCAACATTTTGATTGTTCTTAAGATTTTTCTGTTTGCAGTTCTTGTCCAGAAAGATGGGGAGTTCTTTTCTCTCTCAAACTTTGATTTTTCCAGCAAAAAAATCCATACAACTTTAAAATCTGGAAATTTTGTCTTGATTTTGGCAAAAGTACCGGTACAATTTAGTGTGTGAATGTTGTGGAAGTTAGCCCTCCTGAGTTATAACCCTGTGTCTTGTGAAAAAAACACCAGAACAAAACTGTGATAAAACGTGTTTTCATCAATTTTGTCAGCTAATCTTCTGCTTCTCTATCACTGCTTTACACAGGCAAAACTCCTCCTGTCCATGTGCAGTCAGTTGGTTTAAGCTGCGGAAAAGATGTGTTGCCAGGTCAAGAGCTTGATTTTAACACAGTCCTGCTAACACACGCTCCTTGCACTGACTTGGTGAGAGCTCAGCCCAAGACATCCACTTTAATTTTTGTCCAAGAAATGGCTGCTATGAAAATTTAAAAAATCAGGATTTGATTTGTATTTTCCAAAGCATGCAAACATCATTTTGGATATGCAGCATTAGGTGTGGGCAGCAGTTTTAATTTACCACCTGCCCCGTCTTGAAGCAGAAATACCCCTGGAAAAATGATTTTATGTGGGCTAAGGCCCGGTCCTTGGATTTCAGCAGTGATTTGTTTGCTTGTGTTGGACTCTCAGCAGGCTGAATGTATGTGCTCCTTACCTGAGAAAACGTACATTTCAGAGTTTGTTTATTCCTTGCCCATGGCTCTCCTCTATGAGATCCTACTGTAAAGTCTTAATTCGAATTTCTAGCTTCACACTCACTTCTCTGGAAACTGACTTGGCTGTTCCAAAAACACATCACTGGGCCTGCAGAGGAGACTTCAGGAGGGCTGGCAAAACATTGTACCCCCCCAGTTTTGGGATTAACAGCAAAGAAAATGCCAATTGTTCTGCCAAAAAAGTGCTTGTTTATAAATATTCCTTCTTTCCAGCTTGTAGGTACCATGCATGAAAGTCATCTTACAATTACTTATTTTCAGTTTTTGCTCCCTTTAGTTCTGTGAGCTCATTAACAATGACTGCAGATCTAGTGACCTTTAATTCTTTAAGATCTAAATTCTTTAAAAGGTCTGGCATGAAGCCAGCTCCAAGCTACAATGGTAAATATTAAATGCTATAATAACAGAAATCATATGCCATTGGTTTTCATTGTGCTGATGGCTATTCATGGAAGCAGATTTTGCTCACTGTATTTTAAAGACAGACAGTCAACTGCAAGAAGTGTGAAAACAAAACATTGTGTCCTTTCCTGGAGGGGAGAATACCATGATGGTAGAAAGGACTGCATGCCCTAATGCCTTTTTTGATGTCCTCCTTTTCTAAAAAGTTCCATTTTTTTTCATTTCACTGCATCATTATGCGCCCTGCCCCCATGTGACTCCTTACAGAGGAGGTTTGGCCATGCACAGGAGAAGGTGACATCTCCAAGGGTCCTAACCAGCCCACTAGAAATTTCAGACTGGAAGAACTTTTCCTGCGACACCAAATGACAAATACTTCCTCCTCTTCCCCATTTGCCCACAAAACCCTCGTGGTCCAAAGGAGACGTAAGCTCCGTCAAGCTTTGGAGCAGTGATTTAGGGACCTACCTGCCAAAGCACCAACAGCACTGGGAAGGGAGCACAGAGTGGAGGGTGGAGTGGGGACATGTCTTATCTCTGAGAAGGTTGTTTCCTCATTTTCTTCCAGTGAGGAATGAGAATATAATTTAAATTTAAAAAAAATTGCAAATTAGGAAGATTATCTATAACCTCTTTACATGTACACTTTTTCAAAGTAGGTTACAAATGCCGGAATACAAAAAGAACGACATAGTGTCGCAGTTTCTCATTTGGAATTATTTTAGCAGAAGGAGCATCTGATACTGATAATATTAAAAGCTTTTGCTATACTGCAACATAGTATGCCAAGGGTTGAACATACAGTGGATTCAAAGCAGAAGTAGAAGCATTTAAGTTACCCCCCAAAACTTCTGAACTCACAGAGAATTGTGGAGAGAGTTACAGTTTTACCGCCCTTATGAGTTTGTGATTCACTAATAACAAAAATGCATACTTTTGTTGTTGGAATGACAACTGGGTTAATGAAGTGCTGTGAAAAATATGAGGAATGGCATCACTGTACAGCACCACTCAAAAGTAAGCTGTGGTATCACTGCAGAATGGCCACAGCGATTCTGTCTCTGAATTGTTTTTCTCTCAAAATAAAGAGAACAATAGCCCCACTTTAATTTTATTTATTTAAATTTAATATTATTAAATTTCATTCTTTTCTATTCTATTTCTATTTTATTCTTCCCTTTTTTTTTTTTCATCTTTAATCCTTTTCAGCATGGACTCCTGAGAGAAAGAGATGAGGAACTAGAGTCCTGTTCCCCAAAGGCCCCTGGGCACCTCCAGAACCAAAATGGGCTGGGACAACTCAGCATAACCCTGTGCTGACCCCGGGTCCAGTCGGTCTGGGAGGATCAGCACGGGTATGTATAACCCTGGTCTCAGGCCCCAGCATTGCATAGCAGAGGAGAGGAGGAAACTCTTGACCTGCAGATACCTGCAGACTCTTCTAAGGATAGTGGTGCCTGAAGCAGCAGCAGGAGTCAATTTCAACTTCAGTTGCAGCCTTGCTTTTTCTATGCCCTACTTCAAAAAAAAAAAAAAGAAATAAATGAAAAAGAAATGAGAAATTCAAGGGGCAGCTCACCAAATGCATAAAGCACGTGCCACCTCTGGTGCAGTAACCTCATTTTCTGTGCTCTTTTCCTATGTGCGTATCCTTTCCCAGCCCAAGCTACCTCCCAGATGATTGCATTTAGTGGCTGGCCCAAGAACTGCTTTGGTGTCTACTTACTTCATGCCAATGGATTGGCAGAGCAGCTGTCTAAAACCCAGTGAAATGGTTTAGAATAATTGTGTAGCTGTGCCAAAAAGGTACTTCACTGATGTATCTTAGCCTTGATTTGCAGTGATTAACGACAATCTTCATTGTCTTGGTTGCCTCATCAAGTGTTTTGGGTGTTTTCTTTTGACATAATTTCTGCATTATTGGTACACAACACTCTGTGTTCCTGCTTGCACACAGGTAGAACTTGCATATTTTATCATATAGTTACCTCTTACAGCTGCCTTACAACGAAGGAGTTTTGCATGCAAGGTCCAGAGTTACTTCTATTTCTTTTTCAATGACAGTTTAGGGAAGTAGTGAGACTGATGTGGTTTCAACATAAAACAACTTATCAGCCTAGAGTTCTCTGAAAGGTAGCATCTCAGAAACCATTCTGCTGAATTCTGAACTTCTGTAAAAACATGGAAACGGAAAGAATTAACTGTTCAGTTTATTTTTTTTTAAAAATGCCTGGCTGAATGACATGCATTATTAATCATGTGAAAGCCCAGAAGAGGGATGGAAAAATGGACTTGCTTTAAAAACAAGCAGTGCCACGTGGTATTTCCATTCAACAACATGGCACCTCAATCACGAGGCTTTGGTGTGCTTGTTGTTTTACAGCAAGGATTTGCTGCTAGTGTTGGGGCTTCTATGCTGAACAAAGGGAGTACCATGCCCCTTTGATGCTGACCTCTTTGGAGCAGGACCCCGATGACCTACCCGACTACGCCTGGCAGTGCACACATCTGCGCAGAGCACCAAGCACACGGAAAGAAAGAACTGGGGCTAGATTTTGCGTGAAGCTCCCTTGTGTCATTTTTAGCTCCACAATACCCCTATCAACTTGCAGCAGGAGACCCTTACCTGGTTTTGAGCCATTTGAACTTGTGTGGTTTCAGGGAATAAGTCAGAAATGAGATTGTATTGAGGCTTTGTTCCTCTTTGGAAAACAGCAGTATTGATAAAAAATAAGAAGGCCCCACAGTAGATTTGGTAGCCTAAAACCAAAGCAGCTTCCCATATACAGAAACATACAGATACTGAAGAAGGGAAACATTCTCCTGGAGAATTATGCACTGCATTCAGGTATGTTCTTGATTTTGTGCATCGACACGAGGGACGGATTCCCACTGTGTGAATACTGGGGCTTGTGAACTCTTTAGTCTACTCTGCAGCACACACGTATGATGATTTAGTGGGCCTTCTGTTTAGTTTATAGCCCATCCACTCACCCAGAAGCAGAGAGTAATGATCACAACCCGGGACAGTTGCAAAGCATATGTGGAAAGCTTTTCAACCCTAAGGCTCTAATCTCTCCTGTTAGCCACCACTGCCATGTGGTGTGGCTATTACCACCCCTGACTCTGAAGCACAGTTCATAAACTCCTTCCACATGCTTTATGCAAACCCCTACAAGGCTGTGCTGCATTGTTCTGCAGGCAAGGAGACGCATCAGCCTTCGCTTCCCCTCTTCTCTCGCTGAGCCCAAGAGAAAATTATTTGTCAATGTTCATTTATGAAATAGTAATTGAATTCTTCTTCTGGTGATTAAAGAAATGACAGATGTTGACACGTACAACTTAAATGAAAACAAAATGCTGACCAAGCTAGAGTCATGTGGAGGGACCACTGTTACCTCCTGATGCAAACTACAGATTCCAGATGAATCCCAGATGCTTGCTGGAGTATGCACAAAGAGGACTGTGTTTATTGTCACTGCATGGTTATCTCAGTGGTATGTCCAATATAAAATGATGAAACTTGCTTTCAAGCTATTTATCAGAAGAAAAAACAAACCAAAAAGCTTAGGAGTCTAGAAGGTGTCTTGACTGACAAATGGGAATTTTAATAGGAAAGATATTGAAAACCCTTTGAGTTTAGACTCATTCTTATTGAAAAGGGCCTTTGTTTATTTTATTTACTTTTTTTGTTTCTGTTCACACTCTGTCAGTCTTTCTAACTAGGCTCTAGCATCCCATTACAAGAAGGGTATGAAAACTCTCTGAGGAGGAATCCAAGCTATTATTTCTGAGGTACATCATGCCTATGCTTTACATTTTTAATGTGAAATGGGCACTTTGAGGTGAATTCAGTTGTATTTCAGGAAAAATAGTTGTTTCTCTAAGTTTTCATAGAAAATAAAGTTGTTCTAATTTAAAAGATTATTAAGGCTGATGACTAATTTTTTTTCCAATTAAAAACACAGTTTTTATGGAATGACAACCTACCCAACCCTTTCATTCTTCTGAACAAGTCAGGTTGATTGTAGAAGCTATAGTAAGATACCTGCAAAACAGGAGTTTTGATAACATAAGTCAACAGAACTTAAACATGCAGGGTCAGACCTCCTCCTGGTTATGACTGGAAGAGTTCTGCTGATTTACACTAGCAGAGCATCTGTTCTGTAAATTTCTCAGTTATTTTTACTACGTAGAGAAAGCAGTCACAATTTTATTATTTTTTTTTTTAAATTCACTCTCTACACAAATCCCCACCCATAGCTCGCAAATCTGCTGGCCAAGGTTTAGGCTGGAGCACACACTTAGGCACCAGGAATGTATTTTGGAGAAGAAAGCTTTTACAGTGGAAAGGCTGACATACTCCAAACTATTCATGGCAAATGCAATGGAATAATGGAAAGGGAAAACATGTAAAGAACAAGATGTATTCTTACAGGAAACTCCATGAGAAACTGCATTCCAGTTAATAATGGGTATTCCCAAGAGAAAGCAATCTAGCTTATTATTTTTCTTGCCCACTAATACCTTACTGTTGTTAAAACTAAGTGCAACTCCTATGTTTGGGGTTTTTGCACAGATACCCTTTGGCAGAATGGTCATCTTAAGGTTTATTTTCCATGACCAGTATGCCTGGTATTTGATTCCTTGATTCCTTCTTCCGTTTATGGGATTTACAGTCAAGCTGCAGATTTTAACCTAGTTCAACTTCCAAGATTTCTGGAGAAAAGCTCACTCTACGAATCAGAAGACTGGACTACTTTCTGGCTATGTTTTCCCTTATTTCGTTTTTAACTCAAAGGTGCTCATTAGCCAGGTAGAGGAATAGAGAACTGCAGCAGTCTGCATTTAGACCTTTACTCTGATTTTTAAATACACAGTTTACAAAGAAGTAAGCATGCAAATGTTTGTTAGTAGCAAGAACTGAATAAGAATACTCATAATCAAGGATTAAACCAGAAAAAGATTAAAACCTCCACTTTCCTTTTCTGTTCAAAAGGCTGGTCCAAGTCATCAGGACCATATTAAAAAGAAGAAGGAGAAAAAATGTAACGATTTGTAGATACACTTACTCCTTCCTCTAGTATTCACTTTTAGCATGAAGAAGACACTGAGGGCAGTAATTCTGTTAAAATTTGAAACCAGTGTTTGGAAAATAATAATTCTGTATGTTTGCGTTTTGTATTTTGTGAATACAAATGAACCTCTGGGATATTTCAGTTAATTTCTACATAGATCATCAATTAAATGTTTGGTTTGAGGAATACATTTTATATGTGTAAGTACTCCCTAGGGGGATAATGCTATTTATGTTTCTGCATTCTTTCACTTTTATGAAAAGACTGAACTAAATAGGGCAAGGGGGAAGCATGTTCCAGGCATTACAGGTCTTAGCAGATCTGAAGTGTCCAAATCATTGCAAACTCTTGAGAGTGCAACTCACTGAGTTAAAGTCAGCCTTACACAGATGATTTTGAAAGCAGATTGTGGGTCAACAGCCAACTACAGCTGCAGAAAAAAATCTCCAGGAGTCTGTAAGATGACTGAGCCTTAGCTGGAGAAAAAACATTATGGTGTTTTGCCTTGCTGTGAGAATTGGACTGGGCCTGCCCTTTGACTTCACTGGCTGCTTGCTAACCCCTCTTCATGCCCCTGCTTTGTCCAGCTTCAGCCAGCCAGAGTCATCTGCGCTGCGTCTTGGTTCCCCCATCGCTGATGCATTGGCAACCCAGTCTGCAGATGAGAAGCAGACAAGAGAGCTTGGACAATGCCACCATGGCAGTGGGAAGGAGAGTCAGAAGATAATGGATTAGCCGTCTAAAGGAGAGGATGCTCCCATTAGCCATGGAGAGCATTTTCCATAGCAGTCATGGACATTATAACACTGTCAATTACACCAATTAACAGCCTTCCATGGTAATGTGAATTATAATTAGTAGGAACATTTTGCTAATTAAAACTTGAATTAACCCCAGTATCAGCTAATTAAATTAGAACTGCAATCAGTTTACTTTAGAAAAAAAACATGTAAAGCTTTTTTCTCCCATCTCCCCCTGCATGTTTCCCTAATCATCTCTCTTCATGGTGCCATTTCATATGAGCCATGTACAAGCCTTGCCTGTGCTGTAGGGTTGTTCTCCTCTGAGTATCCTGCTTAGCTGTACTATCAGCCCCCTGGTAGGAATACAGGGCATGGCATCAGGAGATTTTTCTGCTAATGAGGCATAGCTTTCAGGCAAAGTAAGGTGAGCTGACAAAAAATGCCTTCTGCTAGCATAGCTACATTAATAATGCTGTTTTTCTGTTGGGTTTGTTGTTGCGGTTGTTGTTGTTGTAAACTGGAATAGTGGTGTTAGCCAAAGGTGGATATTTCCAGCCCAGACCCAACATCATGCTATTGGTCAACTTTGTAGCATTATCTGGGACTGAGACTTTCTTCTGAAGGTCAAGGTGATGGGCACAGGTTTTTTCTCTCAACCCTTTTCCGCCTTCGTTTATTTTCTTCTTGTATCGCTATCCTCTAGGAGCAGCATTCAGGGGACATCATGGGAACACCATGCACCCTGTGTTCACATTCTGGTCCTGCCACGACATGATTATGTCTAATTCATTCTCCTTACATACCAATTTAATCAATTTTGAATCAAGACAGCAGTAACAAGAACATTTATAAAATGCATGAAGACAGATAGGAGAAAAGTGCTATTTCCAATTTCTCTCTTCTATGCACTTCAGAAATAACCATGGAATAATGAACACTTCTCTTGTTGAATTAGATTTTTTTAACATAAAAAATTGCAGAGTGTTACAAAATTGCATGTGCTTATTACACAGAAGCAACAGGTACAAGAAGCAGGATTTTAAGATTTGCATAGTTAATTGCAATAAATATAATCAGTCAGCTTGCACAGCTGTTGGCTTAGAGAATTAACAGGCGTCACTAGTAAAACATTCAGATGGTCCCTTTTTATTTCCTTCACGTCAGTAAAAGAGTACAACTGCAGTCCCTAAGAGATTACAACTGTAATGTATTCAGGAGAATATTGGGAGTGGGGAAGTCTAATGTTTTTCAAGGATAGATTCTTCATTTGCCCATTAAAAGACAAGTTATTTCTCCCATTTTTTAAAACAAAATGCAACTGATGTTCTATGTGCTTGTGACCTGTTCCACTTAGCTATAGTGCCTGAAGTAAAGCACACAGTGAGAGAAAGTATGAGGAAGGAGAATGTGCTGTTCCAGGAGCTCTGAACTGTGGAAGATTTTAATCTTAGAAGCCATTTAGATACCATGGAGATGGTTACCATAACATTGAACCAGTGTCAGATGGAGTATGTGTTTCCTGATGCTCAGGAAAAATCCTTATCGCTTTCCCATCATGCCAAGAAAGCAATTAAATCACAGACATGTTTGGGCAGATCCCTCTGTGTACAGTTATGGGTCCATAAGCACAAACACCTGCCTGAGCGCGACGTCTTCTGTTTGAAGGCCTTTGCGGCCTTCAAAAGGAGCAAGGACATGGGACTGCTGAAATATGTTAGTGGAGGAATTCCTTGCCGTTGAGGGCATGCTGTCCTTGAGGGCCAGAAAACTCTTGTGTCCGAGCATTATTCCACTGGGAGCTTCACCCAAGCTTTGATCATACTAATGTCACTGACAGTTTGTCCAAGGAGATCTTTCATGGGACGTATTGAAGTAAAGGTCTTATCTCACATTGGATGTACGCGAGGAAGAGGGAACTGGCCTGATGGTGTGGTGCTCTGGACTGTCTCTGCTCCCACTGACTTTGGGAAGAAATATTTAGAGATCATTGTCAACATTTGTCAGGGAAATTGCTCCAATTTCATATTGCACCAATACATCATGTCTTGAAGTAAAACAGCCTTGAAAGGATTTGTGTGTGCGGTTTGCTTTGCTTTCTGAGTTGGATAAACAGTTCATGAGTTTTCATGGGGATATTAATCTCTTTCTTGTCTTCCTTTGCCCATTTACACTAAAAGCAGTGGAATTTAAAGCTCTCCCACAAAATAGAAGCTGCCTCTGGGGTGGGAACCAGCAGATCTGAGCATGGCTTCCTTGTCAGTCTGAGCATGCACCTCATACTGTTTGTCCTGATGACAGACACAGGCTTTTCAAGCAATTATGCTTGCTTCCACCCGTTGCCCAATCTAACATCCATTGAAGTCGAGAAGAAAGACTCCTACTGATTTCACCAGTCACAGCATCCCAGCCTTTCTCTCGTAAACACCTAGTTCCTTAACTGGTTTTAATTCTGAGCTAAGATTCCTTACAGCGTGTTAAATCCAAAGATTTAGAGAACCTTGACTTTGTGGAGCATAAAATTTGAGACACGATGAGTGAAAATGTACATGTAAGTGATGAAATCAGATATATTCATCCATTGCAATTATGCCCTTCACCAGCTCTTTGGAGTTGGCAGAACTTTCCCTTAAATGATGAAAGGGAATTAGAAGAAAGTCTGACTCAAAACAATGAACTGTTTCAAAGCAAAGCTGAATTCCTCAAGGTTAAGCAGCAGTAAAATTGGCAATAGGTACTCAGTTGAGAGGTTTAGATACGCTTGTTGTTTTGGCTGATGTCCAATTATGAAAACATTGTCCTTGAAGCTTAGCAATTAGTGATGGTAGAAGTAATTCCACAAAGAGAAGATGGCCTTTAGACAAATGGGGGGAAGTGGGCAGGGGTGGGGGAAGGTTGCTTGCTAAAGAACCTACAGACAGAGTCAGTTCCTTCAGTATACAGGTATTTATTTTTCTGCTAGGATGAAGTAGAAAGGAAAGGACTCTCTCACTTTGATTCACTTCTGAGAGCACATACAGAAGCTGTAAAGATGTTTTAGATGACCATGCTGGTAAACTGCCCCAGTGCCTCTGTTTGAGACAGCCAAAATGCCCCTCAGAGAAAAAACTCCTCTCACAAGCTCTCGTGTGGTGACCAGACTGAAAAACCATAGCACAAGTCCATGTTTTAAGTCACAGCAGAGGCGATGAGAGTCATCCTTAGTCACACTGGGCAGGAGGCCTGTCCCCAGGTGGGTAGGGAGCGCTGGGGAAGGCTGTGCTGGTGGTCAGCAGAGGAACAAATAAACTGCAGGGAAGGGATTTCAGGGTGCTCACAGTTTTCCACCCAGGGGAGCCTGTCAACACAGTGCTGTAACATGGAACCACTTCGTCAGCCATCCCAGCAGCACTGCTCCGGAATACCAAATTGTAAGATAAGATATTCCCTTAAAAGGAAAAAGGAGAACCTGCTTCTCTCATAGGCATTAGTTTGGCTGGTCAGACACATCTAAGTTGGCCTATTTAAAGCAAAGAAAGTATTACTGCAAAGACAGATGTCTGCAGACATTGGCATAATGGTGAATTCCATCACCAGAGTCAGTGATCTCTGTTCTCTTTGTGCATTCCTTTTTCATGTGCTCAGTAGAAATACAAGATGTGGAACACACCTTGGAAGACTAGATCATCTGTCCTTTGTTAAGATACAACCTCACAGAACTGGCTGAAGTTAGGCAGGTTGATTCTGGGCCGTTGGGTGGGTGAGACTATAGGACTGGTTGGATCAAGCTGTCCAAAAGATGTCAAGACCCACTTCTTCTGTTCAGGCAATAAAAGAAGCCATGCAGAAACTCAAGAGAGCTCAGAAGGAATCAAAAGGAAAATATGGAGCTTAGCCTCTGTTGTTTTATATATTTCTGTATTTCTATACCCATCATTGGGTATGGCCTCCTATGAAAGCTTTGCTTCTCCAGATATTAGTGTTTGCCCAGCTTGGAGTTCAGGTGTATTTTATTATATTAATCTATTATTTTTTTCCTCCTGCTTTATGAAACTGGTTGTTATTATTATCATTGCAATACTTATTTTTTCCTGCAAAATACATAAGACACATCAGTGGGAAAGACCCTGAACTGTGTTGTGCTTTCATGGAAAGCAGCACACTGCACTTGCCGGTCTGCTGTGCCTCAAGTTCTCCACAGGACTGGACGGTGTCTTACTTACGAACATGTACATATCTGGATACCACTATATAGCTGAAAATATCAAGAGACAGTTAACTGTACTGGTCAAAAGAAAAGCCACCTAGATATTGAAGACAGAATTAGTATTGGAAGCTGAAACAGTTCAGCAAAGAAAAAGCGAACACTGCATTTCTTCAGTTTTTAAAGTACGTGTGCCTAGTTTGGACTGGTTCTCTCTTTGATGTAATCTTCCATCTTTCCTACATCTTACCCAGTCTGATTTTCAATTCCATGAGAGGTCACAACACAGGAGTGCAGGAGTGGCTGGAATACGTCAGACTGAGGGTCCATCTGCTCTGATATCTTTCAATGGTGGCCTAAGTAAGGGTGAAAATAAGGGCAGGAGCAAATGATATTTCCCACAGCAGCCTCCCAGGCATCAGCTACTTTCAGCTCAGGTTGTTCCTGGGTCAGATGCAGTCTCTCTGTTTGTGGTAAACCCTCCTCCTCCCTGAACCATGAACAGCTTCCAGTCTGCCCTTGAAACCACACCAACTTTCAAAAGCCATGATTTTCAAATTTCTGTTGGCATCTCACAGCTTCTAATTTTTTAGGGAAGATGTGGTTCACATCCAGATGTTCTGGGGAGGCTTCTTCCACAGGTCGGGTGAGTGCCACGACATGACCCATCTCCTCTGAGCCAGTCTATTTGGGAAACCTCCATTCATTAGTTATAGGCTGAATGGATGCACCTTCCAAAGATAAGGAAGCATCATTACACTGTCACAAAGCACCGAAGGGGAGATACTTGGGTATTGCTAGATCCCTTCTGCTTACGCCAGTGGTGTGTCATGTCTACTCCAGATGCTGTATGCCGTGGAGAGAAAAGATAGGAAGAACCAGTTCCTCAGTCTGTGAAAGAAAGGGTGAAAAAAAACCCCATGGTGTCTTGGTCTTTGGGCTTTAGACACATAAATACAGGTGGATGAACAGGCTCCTTAGAGGGGCTGGAGTCATCAGTGTTGATGACAAAAAGGTGGAATCTCTGCAGGGAATTTTCTCCTATTGAGGAACAGTTTTAGGAAGAAAAAAGCAAGGCTGGACACTCTGGATGGTTGCTGTCATGGCTGACACATACTGATGTAGAGAGTCAGGATTTATCCCCTGGGAGGCTACTGTTTTTCATAGCTAAGGGAGAATGAAGGAAATATGTATAATACAGCACATTCTATTAAGGCTTCTGGGAGGGGGGAAGGCTAGACCTGTGCTGAAAAAGTCTCTTCTACCTCAAAAGGCACAGAAGCCCTGGAGAAAGATATCAATGTGTTCTTCTTCAAAGAAATTGCCACCATTTGTCAGGTACTTCCAGAAAGGGAAGAGGGTGAAGCTGCAGGAAGGAAGAGAAAGTACATCTCCGGTTATTTAGTTTGGACACTATTTTAGCTTTTTGTGTTTCTTGCAGTAGCCCATCAATTGCAGGTCTTCTCAGGTTGAAATTCCTTTGACAATGTGCTTTTCATGGTCTTAGTCCAAACTACACCAGACCTCCAGGTAAATTTAGGCTATTGGCCTCCAGTGCTGTCAGTTTAATGGCTTTCACTGGCACTGACGTAACTTTAAAATATCACACTTCTGAGATACACACGATTTATATATCTGTATATGTTGAAACAGTCCTTACATTAAATAGAAAGCTGTATAAAATGTCTACATTTGAATGACTGTGAAGCTGAGCCTATTTTATGACTTCAAATATTTTCCATGTTATCACGTATTTCAGACTGCATACCCACCTGAAATTAGTTATTATTTTTAAAGGATGTAGTTTCCCTTCCTCTTTTTTTATTTTGAAAAATAAAAAAAAAATAACAAAATAAGGAGCTAAAGATATAATTTTTTCCCCCGTTGAATTATATCTAGAAAGCTTTTACATTGTCCAGGAACATACAGTGTAAAGAAGTTGAAAAGAATAGTTATAACTGCTACTGTGAATTCAGCGCTTAAATGCTGGAATACCTGACTATAATATCAACATCAGCAAAGGAACACAAGTTTCTTTTTTTGTTGTTATTCCCATATAATGAAGTCATTAAATTATGTGTCTTTCTAAAGGATTTGATATAGGTCAAAATGAATCAACACATGATGCAGAAATGACTTAAGTTCATCGTCTTATGCTGCATGGAAATTTGGACTAAATGATCATAATATCTCTTTCTGGCATTCGAAATTTATAAATAGCTACCTGCTTCTAGTGATTTCTTAGGAGTGAAATTTGGCTTGTTGGATACATGTGTGTCAGCGTCAGTGTGGATGGCCTATTCAGGCAGACACATATAAAATCTGGCACTGATTGAGTATTGGCTCAATTATTAAGCTCTGAGTTTAAAATAACACTTTTGGCCTGCTTGAGATTCTGTATAACTCAAATGCCAATTACGTAAGTCTGTAATATTAGACATTAAATCCTCCTTACCGTGAGGTATAGCATAGTAAACTATTTATCTGTTGAAAAGCATGACTTAAAAACCTCTGAGTATATACACAATACTTTTTTATACAAGACGTTAAAGCAGGCTTCTATTAAAAAACCAGCAGTTTACTGTGGTTATAGTGTCTCAAATATTATGGGATTACATACCACTCTGGAGGGGAAGAAAGCCTTAGGTGGCTTTGCTTGTTTTGCTTTCTCTTTTCCTGGCAATGGGGAGGGGATGAAACAAGCCCTGATTTGTTTAAATGCTATAAAGGTAACCAAACCGTAGTTAAATTGCAGAGCCATTTGTCAAGCTCTGCTCAGGCTCAAATGCAAACGAGACTGACTGCAAATTAATTCTATTTATGCTTTATCACAGGAAAAAACGCTATCTCAGTAAGAGCAATGTAAGAGCCAAGTAATAGCTGTGCTGAGCTCTATGAGAAAACTGCAAGTGTTTTACCTTTTGTCCCCAGGAAAACTGTTAAATATGGTCATTTTGAAAGAAAAAAAAAATCTTTAAAAAAAGAGATGTACAGATTTTTGTGGCTTTGCAACTGGAGAAAACCATTTTAATTTTTTTTCACATGCTTATTTTCAAGCCAACTTTCTGTAGGACTGATGTCACCTGCATCTCTCATGACTCATATTTCTGAAAATGCAGAGGTTTGTACAATTTTCCGATTGATATGGAGCTGCCTCCAGATTGAAGTCCTGCCTCTAAAAAGCCTCCTTAGTAATGATCACCAGCTGTTCTTAACACCTGTGATTGAAACGCACCTGAACCTGGAAGAGCTTGGACACCTGGAGCAGGAGATACAAAGGTGCATCTGAAGTATGCAGAGCATTGGAGAGTGAAGCTGACCATTAAGGGAAAAATCAGTCCTTCATTAGCAGAAGAACAACAGGTCTCTGCAGCTTTGCTTCCAGAAATTGCGCAGAGCTGGAAATTCACTGGCATGTAGGATTGCCTTAGCCTTACTACCCCCATCACACTTTCCCCGTCTTTCTCTTCAATTTAAGAGGTCATAGAGCTCCTCGGGTGTGGAGGAATCTTTGCTCTGTGTGCAGATCCTCAAGAAACAGTTGAAGTTAATCCCAGAGGCCGTTTGTAGCAGGCTACCTTGTACAAAGAGATGGGAGCAAAGATGAACTGGGCCCAAAGTTTAGGTCTGGGACTCCTCTTCCTTTTTTTCATGCAAAATGGCAGAAAAAATAGCCAATTGTTGACAGTAATTTTACCTCTGAAACGTAGTTGGGTATTATGTAATTGTAGGAGCAGGACTGTTAGTTAAAATTAATTACCTTGCTGATTGGAGGAGAGGAATTTCTCCAGCGCTCTGGTGTAATTGGTCCCCTCCATGGTGCGCTATGGCGGAGTGATGGAGTATTTTTGTGGAGGAGCCAAGCCTGGTTTTTCTTCACCAAAGCTGGGGCATGTTTGGATGGATGGGAAGCACCTGTCTCTTGAGGGCTGCTAATAGCTCACTGGAGTGACTCGGCCAGGGCTCCGGTGGGAGTCAGGGAGGGGGGCTGCTCCGCTTGGAAAGTGTCTCACTGATGGAGAGGAGACTGTCTGTGCTGCTCAGCCTGGGGAGGCTTTGCTGAGTTAGGGCTTCACCCATCACATAAGGATGGTGGTCCCAGTGGAGATCTCATGCCCTGGCTCTCTTTAGGTGCAAATTTCCCGGGACGCACCGAGGGTGTGATTATTTTAACTCAATCTCTTTTAAGACTGTGATTTTTCTTACTTGTTAATGTCCAGGAGACCACATTCCTTGTTCCTAATCAGTTATAAAGCCTGCAACCCAAGTTAACTGAGAAATGAATTTAGCTTCAAACTCTCCCCAGCTACATATGTAGGTTTTGGTACAGGTTGTTGCGAATGTTTTTAATGGCTTTGGCTGTTGGAAGGTATTTCTGAAATACATCCCAACCGTGCCACGTATGCAAAAATAAAACCTTCAAGCCTGTTCTATAGACCTGAAAACGACTCTGGAAAGAAACTGTGACCTGCTAAATGGAAATTACAGCTCTTGGCCCTGCCTTGAAAATGGACTCCCTGAGAAACAAGACAGAATGCCAGTGTCTGTGTGTGCAGGCACTCTGAGACGCCCCTGACTTCCCTCCACCCCCAGGTTTTGAGGTAAGTGCTTGTGCCAACACCGACTTGCTTTACCATGTTTATGATTTTTTCATGTGATGCAACATCATGGTCTATGCACGTGGAGCAGTAACAGACCATAAAGTTAGAGGAGCACGTTGCTCTACATGTGGACTGGACCTCTGGGTTGCAAGAGTGTTTCTCACAACAAGCCATTTCAAATGCACAGAGAACAGCCTCAGAGCAATCCTCTGTTTGGGCTGTTCTCAAAATGCAGTACAATTAGGCCTGATCTTCACCCTCACCTTTAAGTTTCTCTAAAGAGATCCCATGGGGATCCAACTGTTGAATCACGACTGTAATTAACCATCTCATTGTATATTTGTAGATGTTTGTAGCAGCCGTGGAGGGGAAAAAGTGAATATGTTGCCTAAGTGGAACAGAAATGTGTGTCCTGTCAGGCTTTCTAACCATTTTTCCCAAGCTACATTTAATCCTGAAAAAAAAAAAATCTTCATTATAAATCAATACATACCTCATTAGAGCAAACTGAGCAGTTGCACTAATGGCTTGCATTTAATTGACATAACTGGGTAAAGGAAATTAACAGTGTACCAGAGCAATATTGGATTACCCAATGTCATTAATCCTTTTTTTAATAAAGGAGCTTTGGAAAATTACTTTGGGAAAAAAAACCTACAATGTTAGGTTTACTCACTGTTCTTACCAGTATGAAATGTGAGGTTCATTGGTCATTATCGTTAAATTAGACAGGCACAGAACTCCTGGTAGGAGTGATATATAGAGGGGTTAGATGGAAAGGCTCAGTTCTGACTGTGGGAAGACCAAGGATTGTAACAGAGACACAAAAAGGCAGCAGCCCAGCAAACTATGCGATTAACTCTGCACTGTGGGCTATCCCCAGCGTTATCAGTGGGACTGCTCACATTACGTCTAGTTAAGCACAGCCTAGGTTTTATTTTTGCTTCTGTGGGAAATAGTAGTTCAAGTGTTATTGATCCCGTAACACAGATGTCCAGCTGAGGCTCAGCGTAACTGGTGTCTTACTCATAGGATGTGTGGAATCTAGTTTCAAGCTGGTCACTAGTGGGGACTCCTGCTGCAAATGCATTTTTAAATCTTTTAGTGCTTAGGGTCTGCAAAGGTGCTAGTAGAAGAGCTAGTGGGACATTGTCAAGGAAAGAATTCTATTTTAAAAGTTTTTCTTTAAATGACATTTATCAAACAGTAAATAATCCATCATATAACAAATACTTAAATTATGTGGCTGACTACAGTTATTAAATATATTCAATAAAATTCCTTAAACAACATCTATTAATTTAAATACTAATTTTAAAATGCTTTTTCTCTAAATCAGCTCACAATCATTTTCATTGCTCATTTTCACACCCTCTCAGTGGCATGGGTCGTACAAACCTTGTGAGCAGGATAGTTCTGAACTTTCTGTATGATTACCGCAACTGAAATGCACCTCATTAAGGTATGTTCTCTCAGCAGATGTGCTTCTCTGTTAATGGCCTCTGTCTTACGCCTTGCAGTTGTGGACTTCTTTACATCTATGCGGATAAGTGTAAGGTGCAGACCCAATAGAAATAGCTCATTTTGGCACTCTCCATGTCGACACAGCTCCCATATGCTCAAAGTCCTAGCAAGGTTAAAGTGGTGGTTAATTAGAACATTGAAATTAAAATGTAGTGATGCATGTATTTACAGTTGGACCTCATGATCTTAAAGGTCTTTTTCAACCTAAATGATTCTATGATTCTATGATTCTATATTCAATAAACTGGAAAAAGGCTTGATGCTGCATTCCCAGCCCAGCCCCACCTTGCCCTTGAGCACTTTTTGACCTCACCTGCCACCAGTGTTAGGGGGAGCTGAAGTGCTCCGTATCGCAGAGGAGATGCACAGCACAAGCTGTTTGCTGGCCATCCTGCCATGGCTGCAGTGAAAGCTGAAGTCAGTTCCCTGCTAGTAATGAATAACCGCAGAGCTACCGCCTACTGAAACCGCCCGCCACTTGCAACTCTACCCATCAGGAGTGGCGTTTACTCCTAATTGTAGGGAATGCTGACACGTCTAGGAGTAGTTGTATCGGAGTTGTATTTAATACAGATAGATGGAGGAATATTTACTTAGGAAGACACCAGAGAGCCTCCATGTAATGGAGCAGTTCCAGTGCATGCAACCTGATTTCATGCAAACTAACTTTGTAAATTAAGTGAAAGGCAGGGAGGCAAGGGTTGGCACCCAGGTTACCCGTGCACCCTCCTCGCCAACACTGCAACGCTTTCTCCTTAACAGATTTGATTTGCAGACCCCTTTGAAGTAGGCAAGGTCTTCTTAATCCCAAAGGACAGACAATAAATGGAGACACTGGCTACACAGCTGGGAGGGTTCTACAGGAATATGTGGGAGTACAGGTCACCTGACTTATGGGAAGAAACGCAAAAGATGGTAAAGCAAATTGTGGCAGGTGAATTTATTTTTCCTCTAGATTTGATACTCAAGAAGGACAGCAAGCTTCTTGAATTTATTTTTTTTATTACCTTATTTTTTATTACCTTCATTTCAGAATCCACATCTTACCTGAATTACATCTGTTATTATTATATTGCAAGATAAGAATTTTGCTTTATATTTTGCTGGGTTGTTTTTTTTTTTTTTTTTAATTATGTATGTGTTGTGCTCATGAAATACCAAAATAAACACTGTTCCAGTTTGGTAGGTAGTTGAATTTCTTACTCTAAAGAATACCAATATCTAATTCCATGAAATTTTTAAAAAATTAAGTAAATTTTAAACAGGAATATTTAAAAACTTTTTTCCTCCTAATTTATATATATTTTATAGTTGTTAAGATAAAACTGGTGTTTGTGAGGTTTTTAGAGCATTCATGGTAAAAAAAGAAAATTTTGGATGCTTTCACCAAAAAATTGAAACTGAAATAAAATAATTACAGTTCATAACAGGCAATGTCACTAACAATTACATTTTTCCATAAGCATTCATCTTGATTGAAAAGTGCTTGATGTTATTCTGAGATATGGTACTTGAAAAAAATGTGACAGGTGTGGTTATTATGATACCAGATCAAAAATTCAGAAGCCTAAAAAAATTGGAATATGGTCCTAGGAGGTGTAACACTAACACTATCCAATTTGTCCACATTAGACAAAATATTTGACTGCTGAGAATTTATTATGTATCTTCTTACATTCAGGAAGAAATTTTTCATTATCTGAGGTATTAAAAGCAGGGTCTCAGCAGCACACAGTGCAAAAATCTATGTATTTATGCCAAAGTAGACGTAGTCTGCATCAGGGAGTCTCCTTCTTCATGCAAATTAACATTTAAAAAACTCACCTTTTTTTCCCCCCTATATATCAAAGACCATACTCTGTGCACTCTAATATGTGTAGACAAACTTTACACAATTACGGTTTGGTAAGTGTGCATTCTTGTTAAAAAGATTGCTTACTCAAAGCAGACTTCTTACTTGGACTGCTGCTTACTTGGAGAGATCCAAAATAAATATACCCTAACTCACGACAGTCCCATACTGTATGATTTATAGCAGTATCAAATGGATGAAAAAAATCCACTGTTTTGATTTGATAACAGTTCTTGATGTTTTCTAACAAAAACAAAACCAAGCCCTGCACTGTTTGCTCATCACGCTCGGAGCACGGTTTGCCCAGTTCACCAACTCACGTTTCCTGGGCTAATAAGAAAGGCCAGACCGAGTCAGGCATTGGTTAAACTAAGTAATTTGCAAACAACCCTCTAGTTGAAAGGCAGTCAAAATGCGAAGCAATCTTCAAGAAAATGAGGCTAATGCAACAAATTACAATTGGGAAAAAAGTTGAAAACTCTACAAGTTACTAATTCAAGCAAAAGCTGAAACAGACTTCTTGACTTTTGTTATCTCATGTAATTTGTGTCACTCATAATGTAAATGTAAGAAGATCTTTAAGGACAACTTCTCCCTTATTTATCAGGCTAAAAAGTTCTTAGAGCATTGCTTTGACTTTTTCCCCCATTTGCCCCTTCCAAAATATCAATAATCATGATCCTGGTCTTATTTTACTGGAAGGCTGATGAAAAGATATGTTAGGCGTATTTATCCTGAGCACTGACATTTGAATAAGAAGGGACATAGGGGTGCAAAAACAAATGTTATTTCTGTTGAATATCCAGTGAATAGGGAATGGACTGTTAATGTACCCAAAAAATGATTAAACTGATCAACTAAAAGCCTCTTTCTCTCTTGCAGTTTCTCTAATTTGACTTCCTTGAGTTTGCACTGCCAGTATTTCTCCCACTCCCCATTCAGCAAAAACTACCCCAAAAAATCCTCTAAAATTCTGCCTTCCACTGGCAGAGTCAACACACAAAACATTTTACCAGTACAGCTATAGTGGTAAAGACTGATTTTGCATCAAGACATAATTTGGGTAGCAAACCCCATTGTATAAGAAAGGATTATAGTGACACAGGGCACTTCTGAGACCCAGAGAGGTTACTGCCCCCCCATACTTACACATAGAGTTTGCCAGTTTGCCACCGTACCTAAAACTGGCAGATTTTTGGAGCTAAGCTCAGGGTTACTCTATGCCACGGACACAACACAAAGCCAACACTAATGAGATGGCCTCTTCCCAGAGGAGTTCCCCTATCTAGCAGTAAGCAACCATTTAGACCAGAAAAAGATACCAAAGAAGCTACTTGCTTAGGAAGACATCAGGTAAACTTTGACATATAGCCGGCATACAGGTATAAACAGAAGATTAGACGATGTTTAGGACTGTACAGAGTGGAAATGTCACATCCAGAAGAAAAATCAGGCGGAACCAAAAACTTGCATAGTTTGACCCAGGTTTGCATCCAAAGGTCTAAGTAACAACTTTGCCATCGCTGAGTAGGTGCTTAATTCCATGCACGGTGCTGTTAGTTTTAATGGTCATAAATAGTTGCATGATCTAGGCTAAATTTTCAGCAAACTGAGACAAGAAACTTATAAGTCTTAATTTCCATGTAGTAATGAACAAAATCACCAGAAGCATTGACAGAGCCCCCAGTGGCTCTCTGGGTCGTGGTTACGCTGTATCTCCACACCCTCCTGCAGAACTGACCTGTGTAACGAGGCTAAACTGGAGAAAACTGGGAAAAGCTCTCCTGCCCCCTCCTGCGCACAAGAGGGCCCACACTGCTGAAAATGGAAAGGGTGAAAGTGGAAATGGATGACAGGGTACCTGTTTGGGCAGAAATGTTCAGCCACTGTAAAACTGCCGCGTATCTCTTCGTTACCTTCTTTGCATTAGAAAATGTGCAAAGAAGGCATATGTATGCCTTTCCACACACACATATATATACTCCTGCTCCTCCAGGAATACTAGATAGCCCATGCACTTCTGGGATATTCTACTTCCGAGGAACAACAACCAGCTGAAAGATAACTTGTCAGTGATTGACCACCTTCTGTGTGAGAATGGGAAACAGGAGACCTCACACTTTTACCAGATTTTGGTATTGACTACCATTGCTAGACCAGCAAAGAGCACAGACCCTCAATCTTCAGCAGAGGAGTTAGGCTGTCCAATACAACCTAGAGACTTTTTTTCCACAACTGTGTACCAGCCTTCAACACACAATCAGGCTTTGAACAATGCTGGATGAATAATAACCATATGAGAATGAAAATTAGTGTCATGGATAGCCAAAGAGGGAGGAAAGATTCACTGGGCATTCTGGCACGGTGAATGTGCAACAAAACCAGCCTTGGCTGCCTCATCGATGTCCCTCTGCAAATTCAAAGCGTCTTTTGCTGTATTTACTGAAGAATACCCCTCTCACTGTGCCATGTGCAAGGGATTTGTACACAGTAAACTTATTTCTGAGGTAATTCCCATTCATCAGCAACAAAGTTCTGTATAAATATTTTTTCCCTCTGAAGTTCAGGGCTGAAATTGTAGCTGCTTCATTTTTTTTCAAGACAGCACTCAAAAATATGCTGGAAATTCAATGCTGTGTCAGATGACTTTAAAGGTTTTTCCAGCTCTTTCCAGTTCCATGCAATAATCCATTAAATAATTTCTCTCAAGATAAGATCAAATGTGGTTAGAAGCTAAAATTCTGTGTTTAAATTAACCCTGACCTCCTTCTCTTTTTGTCTTCAAAAAGTCTGCCAAATTCTTCTGACTGTCATACATTTAAAGGTCCATTTGTCATTGGTATAAAGTGACATAACAATGAATTTGTACTGCTTTTTTCTTCTCTCTTAAAGGAGACAAGAGAATATTCTGATGCCAACAAGAATGTGCATGCAACATAAGGGGGTGGGGAAGCTTGTTAACTGTATAAAACAACTAAGAAAAAATGTCATTTCAACAGATTGAAGGCCCTTATGTCAACTGAAGGTGCCAAGGCTTTGTAGCATATTTTTTTCCTAACTTTTTTTTTTAAGATTTGTCCATTTTCCTTTCCATAAGCCTAATTTTTTTAATTGTTTTTTAAAGGTTTTTGCTTATTTTAATTTTTTCTCAAACCCTGTTAAGCAGAAATTATCTGAGGTTTTGCTGAAAAATTCCTAGAAATCTCAGACATGTTTGTTATGAGATTTTACAGCTTACTTGAAGAAAGTGGCAGCTTAAATATTCAACAAATGCTTCTTTTCACCCAAATGTTCTTTGTACACTGGAAGTAAATAGAGAGCAACACCAACAGATACAAAGTAAACAGTTAAAAAGTATGATTAAACCCCTTTATTCTGCGTTGCTTAGCTTTTGCCCTTACACTTTCTACAGATTGCCACTTAAGTGAGGAAAGAACACGAACCCAGCCCCTTCCTCAGCCCTTTCTTATATTAGAAAAAGGACTGAAGGAACAGTATGCCATATAGTTTAAAAGGCCAATCCCAATAGCAGGCATCCTGGGTAAAAGAGACTAGAAAGAGACACATCTCAAGGGAGCTGTAGAGTTTGCGTCTAGCACATAGTTAAAGCTTAATGCAATGAGAGAAGGATACTAAAAATTAACATCTTGAGTTATAGGAGAAAATCTTTACGTTATCAAGCTTTCTGGTGAAAAGCTGAATGTGTCCATGGCAGCTGAAGTGACAAAGGCTTCTGCATAAAATAGAAACATTTTGTTTGATTTAAATAGGCTGTTCAGACCTTTCAGCTGAAAAAGGAAAAAAGACAAATGTTTTTGGGCTAAAAATCAGACGTTTTTAGACCTTGGGTGTGTAAAATTTGAGGCCAAAACTAACAATTTTGCATGACACATTTCTTACTTGCAGGGCAGCTATTTGAGTCTCTGGAGCCTGATCAATAAACTAAATTAAATTCAGGGGTAACTGAAAGAAAAATAACTGACCCTCATTTCTGCTACTACAGATAATTCAGTGACTGCTGTGAAAATAATGCCACATGATAGGAGCAATAGCTGAGCTAGGTATAGTTCTGCTAAATCATGTGTAATGTTCAGAAAAAAACATGTTTTTGAAGCAGTCTCTGCCCACCGTTATTATCCATATGCCAAGCAAAAGGCTCATTTACAAGGCCATGAAACAGTCAGAAATACACACGAGAGTGCAAAATAACATGGTATTGAAAGCTAATAGATAAAACCCTCATGTGGCAGAACTGGTCAAGAATGACATTGATGCTGCAATTAGTTATTAAAAGGAATCTATACTATTTGTAGTATTAAAGGACATAGTGTAAGTTGCCTTTTTTTCATTGTGCCTTATATCTATTTTAAACTTAAGAAGCCACTTCAAAGACCCACAGACCTCCAAAGGGAAATATCCCAACCCCATCTCTCTGCATGGAAAATATGAAACTACTGAGGGGGGAAACCTCAAAAATTTATTCCTGTCTTCAGACAGATTCTGTCTGTAACTTACCCTGGCTACAGAAATATGCCCCTCCTGGGACTGCAATGGGAAAATCCCACACTCTGTCTCCCCTCTCCCTCCCCATCCACTGTCTTCTGTCTCTGATGGGAAAAGGGCTGACCCTTCATCTTGGACAGGAAAATAAAGTGATGTCATTAAACCAAGGTAAACTCAACATTCCCCTCACATTCTGCCCCAGCTCAATGGCAGTTCAGCTCCTACACAAACTGGGGTTCACCTTGATTGCCAAAGTGCATGCTAGAAAGGGTTTGAGCACAGATGCCTGAAAAAACTTTTTTTTTTTTTTTTTTTTTTTTTTTGTGGGGGGACAGGACTTCATCAGCACAGGAATATATTCTTCACCACTTGTATGTGTTTTACCATCAAAAGTACATCAAATATGCCTGTATACCCTCTGTCTCCAAAGTTGAAGTTATTTCTTACTGAGAATTTTAGTGTATTATTCAAAGTGGTATTTACCTTATTTAATGGAGAAGCAGAAAAGAGAAAAGAAGCGAGAAGGATCAAAGCTGAGCAAATCTCCCTGGGACATCATTTAAGTAAAAAGAAATAAATTTGTCCTTTTCTGCCTCCTTTACAATAAAAGCATTTAAATCTTGACATTTTCTCATGGGACATGAAATCTGCTTTCTGACCAGCTCTCGATGGGAGATCTTGAGCGCCTGTAAGCCCTGGTGTAGCACAAATCACAATAAAGACTCCTTGTCAGAGCAGATAAGGACAGTGCTCTTCAGAGGACTCGAAGATGCTGCAAGGGCAGGTGTGAAGAACACCCTGACAAGGGGAACGGGAAGACTGAGGAGCAAAACCGTGGATGGTGCAGCAGCAAAATGGGAACAGGAGATCTTCTGGGCAGCCTGAAGACAATGCGCTTCAGAGCTGCACCTCATCTCAAATGAGAAAAGTGCATCTGCTGACCCTTCCCAGCCCACGGTTGGGTTCAATGTCAAGTGCTGAGGTCTCCCTTGGGAGCACCACACACATGTCCAGCTCGCTGCCTTACCCACCCTGGCCCGGGAGAAAGGAGCAAAGCACGGGTCCCAGCTCTGAAAAGGCATTAGCACATGCTATTTCATTTACAATGTGGCTATCTGTTTCTGTCTGAGCACAGCTCTTTGTTTTCTTTCTGTTCTTGATGGTACCTGGGAAGCCCAAAAGTCCTTTTCGCAGAATTTTGAGTCCTTTGGGATTCATGGCTGTCATGTCTCCTGTATGGCAATGCAGAAAGCCCGTGAGATGAGGTATAGAAGTGAAGTATTAATCATCAAGAGAAGGGAAGACTGAGAGAAAACAGAGAAACTATAATTTATGAAGTTAATTTATCCCACAATACTTTCCATATGCTTATGCTCAAGGAGAGATTTACAGCATTGTATGCACTTAACAATTACTTAAGTACCGATCCTGAAAACAAGTGACGTAATTTAACTGAAATGGCTGCTGTCTTTCACTGGCTTTTTTCTGTTCTTCCCCAGCCACTTTTAAGCCACTGCATTCCTCCCACACACCTTGGCCTCACCTCCAGCTGCTGGGTGATGGGGGCGGCAGGGAAGGACAGCACAGCTGCCTTAGCTGCAGCGCCACATGTCCCAGGAAGGGGCCAGGCAGCGATGCTGGTGGGCTGCACCCCTGCCTCAGGGTGCTGTCTGTTGGCACAGAGGGGGCCGAAAAAGAAGCGAGGTTTAGCTGGGACAATGAACCGAGAAGCAAAAATTTCTGTTCTCTCTCTCAATGCATTGACTGCTGTCTCAGCTGGGTGCTCAGACCAAGCTTTCCTCTTGCTTCACCTCACAAAAACTGCAGCAGGCCTGCCTGGCGTGTGGGGCTTTGACACTGAAAATCTTCTCTTGATTACTGGGAGAAGAGAAATTCGTACATCAGCATGCAAAACCCCTCTGAGCTCTGCTGCGCAGGGGGTAGCTGTGACACTGTTAATGCCCACTGAAACGCATGTGGTATGTTAATATTTTAGCAGTGGTGTTGGTGTTTGGTGTGAGAACCACCATTGTTGGGTGGAAATGGAGCATGCTACACCAGTGATGAAAAAAAAAAGGGGGGATATCAGGGTAACTTACTCCTCACACACAAAGTTGGCCTCTGGCGAGGTCTGGGGCTAGCCCTTGGCATGGAAGGGAAGTGCTGGG
>NW_008825208.1:6970059-7001286 GCF_000699105.1 Pygoscelis adeliae
AGAGGATGAAGAGAAGGCATGGGAGGAAGGGTGATGAACCACGAATAGAAAGGTGGATGGTTGGTGGTAGCTGAGCAGGACCCTCATGGTAGGCACTTGTGCGGATGAAATGAGTGGATTATATTGTATATGGCTGGTTCCCACTGGTAAGTGGCAGTGCAGGAGCCACAGATGGATCCACCAAGAGAGGAAAGAAGGACAAGAGCAGTGCTTGCAAAGGTGGCATTTTTCACAAGTACAGCAGCCTGGCTGTATATTTAATCCCAGCGCTGAAAGAAGCTGTCTTGCCACAGCACTGCTGCTAATCCAGTGCCTTTACCCCACATGGTCCTTCACTTTGGATCATGATTACATTGCTTTTCTCCTGCATGGATTTAAGCAGGTTCAATCAGTCTCAGACAACACTTTAGCAGCTTTCAGGATCCTGGCACCTTACAGAAGTCTGCCCTTCAAAAGTAAGATGGCAAGTTGTAGATGCATTGAGCTTTCCCCTGAATACAATGGCAATAGCTAAGACATGGGTCCTGTCCCTCTTCCTGGGATGGGGAAGAAGATGGAGCATGTACAAGAGATCACTTAGACCTCCCCGATCCTGACAGCATTTTTAAAAAAGCCTACAGAACAACAGAGAGACACCAGATTCAAGAACAGTGCTCCATTGTCCTGCCGCTGGCCACAGCCCTCTGGACAAGCAGAGGGAGCGTAAGAAGGCAGCTATGGGATAGTTTGCCACAGGAAAGCCCCTGAGGGCTTCACGTGACTTCCAAAACAGAAGCTAACAAGACCATGGTTCTCCACAAGCCTGGATACTTCTGTTGTGCCTGTAAGAAAATGCTTACTTCTTCAATTTTGCTAAACTCGTGGGCACAGTGACGCCCAGTGGCAGTGATTTCTGTAGCCTGGTTATATGTGCTGTGCTACAGACGCCTTTTCCTCTCCTCCATGTGCTGCTCTGCCTCACTACATTTCCAGAGACCGTCAGAGCAGCCAGCAGCAAAAGGAGGCCCCTCAGCTTCCAAAATAAATGCTTCCCTGTATGCCCACAAGCTGCGAAGGCTGAGGAGGCAAGAGATTTCTTGGCTGCACTGAGGATCCATATGAAAATGTTTGTATATGAACAAACCTTGTTACCGCAGGGTGATGAGTCTTCCAGATTACAAGATGCATTTTCCTCTCACAGTGTCTCTGGGAAATAGGGGTGTGCTGTCATTCCTGTTCTGGAAATGGAGACTGAATCACAGACAGACTGTGCAACTTGCTTAGCAAAGGGGCCAACATCAGAAGAGGCACTTGAGTCACCTGCTTAGTGCTTTCCCCTTTAAAACTGTATTTCCTCCCTGTTTTCCATGCTGAGGTGAAGGCAGTGTTGTGGGGCCAGGTTTGTGCTGGATGCACACTGACCTGCTGTGAGACCCAGGGCAATGCAACTCCCCTCTCAGCGTGCAACCACTGCTTGCTGATGGGGCAGTGCTAGGACAGCAGGCTGGCTACCTGCTTGGGAAGCGCACAGCTCATCCCCTCACTTGCCCATTAATCCCTCTTCTGCTCACATACCTGCCTGTCTCCTCCACCCCGTGCAGGGATGCTCAGAAAATATTTGCTCAGTTTTTGGTACTGTCTCTTTCTACGGCTCCTCCCTTCTCCTAGGCTAGGGTCTCCACTGCCTCTGCAGATAGTCTGATGCATTAAGCATTTTAGTCCCCCACCCTCCTCCCATCAGACTTTCCCTCACTCTCGACCTCCCAGAGCGACTCGCTGCCATTCCCGATTTGCATCCCGAGTCTTACATCCCGCTGGTTTGCAGCGGGGAGCCTGAAGCAGGGAGCCCCAGGAACGCTGGGCCGATGAGAGGGGAGCTCAGCGCTGCGTGGGGATGCCTCTCCGACATAACGCCGCGCTGGAGCAAAGCTACCTGTGTGCAGTCCCAGGGATGTGACACCTGGCTGCCTGCCCAGCCCAGCCTTACGCCGCCTGCTCCTGCTCCACAGACAAAAACGCAGAAGGAGGCGGATGTCTCCGGGGCAGAGAGCCTCCAGCTAGTGCCCATAGGACCAAAGCAGAGTGGGCAGGTCCTGGCACTGCTGGATCCAGGCAGTGGTGGATTGGTTGCCATGGAAACATGCTGGGGAAGAGGGATGGCAGCCATGGGAACAGAGAACATCCATACTCACCCGACTGCTGGGATGGGGATTTCCTCCTCAGCCTGCACACGGGGTGTGGGTGAGACGGCGTTCACTGCTTTTCTTCTGGTCTGTATCAGAAACGGTTTTGTGAGGTGGAGCTCCCCACCCTCTTCATTTATATGGGTTTTTCCTCTCTCCTGATTTCAGCTTCCTCTCTGGAGACTGTGAGGAGTGAACTCAAAGGATGCCTCAGTGCTGTTTCCAGGTGGAAAGGGAGGCAATTGGGCAACACGCTTTCTTGGAAACTGTAACAATACTCCTGCCCCAGGCTTCGTGTGCGGGTACCTACAGCAGGCTGTTAGGCACACGCACTGCAGACCAGCAAATGAAAATGCAGAAGCAGCGAGGAGCAGGATATTGCACTGTGCATGCACTGTGTGTACATGGCTGCGTGCAGAAATAGCACCGATGCCGTCTCCTTGGGGGCATGCTTTGAAGTGCTGCCTTACAAGTATCTATTCAGTATATAAGCCCTAAACTATGTAGTATATAAGCTTTCACATTTCGTAAGGATTTGGGTCCTGCCTATCTTTAGTCCTGTGAGTGGTGCTATCTGTGTGCTCTGCATGAGCCTCCTGGGTATCACCTGTCCATGCAATGTCCAAGCAAGGTTGAGGAGCTTTAAGTCTCTGATGTTAGAGATGAGGAAATGCAAATTCCCGAACTTAAGGAAAAAAGCCAATGTGTGCTCAAAGAAATGTGCGTATTAGCTGCTTCCTCCCTCTAGTCAAGAAAGAGAGAGAAAAGGCCAGAGCTTTCCAGCCTGTTGCTGGGGAGAGACAGGGAGGGGAGGAAGCTAGTGCTTCCAGGAGAGGTTTCCCACACACCTCGTTCATCCTTCAGGAATAAACTATGTGGGCTTGGAGGGTGCAGCCACCACCACTGTAGATGTAGCTGAAGTTGGAGGGAGCTGTGGACTCTGCCCCCAGTCTTGGACTGTCTCTGCTCCTTCCTTGTGTCTTTGGGCACCCCAAAAGGACTTGCTGAGCAAGAGGCTGCATTTCTTTGTGGTGTCCAAAACTACCCAGTGGGCTTTTTCACCCTCACAAACTTGCCCCTCCTGCTCACCTCCGTCTACAGCTGCAATGCTGGATTTTCATGGGGGAGAGCTCGGGAGCGGTCCCTGTCCTTGTGAGGTGTGGTAGGAACATCCCGCCAAAGCAGAGGTGACTTTCAATATCCAGTGCTGAATTCTCTGGGGCCTGACGCACGAAGAGGCCCACGAGGAGCTCGGCTGTTCCATCTGAAGTGGGGAGCAGCACTCTCCCAGCAGCCTGTGCTGCCCAGCAGAGGTTTTCCTCTCGCTGGGACAGAAGCTCGCAGCGTCCAGCTGAGCTGCTGTCGCACTGCAGTTGGTAATACAGTGACGTGGTGTCCTTCCCAATGAGCCTGACGCTAGCATGTCATTAGGACACGAGACTTCAACTAATGGGCTGTAACGATTTCTTCCAGATCCTGCAATGTTTGTTCAGGGCCAATTAATTATTTTAATTTGTGGATTATCGCTGAGGTAGAGCTGTTTTACCAGTGCAACTTCTG
Organism: Pygoscelis adeliae; assembly: GCF_000699105.1. Classification (NCBI taxonomy): domain Eukaryota; kingdom Metazoa; phylum Chordata; class Aves; order Sphenisciformes; family Spheniscidae; genus Pygoscelis; species Pygoscelis adeliae. The sequence goes on from NW_008825208.1 coordinate 6,973,782, forward strand.
GTATTATGCCAGAGAAAACCACAATCCATGACATTTTTATTGTAATGAACTGATAAAAAAAGTTTGAACAAGATCTGAAGAGAAATTAAGCCCACTGTTAATGAGTCCCACTATCAGTGACGTTGTATATGGTATTCAAGCGTTCATACATTTACATGTAAAGCTGCCGCGTCCATAAAACCAAAAGAAACTAAACTAAACTATTCATGTGAGTGGAGCCATAGTACTTCTCAAAGCAACGCTGAATACATCTTTCTAAAGTACAAAGCCTGCAAGAGCTTTCACAATGAACTACAGTATTAAGAATCATGCTGATTAACAATAATTATTATTTATAGCCAATTTACAGAAAAGGATCATTTAATCCTCATAATAAATGTCATAAGTGATTAATATTACTTTGTTACACTCCACATATTTAACATTCTTTTTGCAGTAAGTCCCTGGAGGGAAACAGCAAGGGTGTTTCTCCATCTGATTAAGCACTGCAAAACCCATAAAATCACCTTTCTCATCCAGAGAACTTGAGATGGACAGGATTTGCCCAGCTACTCAGAGAGGCTGAATAACTCCAGCCAAAGAGTCTTCCTGGACTAGCAGAAGTCGGTGTAATAGACTGTCTCAGCTCCTCTGACACTGATATCTGCTCTCTCCAGCGGGCATGAATAGACACCTTCAGTTGTCTGCCCATGTCACCTCCCCATCCTCTTTCAAGATATTCAGGAAAGTCGCTCTTTTAGCTTGTCCTGTCTACGTGGGGAGCGTGGAAGGCAAAAAGGGTGCACGTTTCTTTTGGTCTGCACATCAGGATTAGCTCAGAGACAAATGTAGTTAACTATGCCCTACCTTTGAATCACTGCCTTTTTTTACAAGGCTTTATGATTTTTTTTTTTTTTTTACCATTTCAGAATGTCTCCTGACCTGCTGGCATGATGGAGAAGTTAGAGGTTTTAAATATAAGCACTTGAAGGAGAGAACAAATAAGACCAGCTTTCTAAAGGTATTCAGACATTGACATCCCAGCAGCTTTCCAGAGCTCATGGGAGGACACCAGAGCCGGGGCACACGTGTGCTGTCAAAGCCTCTGGCACTCTGTGCCTCCTTCTGCTGAGCCATGATGAACTCTGTTCTTATTTTCCCCTTCTTTGCTCTTTTCAAACTGCTTTGAAAATCAGTTTTCAAAATACTGTGCTACACACAACATCCACACACTCCTACTGTTTTCTTTTCATCTTTCAGACAGAGTTTGAGGGATTACAGCCAGAAAGTACATAAATGAAAGCTGTGATATAGGAACAGATATGTACATATGCATGTTTATATGTATTTTTTACACAAATGTACACATATATACTTGTTTCCTTCTGTTTATTTAAATAACAGCTGATACCTTATAATCTGTAATTCATTTACAGAAATTTCCCATCATAGCTCTGTTTGTCTGTTTTGATAATGCTTTGTCCTACCTGCATATCAAGCAACCTTTGGCTGTTTCCCATGCATTTCAGAGCTGACTTGAATGCATGACATATCTCTTGGGTTTTTGTGTTGCAACAAAGTGCTGGGTTAGTCTTTGGAAAGGTTGGAGGGGTGGGACGGATGGCTGGCCCAGTATTTTTTGACTCTATGACCTATTGGTATGGAGAGTAATCACATCATCAATCAAACCTGCTGAGTGCAGCCATAGGTGCTTAGAAGCAAGGACAGCCCTTTGTGTCATTTCCAAATACAATTGATTCCCAATCTGAGGATCCGGTTGAATTATTTTCCAGCTGAACAGTAAGGAAGGCATTATATTTTAATCTGAATGTTTGGGCACAGTCCTGCGGCTTCATCAGGGGAGGGGGCACCAGGACAGTCTTTTTGAAGCCAGCAAGTTGTTGCTTGCAGAGCGGCTGGGCAGGTGAGCTGAACAGCGACCTGCCGTCCAGGCTGAGCCGTCTCCTGTTTGGAGGCGCGAAGAGGCTGGCAGCGCAGGGAAACACAGCAAGAAGACAGATGGCTGCCTCCTCCCGCTCTGCTGCCACCCCCCTCCCTGCCCTCCGGTGCCTGTGTCCATGTGCTCCCTTTCCCCCCATCACAGCCTGTGCCAGCCATCTCTGCCTCTGAAAGGAGCCATGGCACGGCACTGGCAAGAAAATCGTTGTGAGAGCTGTGCAGGATCCGAACAACGTGCCTTATCGCTCGGTTGGTCGCACCCTTACCAAAAGTACCTGCTGACACGCCACTGAAATAGGCTGCGGGAAGAGGAGGGGCGGGAGCAGGGTGAGCAGAGGGCACAGAGCAGCATGCACCCAGTGAGGAGGTGGGTCAACAGCCCCCAAATGTTGGGTAGGTGCAGGGATGGATATTGCATGAAGCAAAGCAAAGAAGAGCAAACATGCTAGGGCTGTGAGTTTGCTTTGAAGAGCTGGATGTCCAGCTGCCTTGCCTGCCTTGACTCTCGTCACCTGGGGGTACCAGGGAAAGAAATGGAGGTCAGTGGGGTGGCTGCCCTTTGTCCTTTACACATTTAGTAGGAAGCAGGCCCATGGTTTCCAGAAATTCAGATCAGCAGAGCTCGAGATGAAGCATGTGGGAAAGACTTTTCCGCTGGGTGCGGGACTGAGGGAAGGCACTTCGTATCCCTGCGCTGGCAGGAAAGGGGAAATGAAGGCTCGAGCACCACTCCAGGAGCATCAGTCTGCAAGCTGATGCCAGATCTCCACAAACTTCCCCATGTCCCTTATTCAGGGCAAGAGGGAGAGCCTCAGTGGACTCCACTTGTAACAGAAAGGACCTTTGTAATTTGGGGCTGAATGTCTGGAGGACATGGGGCTGGAGGTGACAACCCACGTGTCTAAGGGCAGAGATCAGAGGAAAGCAGGTTTTCAGAGCAGTCCCCACAGGCACAAGGATTCATGATTTCTGAGGTGCTCCATCAGTAGCCTGCCTGGTGTACTTCCATGAGACATGTCACCTCTCCATGCCTCAGTTTCCCTAGGTGTGAAATGTATTAAACGTCCCAAACCAGACACCCCACACCCTTGGCCATGTGGATAAATAAAGCTGTCACTGCTTCTTTATTTCTGTCATTTGACAGTGATGCTGCATTGCTGAAAATTGGAGTCCTTATCCAACCACATATAATGAGAATACATGAGAGCTCACGTTTCCAGATGTGGCAGGGGTTGGGGAAACAAACACCTGTTTTAGCACCTGAGAAAGACTGTAAGGCACAAGCACATCCCACTTCCTACATGATTTTCTGTGTATTTAGAGCTCCCCAAGTTCGCAGTCACCTGTCAGCAGACAGAAGGCTGCATGCAGTGGATGACAGCAGAGACCGAAGATCAGTGGCTTCAGTGAGGCCAAGGGAACGATTTTCTCTCTGCAAGAGAGATGAGAATGTCAAATGCCTGCTTCACTTAATGATGTTTTCTTTGGTGAAGGTCTAGAGGCTAAACATGCAGCCCATCCTGAAGGAGGGCTGTGGCTGATTGCACACACTGCTGTGCTCAGGACAAATAAATATGAATTCAGATGGAGAGGTGCAACACAGAAGCACAGCATTTACGCTTTGGGGGGCTCACAAAAAGGACCTTGGAGGTTATCAGGTCTATTCCCCTGCTGCAAGGCAGAGTCATATAAACAAACTGAAAGGATTCCCGACTTGAGCGCTCACGTCTAACCTGCTCCTAAAAGCCTCCAGTATGTGGGCACCCTCCTATTCTGTGTTTAAACCTGCATCCACCTCATGACAGAAAAGATGTGGACACAGGGACAGAGGAAAAAAGTAAAGCCAAAAACTTGGAGTGAAAAATCTGGCCTTTTCCATCCATTTTAGGAGGCTGCATTCTAAGATGGAGCCAAAGATTTATAGGCAAAGCCAAGTCATTGTGAGTATTTCCACTGACATTACCAGGCCCTTAAGAAGTTATATTCATAACAGTTTCTAGCAGTTACCATAGAACCAAAACATTTTAGATTGAAATTAATTTTCACAGTGCTGAATATGACTATGACATCAGACATTAATGCAATTTAGAGAAATAATGTGCCTGTGATGGGTTGAGGATTGCAAAAGCTGGTTCTGTCCCACTTTCCGCAGCACTTCCCAGACTCTTCTGGCTTTGTTGCAGCTTCACTAGTTCCAGAAAACTATCAGCTATGTTGAGCATCTCTAAAGACCACCAGTATCAACTGAGCTCTGCACTGAGCTGGGCAGAAATATGCTCAAAGACACTCCAGCTCCATGCTGAATCTTGTACAAAGGAAAATGCTGACAGTACCAGTAACTTCAGATACAAAGAAAGTGGCATGTGTGATTAGCCATTCACACACAGTACCTCTGGTGAAATTCTGCAGCGTGCCTAGATTATAATTCCCAGGTGCAATTTTGCCCAACACTTCTCTACTTCTGCCATTGTTACCACTCAGAGGAGCCCCCCCTCCATGTCCTGTACCATGGCACAAGTCACACAGAGGCATAGTGCCTCCTTCCACTTTTCCATCTGCAGTATGTTTGCATCTGGTGTGACCATCAGCTGAAGACCTTTCTCAACAATACATATATTAAACATGTTACGTGCTTACGGCACGTACAATGCATGTTACGTGTGTGTCCCCATGTTAAAATGCATATCAGCTGTTCCAGCTGCCAGTGTTCCTGTGCTCCTAATGCTCTTCCTTTGCATGATATCAGAATATAACATCTGATCTCAAAAACCAAATTAAATTCAAAATTGCTGACCATGATCAGCGAAGCATGTATGCACAGGCTTGGCTTTAAGTGAGCACGTGATTAAGAGTTTTGTTGAATTAAGATGGACTTTGGCTGTGCAATTTGCTATAATTTCTGAAATTTGGTGTCTCTGCCCCAGAAATCAGTGAAGGTAAGTCTTAAGAAGCACTTTACATTCAGAGGCAATTTTGTTAGTAACTCTTACAAACAATGCAGGCTTCATTTTCCCTGCCTCCTCTTCTTTTTAACTAACAGTTTGATGCAAAAGCTTCCTAAACAAATAGTTAAATCCAAAATCTTCAGAAATGTCTCCCAGTAAAACAGTGCGCGTTTGACAACTATGTCCAGGTTTTGGGGCACGGCTGAAGCAACTGTGCACATTGTTCTGTGACTAGACTCATTGAAGTCACTGGGATGGCACCCTACAGTGAAAAGAGACGCCCAGAAGGTTGTAGGATTAGTCAATCACTGAGCTCCTGAAGTAGTTTTTAAGGGAAGGAACCTAAAGCAAACTGAGGAAAACTGTCCCGGTGATGCATGCTGTGAATGTGGAAAGAAATCCACAATAACATTGCATTAATGAAAAAAATATTTAGTATGTCAGCACTTCATTAAAGAGGCCTACAGAAATATTGAGCTTGAGAGAATATAGACCCTAAACAACAAAAATGGGGCAGTGGGTATCACATAAGGGTTTATGCCTAAATTTAGAGTAAAAATATCTGTCAGCTGGAGCTCTTACAAGGTCCCCAGTATTGTAGTATCTCAGCACATTATCTTAAAGTAAAAAAATGCAATAGACTATAGACGTCAAGCAGTGATTTTTGTATCTTATTCTATGGCTTCATAAGATCTAAATACAGACCTTACTTACATGTCATGAGGAAGGACTGCGTGTAGTAAAGCAATCTGGGAAAGCCTAACCTGCACAATTAACTCTGAGGGACAAAGGCAGATGCCATCTATTCAAGTGAGGGGGAGGATGCATCTTCTGCCTTCAACAGGGATCTGAAGGCATCTGTGCCATCCTGACAGAGGAGAAGCAAGGCGGTGTTGTTCCATTTCAGTCTTATCTTGAGTCAGGGAATAACAGGGTAGCTTGGTACCAGTGACTGAATCATGAGACTGGTTTTATTTGCTGTGAGAGGGGGAAGCTGTGAGAGGGGTCGGTTCTGTCCTTCAGCTTTGCACCTTCGCAGATTGCTTATTACTTGACGTATATTTAGGTATTCATTTGAACATTTTTGGAAGGAAAAGAGGGGAAAGGAGATTAGAATTGGACCTGCTTCAAAAATTTCCAATCTCCTCCGAGCAAAGTAGAAATCATTTTTTCTGTGTTCTGCGACAGATATGGACGCAGTGTGACACGCAAGGCCCCAGGCTGCACACTGCATGTTGAGAATAAAAATAAATGTCAAACGTTTCCAATTTTGTAAAAAAGCATGTTCTGGGGAATCTCACAGTATGATTTTGTTTTGAAATGTATCGATATTGTTTATTTACTCAATAGCAAATTCATACTTCAAAAGTAGAATATGATAATTAAAAAAAATATTGGGAAAATATTCTAAATTCTGAAAAATCTCTATAAAAATGAGTTAGAAATCAATCTGTTCTCTGATAAATCTCTGAATAAATAATGTGATCTCCCCTAGCATAAAATACACACATAAGGCAAACCTATCTCTGGCCTTCAGGTGGCTAAGGAAGCCTTGTTTCCTTAACATGAAAATGCTACCTAAGCACAGCTGCATTTTAACTTTAAGCTCTCGCCAGCTTCATTAGGTGAACACCAGCAGTGCTCACTGCACGCTGTGAGGAGCTGCAGGGATCAGCTGGAGCTCCGAGGAGCCCTCAAGAGCAGCTGGTGGAGGGGTGAATTTTTCAGTTTCTTCTCTATTTCCATCTTTCAAGGACCCTGCCTCTGTACAGAGAGGCGGTGATAAGAAAACAAACCCACCCCAGCAGCAGCATGGATTTGTCCAGAACATGACATCTAGGCCTTCACAAGGGACTGATCCTGTGCAGGGCTGTGGACCAACCTAACCTCCTCCAGTTGAATTGGCTACAGAGGGAGGAGGAGACTTTTTACCACCTTTTGAGGCTCCGCAGCTCCATGCCCAGCTCTTCTCTGGAGGCAAGACCCTACCTTCTCACCACCTTTTCCACTGGTGGGGGCAGAGCGGTGACTCGAGGAGCAATAAAATGCCATACTGACATGCAGGAACCATCAGACTGCTGAAAAACATGGCTCTGGTTACCAACAAAAGCCACTTCCCTGTTGAAAGGCTTGCTCAGCTGTGAGGTTTTAAGCCACCACATAAACTTTGTCCCCTCCAAAGTTGTTTCTGCCAAGGCCACAGCAGAGGTGAGCTTTTTGTTTGGAGGAGCTGAACTACAGCTGGTGCAGGAACCATCAGGGACTGTCCTCTCTTTGGGCTGGTAGTGCCCGAAGCCCACTGCTGGCCACACAAGGGCTTTGCTCCCATAGGTGTTGTTGTGTGAGACTAATGGCACAGTGCCATTTCTTCCCCAACATCACCTTGTGATGTGGATTGTTTAGAGCTAGGTCCGATTGACACCAGTAGTCCTATTGACTTCAGGGAGGCAAGCATGGATCAAATGTCCTCCACCACACTATAAGGAGGTGGAAACCAAAGCATCCTTCTCGTTTGATCTCAGCAAGCATGGGAAAGTGCTGAGCGCTGATGAAACACTTGCAAGAGAATAAAGGTTTTCAACAAAATGGCTTTTAACAGAAAGACTTATTTTCACTGAAACTGTTGACACAGGAAAAGGGAATTATTTTTCACATAAAATATGTCTCTCTGAACATTTTACCAAAAATATTAACAAATGGTTCCTAAACTGTGTTTTTATCAAAACCAGACCATACCATGCGAATGAGCTCAGACAGCACAGAGAGACAAATTAGAGCAATTCCCGTTGCACTCGCTCCCACACAAAACACTAAATGCAGATTTCTGTGTCTCATAGGCAGTCATAACAAGTTCTCCCTCTTCAATAGTGGGACCAAGGGAGGCAGAGGAGGAAAAAAATGAAGGAAGATGAAGAAAAAACTGCACGCATCACAAAAGTTGCTCTCAGTAAAATGCCTAAATATCGTTCTTACTCAGTGTACCTGTCAGTGGGAATGGTAGAGTTCATACTGCTCAAAAGCAAGCTCTGTTGACACAATGGGACAAACAGTGCTACAAAAAATGAGTTGTGGTCCCCAGCAAGAAAAGTAAATGGCTGTTAAAGACATCTGTGAAGACTGACTGAAGGCACTGGGTACATATATATGGCAAGAGATGGAGATAATAGTTTTGCAGAAGTATAATTGGGGTTAGCATTTGGCCTTCAGAGTTATTAATGCTGCTGCTGCCACTGCCAGAGAGCAGGACTGGTATACACTTTTACCAGAATGCTTTCCAAAAACACCCCAGTTGCTTTCCAGTTGTGATTTTATTTTAGGAAAGAATGAAAATATTTATTTTGTCTTTTTTTTAATATGCCAACTTAAAAAGAAAGGAAAGGTTTTTTATGCTTCAAAATGAATGCTTTAATCGATTTTGTTACATGTCTGAAAAGATTTCTTCTTTTTGCTTTCTTTTTACTTTGTTTTCTTCCATTTTCTTGCCTTTATAGGAAACAGAAGAATAAGAAGTGGCTTTTGGAGGAAATTGATGTTCTTGTGTTCTCTTCTTTTGTTTCTTTGAAGTGCAAAATGGCAGAGAAGTAGAAATGGCCTTAGTTTTGAGAAATCAAAACTAAAAAATGAGGAAAATGGATTTTGCATTCTTTTTAAAAAGCTAGAATGGAGCATAAATGTAATTGAAAACTAAATTAAGCAGATCTTTTTGTCTAGAATATCTGGTAGAAAAATTTAAGAAAATTTCAAAATGGGACTTTTGTTGCAACGTGTTTTCTTAAGAAACAGCTTTGATTTTCAGTCTGCCAAAAGCAAAGCAGCAAGCTTTGCTTACCAGAACAGTTGCAGTTAGAATAAAGTCACTTCTACAGGACCAATATAGTTGATGCAGAAATCATTACTGACATTAAGAATGAGCGATCATTTCTGTAGACTCTCATTTTTGAAAAAAGAGACCAGGTACCAGGTACAGTCCCTTGCTCATGGTGCAGTGATGCCCTTTTTACTTACTGCACAGTCTGTCTAAATACGGCTTCTTCTGGATCACCATTCTGTCAAAAAAGACCATTCAGTGGACGGCTTGCACATTTCCATTTTCTGGCCTTGCCAAAATGAGCTACTTGTCCACTAGCCTTGGCCATCAAATTTTTGCACCAAGACATTTGCTACAGCTCATCGTCTCACCACAACTCCTTGTTGATCCCCACTAGCCCACAGCTGGACTTTGATGCACTCGCTGGAACAACAAAACCTGCAAGTCACAAGGTTATCTCATTTGGGAAACATAACTTTAATTTTACCTTTCGCTGAGCTCTTGTGTCCCATACTGGTTATCGGACACCCAGAACAGATGTATCCAGAAAGGAGCTCTCTTCCTCACAGGTCTAAACTATTTTGGGCTACATTTTTATTTAATAGTTTGCTGGATGCTGAATTATAGCTACCTCACAAGCCCATCCTATGTGACTCACAGCAGTAAATGGTCATTCTGAGGCTGTTTCTTGAGTCCCTCTGCAAAAAATCAAAGTAAACTTGAATGAGTTCAAGTTCTGCTTGAACCGTGATATGAACTGGGCAAAGACAAATGCCAAGACTGTTATTTTGCTTATATCCATCCACTGAGTTAGTAAAAGACTGGAGGAAAATGACAAAACACTTGGCCTCCTTCTGTTTCAGTGCTTTTTCTGCAAGCTGTGCCACGGGGAGCTGGCTCATTAGCATTTAGATGTAGCCATAGGTCAGCGGCTGGCTGCGTGCAGTCTTGCAGCTGGAATGCCACTGCCCCTGCTGTTCATTAAGTCTAAATGTCTCCTACCACTGCTCTGCCTTGCAATGCCCCACTCCCCTGTGCTCTAGGGAGACTCTTAAATTGTAGCCAAATTTGCTTCCTCCTTCATCTCCATTATTAGCTTCTGACAGCAAGAATATCGGTCTACAGGAAAAATGTACTGGATTTGCTTCTAGGTTAGATTTTTCTGTATTAGTGCCTAAACTCTACTAATAATCTTGCAGTCACTTCTCTTTCCCAGGCCAATTCCATACACTGTCACCGAATCTATATGAAATTTCTCTTATATTGACTCTCTTTTATAGCTTCCGGAACTCATAAGAGTTGGTGATAAGTTGCTGCAGTCACTCATTAGCCTCGCTCAGAAATGTGTGCCTTCTTTCTGCTCTGAATATGCTTACCTTCATTTCCTAGCTCTTGTGTCATACTTTTGAGTGATAGAAATTTCTGTTCTCTGTGCAAGTTGTTGCACTTGGTGATCTACCTATTTTCTCTTTTGCATAAAGTAGGTTTACCTCCCCAAGTCTTTCACTGACATGTCTTCCAAATCTCTGTTCTTGCAGCTCTTTCCTGATCTGTAGCCCATTTTCTGACATCTTACTTGAACTGCGGCTGCAAGAACTGGACACAACATTTCAACAGAGAACGGCCAGTTTGTGAACAGACAAAATATGATTTCTCCCTTCCCATTCACCAGCTTACTGCTCAAACTTGTCAAGATCAGATGAGCCCCTGTGTCCTCAGTATGGCCACATTTAGCTGGTTCTCCCTCCTGACCACACCTTAAGCTGCATTACGCTGCTAATAAAGTCTCTGCAGTATGAGGACTTCATATTCCCTATATGCAGGTGTACACTTCTGTTAGGATATTAGCCACATGAAGTCTCATATCTAGTCAGAGTTGACTACCTCACCTGCTCTGGACAGTCTCTTCCTTAGGACAAATTTTTCTTACTTTCAACACTTTAACACTCAGCAATGGAAGAAAAAAAAAAATCCATTTGTATATTCCTCTTTTTTTTGTTGTTCTTTTGTCATTCACTCTTCCTACAGCTCCCTGTCATATTTTTGCCTGAAAATTGTGGACCTTTTAGAGCAGTTAGCCCTCAGCTGAAGAGGCCTTCTCAAGTGTTTGAAAGCATGTGGTCAGAGCTGTTTATTAGTTGAGGTTAGACAGAGAGATAGATTAAACAGATTTTTATACCAGAAAGGTCTTTGATGTTGATCTGTGCACCTCTGTGACACTGTCATACATCTTCATTTAGCAGTGCCTGCATCAGGCTTGGTAACCCTGGCTGAGCTAGAGGACATTTGGGTCTCAGACACTTCAAATAACAGAGAATCTCCCAGGCCTGAAAAAAAACATGTTTATCTTCTCAGTTTACCTCTGTACAGCATACTCCATATAATCTCAATTCCCACATCAAGACCATCACTTCTATTTCAGCTACAGCCTGCATTTAAGAATCTGCTCACGCTCACCACTTGAACTCCCCCCGTGCAGATGTGTTAACAGACTCATCTTCCTGAATTCATCTCTAGCTAAGCTGTACTTTCACCATTAGTTATACTCCCTTTTAAAATCTGATGCTTTATTTGCAGATTTGTGTATTTCTAGCCTCTAGTTGGTAGGTGTTGCTGGGCTTTCATGATCTTGTTTACTTGCCCATGCAGGAATCAGTGTGCACGTGTGCTAATTGAATGCATGCAGTCTGGTATTTCCCAACTCACCAGTGACTATAACAGATTATAGCCACCAGCTTCATTTTTAGGTTATTTCCTGAGGCCATCTAGTGCAGGCACTGCTATTGGCCATGTAGCAAGATTCTGTAAAATATTGCTAACATGGGCAACTTCATCAGTTTTAAGGCCACAAGGGAACCTTATAATCAAGATTGTTCCCCCAGGCCAACGGCCACATAATTTCTTCAGCCATGCCTGCCTCCCAAGATTTCAACTGTTCCACTTGTCAGAGAGCTTAAATAAATGCACTTTGCCTAGAGACATTTCCTGGAGACTGGAAGAAAAGAAAATGAAGATCCAAAAGCTTCTGTGACTCCTCTACCTCCATTTTTGCTTTCTCCCATAACAAAGGTGGTTGGGCCAGATGTTTCTGAGCAGTCCAAGCATAAGGTCTTCTGCATTTCTCACCTTCCTCAGCACGGTGATTGATACATATTTCCTATGTGCCAATACTGGAACTACCTGAGTGTATTTACTAGTATATCGCACTTGCACACAGCTTGAGCCCTGTCTATACCCAGGGAGACACTCTTGGTGTGGGAGTAAGCAATCTCATGCAGGTACCGATGAATAAGCAAATATTTCTAGCTGGCAATGACGTTGTAGCCGGATAGTGGCAAAGGAGTGGCCCAAACAGGACCTTGCATAACAGAAATAAAACCAGAACTTTCTCTTTGCGCCAGGATGGACATGCCAGGTGGAGAGATCTGAGAAACTGCTGTCAGTATCCCACTATAGAGCAAAGAGTCCTAAAACAAGCAGCAGAAAAAAGTGGCAGAATGGGAGAAAAAATCCTGCTAGCATTGTACAACAGCAGTTTTATGATGACTTAAAATTAATTTTGTTTATTGGTTGGCTTTCTAACTAATACGGTTTTGTATGCTTCACTAAGATAGTGACATTCCATAAAACAGTATTTGAGTGAATATCTTGTAGCAATGAAGCTGATTTTTAAGTTTGTACGTGTCATAATGGATGCTATTAGATTGCCTAATAAAGGACATTTTGTGGGAGAACAAACTTATTCTAAACAGAGAAGGACAAAATATCTTTGTCCTTCAAAGTTCAGTGATGTACTTTATGCCATGTTGTAGGCAAAGAGAGAGATTTTCCACTGGTGCAGTCTCAGTAAGTTCACAGAGTTAATCAGTAAAACACTCAGTCCTCATTCCTGTAGACAGGGTGGCATTAAAAGTAGCATTTATGTTATTACAACAGCATTATGATGGTTCCTTCAAACACGGTATACAATCTATAGCTCAAGAATTGCAAACACTGGTTATTGAGGTACCTGCATCTTTAATGTATGTATCCTCATAATTATGCTGTAGGGCTATTGTTCCTCTGGCATGGCCATGGGACCCTGAAGCACAGTAATTTATCCCAACCTGTATAAGAAATCTGCAACAGAGAACTAAATTTAACTCACAGCTCTTGGGATAACGAGACCCTCTCTCTACCCTTTGATTTCTAAAAAGGCAGACTGTGCAGGTGATAAAACAAGCAGAATGGCTTGCCTTTCCAGAAAGGTGAATTTCTTGCCTTTGTTCCAGTTATCATGGACACACCTTAGATGTGCATGTGACTGCAAGTCTTGCCCTGCTTCTTCTTGGGATCTTGCTCCTGAGACACATTTTTCATCTCATTTCTGTGGAGAAACTTCTGTGGTCTATGCATGTGGGTGAACAATTCCCAGTGGATTATTGTACGCTTGTTTCAAGGCAGGCTTTTCTTGCATCAGCTCTCAGGACTGCCTTTTTTATACTTCAGGTTTATTAGCTATTGCATGATGAGAAAGTCCCTGCACTAAATTAAATATGCACAAGAATATGTATTCAGGAATGTCACTGGAGACTCTCCCCTCAAATAAACAAGACATTAAGGATAGAAGTGGTTTCAGCACTATGTGTAAAAAAGCTATGAGTCATTCTGTAAGTCATTAGGGGGCAAAAAGAGGAAAATGTTTTTGAGGTAACAGGACAGGAATGCAGATTAAATACAGGACTCTTGGCAAGTACATATGGGACCACGCTGCAGTATACCTGCTAGCTTTTCTTCAAGAGGAGAAAGCACGAGAACAGCATGATAGTCAGCCAGTCACCTACATCCTACTAGCTTTTGTCAACATAGCATGTGTTTTCACCAGCTTGCTCCAGTGTGAAAGGTGGCAAGGCTTGCTCTACCGACTCATGCTACCACAGGATGCTGTAAAGAAGTTACAATGTCAGCTGAGAACTAGTACAGGTGTTCAGTTCTTTACTATAGGTATCAAACTTTCTACCCATTCCTGGTTATTTATTTTTTTGCCAAGAGGATGCAATTTGGTGGGGCTTCTTATGCTATTGGACACTAATGGCTGTTTCTGGTTTGTCTCTGCTGACGCAAGGCAAACATCCAAAGTTTTGCTGAAGGACCCCCACAGAGCATGGAGGAGAGAGAAGGTGACAGGAGAGAGTGATTCCTCACGAGGCAGCAGAAACACAGTAATATCCTTCTGGCACGGAGGTGGAGGCAAGCAGTCCAGGCCTTTCTACCATTACTGTCCATCTTTCCTATACCATGCGTCCAAGCCATCCTGGCCTTGTGCTGTGTATTTTTTTCTTCAGCTCAGCTCAGCTCTGCTCACATCATAGTGATGAGCCAAATGGACAGGATCCTCAGCCTTCCCTGGGGAAAACCAAATACCTAGCCCAAGATGGTCATAAGGAGACTGATGGATGTACAAAAAGGGTTGCTTACAAAGACTCAAAACCCTGAAGGTTTAGTGTTTTCAGTGTCGATCACATGGCATGGCCACATTTGCAGTGATCTGAAATATTATTCTGAGACACGACACCACTTCAGAATTAGAATTGGACTGCTATGTAACTCTCAGGAAACACAATGAAATGGAACTGCAGAGTTCATTTTAGTGCAGCTACTCAATGCACTGTGTGCATTAGAAATTATTAAAGGTTTACTGAAAAATAGTTCAACCGAGGAAAAGAGCATATTTGGTTTTCCCATGGAGTTGCATTAAATTCAAGGGCAATTTGTGCTAATGCGTATCATTTTCCTACCTGTTTCTGGATCTATATATAATGTAAGCCTGCAGTATTCTGACAACATTTTAACATATGGTCTGAATTTCAGACTTACTGCATAGAAACTAGCATAGAAAGACCAAGAAAGCAATGTCTGAGAGCTGAATTATCCGTTATGGACATGCTACATGAGTAATCAAGTTTTTGTGTTTCTGAATTGTCTTGTGAAGAGCTCCAAGTGGTATTAATTTATTCATTAAGCACAGCACCATGTGCAGCTTGTGAACCAATGGAAGCCTCTGATTGGTTTGCACCCTTTGACCATTCTGACCCAGTGCAGTTCCCATTGAAATGAATGAGATGTTTCCATTCACTGTTCGCCGTGTGTAGTGTGTGATTGCCCTCTTGGTGAGGGGATGCCATTGCTTCTGCTCACTGAAATATTCAAAAAATGAATTTGGAAAAGTGACTGAGGACTCCTCTTGTTTGTACATGAACACCCTTATTTACGTGCAAATAAAGATGGTTGTCTGCAAGAAAAGCCATTCTGAGTCATTAATGTAAACATAAACCCGTTCAAACCAATGACCAAGGATCTTGGGGAAAAAGCAGAAGTGCAGTCACAGTTACACTGGTGCAGAAGAGCCTTCTGCAAAACACTCCCTGACTATCCCTGCAGCAAGAGCTGCCCCAAAGCCACACAGAAATACACTCTTGCAAAATTAAGGTGGAAATATAAACTTCACACAACCCTATACCTCTAAGTTACGTTTGAGAACTACCTTGTGTTCTCTCTGCACCATCTCACTGCACCTGAACCTTGTAGAGTCATTGCCTAACACTCCAGCTTAATGTATGGCTGTTTTTCTTGGTTGGTGAGATGGAGACTTAGAAATTACGTGCAAGTAGTTTCCATGTGGGAACCAGAGCCATTTAAGTACATGCACCAAGAATCTAGAGCTTAATGTCTCACACACTTTCTGAGCAATAGCAGCTCTTTGGGTAGTGCCTCCTATATTTTCATTGGCTCATTTTCACGGCTATTTTTGTTCCCTGACTACATGCTCTGCACCATGCTGGGAAGCAGTGTTGTAACATGATGATAAACATGTAGGGTACTGGAGGGCTAAGGCAGCAACACAAAGAATGGCTTTTCAAGCTCTTGTCCTGCTCTAGTGCCCAGCACTTGCTCTGGCTGCAGTCACTGGAGATAAGTGAGGACAGAATTTGACATGAGGGTTTTCAAGTGAGATTTTTGGAAGCATTCAGCACTGACATTACAGCAAATGGCAAAGTTTTCATTTTACCACTGGCTTCCAGGGATGCACATCTAGGTCTTTACTGAACGCACTTGAAAATCCCCTCTCTGACTCCCATCATTGTCACTGTGTACCCAAGGTCAACAGCAACATTAGTAAACATGGCAGAAGGACTAGGAAATTCAGAGACACTTATTGCTTACTTTGAAGCAGCTGTAATTAGCATGGGAAGTAAGAGGAAAATCTCCTGTCTTCAGCTGTAACCTACCTGAAGCCTTCTAAGGACAGGGCAAAACCCCAAAGGGACATAATTGTCTCTGTACTGTGGAGTTTGTCATGCAGGCTTGACAAAACTTGGTGGGTGGGTGGCTGCAAAACTTGGTTTGAATTTTATGGCTACAAGTAAAGCATCTCAAAACAGGAAACCGTTTCTCTGGTTTGCTTTTTATGCACAACTATATGGATAGCAGATGAAACAAAAAAATACACTTCTTTTCCAGATCTGTAAAAACAATCTGCAGAAAAGATGGGCCAAGACTTAAGGCAGTGAAAAAGCAATGCCAGGTTTTAAATGTATGAAATGCTAGTATTTGCAAGGGCAGTAATGCCACTGATTTCTGACAGTGATCAGGAAGGTGCTAGAGTGAATGTCACACAAAGCAATTATGCTCTGCCATCGTCCCAAGGAAGGTGAATCCTGCAGCCAGACTTTGGATATCATCCAAATTTCAGTAGGGGTTTTGAGACCTGGGAGGTCAGTGGGGAGACTCCCCTCTGTTTCAGCAGAAGCTGTGAAAAATATTACTTCTCACTGCAATGTTACTATAAAGCCATTCTACTCTTTACTGTACCACTATGAATAAAAAGAAAATAAAAATAAATTGACTTTTACACCATATATGGTTGAACTGACCTATCTCTTGCGTTACAGACTTCCTCTCAGAATTTGTTCAAAACGGAGTTCAAAATTAGTTAATGTTTCCCAGATCTTTCCACCATGAGCTTCTGTTCTCAGCTGTTCACGGGCAGGACTTGACCAGGGAAGCTGGGAAGGGCACACGCTCCAAGGTGTCAAAAACGCAAAAGGGAACCCACGCTTTCTGGATGAGCTGAAAATCCATTGGGGTGTCATCCTCATGTTCAGAAAGTGACTCACCTGTCCTGACTTGGACCAAATTCTGAACCCTCCAAAAGTTTTAAAGATGGAAAGTGATGAATTGATGCTACGCACCTAACCCGGACATGAATAAAGGCTGGGCTCTAGAGCGAGGAAGATCAAAGGAGAGGAAGGAGCCGCAGTAACACACAATCACCCTGCAACTGATAAAGGAACCAGAGACAACATCGGGTTAGGGATGTTGCATGTCTTCAAAAGCCTCAAAGCCTTGCTTTTTGACAGAGTCCCAGGTGAAACCCAAAAAGCCTTTCCAGCATGACATACGTCCTCCCATTTTTCCTTTGAGTGGAAGGAGGAAGGAGGAAGAGAGAGCGAGAGAAAGAGAAGGGAGTAGCTCACTCCTGCTCTTCCTTGTTGGCTCCTATTTCTGCTGCTTTTGAGTGTGTGTTACGGTGATGGCTGAGATACCACTGCTGATATCACACCGACCCAGACCTTGAGACAGCGACGCTGTCTGTACAAGTGAAGGGAAAAGGCGTGCTCGGGACCGACCGCATTTCAGGCCAAGCTTTGGGTATGCCAGGAACAGCAAATCACTCTTCCTAGAGGGAATGAAAAAAAGATTTCCTTTCAATTTAATTAATACTGCCAACAGTTCACACTTTACAGCTACAAATACGTCATTGACTTCAAGGGACCTAAGAAGTACAAAGACAGATTGGCAAAATATTTTCCATCCATGGCTGTCTGGGATACAGAATCACTTTTTAAGCAAAATAGGCCTTCTGTACCTGACTTGCCTGAAAACATCAGTTTTATCCTGGAGCCCATCAACATGCATGCACTTTCTGCTTTGTAAGGAAACCAAGCCCAGAGGACGGCATTTCACTCCTTCCCCAGCAAGGTCCCAAGTCTGAGACATCTGGCTGTGAAGCAAAAGCAAGCTTCTTTCACATAATGGTAGGCGGGAAGGAAATGCATCCAGAAATAGGGTCTGAAGCCCTTTCTGGGCCTTCCATTGGGAAACTGCTGACCGACAGGCAGCGTCAAGGGAGCTGCACTGCTACCTGGAAGCAGCTAATTGCAGCACCTTCTCTGTTCTCTGCCCGCCTTGGCTTGGAGGAGTCACCATGGTGGTCCACGTCCTTGTCTGAATCCAGCCTGAACTACTAAGGCTTGTTCTACCAGGGACTTGCAGCAGAAAAGACCAGAGCATCCTTTCTGCTAATTACTATTTTAACAGTGTATTCACTCCCTACGCTGTCCATTTCTGGCAGCAGGTCAAGGTGTTAATTGCTCTTGACTAAGAGCTCCATTGTCTGAGCCATCTCTTCCCTTTATTCATCCTCCCAGAGCAGCTGCAATCTGGGGACTGCTCATCCCAGCTGCTGGCATTAAATGCTGCTGGCTCTGAGGCAGCTGGGTCTAATGTGAAAGGCGTATGCACCAGTCTATCATCTTTTCTCAAAAGAGAAATATTTTATTGAAATTTATTAACTTTGACCAAGTTTTTCAGCAAGCGCATAAGCTAAAGAGATCTGAAATGGGAAATGGATTTTTTATTGAATCAGACTGAATGGTGAAATATTCAATATCTGCCCCCCTTCTCTCCAATTAGAAAAAAAGTTTGAAGGCTCGGAAACTGCTGTGAAAGGGATCTGTGACCTCCAACTCCATCTTACCCAACCTGTGTGCACTCCTGTGTACACAGCCGGCACAGGAGTGAGCGAAGGTTCCTCTGGCATGAGCCCCTCTGTGCACAGGGACTTCTCTCCAGCGGTGTCCAGAGGAGGTTGTTTTCATTTAATGCAGGGCAATGAGAGTTTGGGGAAAAGCAGCTTTGAGACATTTTCCCACATAGACAAGAACTGAGTCTGGCAGGCTTCAAGGCACCTGTTAAATGAAACCTCCCATTGAAAAGTCTCACATTTAAATATGCTGACTTAAATCACTAAATGCACATCAGAATTTTCCTGTACTTTCTCATGGAGAATATTCGGTATTGAGTTTGGATTTTACCTGGGAGAGGTGAGAGACAGTGGCTCTACAAGTGTAATGCCACCTCAGAAGAAAGAATGGAAAGCGCTTTTGACTCCAGAAGCTTTAAAGAAGCAAATGTTATTTCTTCAGTTAGCAGAAAACTTCTGCTACCTACTGAAACTCTTCCACAAGTTTCTAATACTTCAATTAAAAATACATGCCGTTTTAATTTTTTTTTAAAAGTATGTGTTCAATAAAGCCTGAATTCTGATTGACAATTCTCACCTACATCCAGCTAGAAGAAATTTATTGAAATGTTAAAAACAGGAGTCACTTCTTCAGTAAAAAGTATTTAATATATGTTTACATATATTTTTATATGTGCTCAAATATTCATTTTAATGCATATTCTAATGTATTTTTAAACATTGAGTATGTGTTTCAAATATACACATCACTGGGATTTCAAATAGCTGCTCAGCAAATTTAGCTTAATGAGAAGAGACAGGCAGAAGAAAAACCTAGCCACCTCTATCCTAATTTCATTTGAGAAAAACAGTGTTGCCTGAAATATTTGCTTGTTACTCCTGTTCAATGTCATTTGAAAAGAGTCATTCCTCAAAAGTGGATATTCTTTTGAAAATTGGTCCTAGATGACTCCATTGCTTGCTTCATGCTAGGGCCAAACAAAGCCCACTTCTGTGGACGTGAGAATGGTAGTCGGGACTCTATTGTACAGGTTTAATCTATGTCACTGCTGACATGAGGCAGAAGCTGATGTGAATCTCTTTGCTCATTGCATTAGTTTTAAAAGCCATTATTTATTTTCAGACATGGGAGATGATATTAAGAATGAAAGTCTGGTCCACAAAGCAGTGGAACTTGAACCCCCCTGATTTTGTTAACTACATCCAAGCAGAGATTTTTCTGCTCAGCATCCAAGAGAAAACCAACGTATCTGTGCAGTTTCTTTGCCTGTTTTCTTCAGGTTTGGGGTCAGAGCCTAGGCAGTGTTATGGTATCACTCTTCTTCCCATATTTTAAGAAAGCAGTATCCTTGATAATGCTGTAAATGCTGTGTTTTGAACTGTTGACCCGTCAATCCCTGTGGAAACTCCAGTGGCTCAAACAGCAGAAAAAGGAAGAGTAGTGCAGCTGTTGGTGTGGAGGGGATGTAGCAGCCTGGAGAGGGACATCGAAGAGTTTCCACTTTGAAAGGCGAGCCTCTGCAAAAGAAGTCTTCAGTGAAGGATCAGACTCCCACCAGCAGTGGGATTTTACCATATCTTCATGCAAAAACTTTCAGAGTTACTGAATTTCTTTTTTTTCTAGCAGAATGAACAAAAAGCACAGGAATTTCTGACCCAGCATTTCTTCTGTTGAGTGATGCAGAAAAGGGATGGAAGATCTACTTTTGTCTTTAACTTGATTTGCTGGGTATCGCTATAAAATGTGAGAGCCCTAATCAGCTGTAAATTTGGAAATATCTCTACGTATAACTTTCTCTTTCTAGCACCTCACTGCTGCATTATTTTGGGATGGACATGCACTCCATTGTACAATACACACAAGAGAAAATTATTTCTAAAATTCCTCCATAAGAATTACAACTAGATTAGAAAATCACAGCAATCTGCTTCCCAGCCGGACACACAGGACCTGTTTGCTGGTGAGATTGCAAGATGTGCCATAGACTGAAATGCCAGAATTAGCCTGTGCATTTTCATTTTCCCGGGATGACAACTGTATTACTTTTCTACCATGTCCTAGATTTCTTCCACTGTGTCTCTATTTGGCGTGATCTCTGGAGAACCATGATATGGTGCTTTTGCTCTTGCACACTGGCAGTTCCACCATGTGCAAGATTCAATGGAAGTCATGTCTTCTCTGATTTATTAACTAGATTCAAGCAGGCCATTACTCAGGACTCAAGAGAAAGCCAAGGAATTCGCATGATCTGTATGCATAGCACATCCCGAGGAACAATTTGAAAGGACTGTAATTCATTTCAGCACTCTGCTTTGAAAGATGCTGAGTGTCCAGGGTCCAGATAGTGCTGTGGAAAATGGCAGCAACATTCCTGCAGGATGCTGATGATGAACAGGAATGTTTTCCTCCTCTTGGGTTTTCTCTGATGGTAGCCGGCAGGTCAAAAACTCTTTGAAGCCAGGTGGCTTTGTTTAACCTGTGAAAGATTGCACTACTCTCTTTTCCAGGGGTGTTTTGCTGTGGAAAACACTAGAGTAACTTAAGATCCTTCATTTTCCACAGACGAGAATCATCAGCCAGGTACCTTCACCAATATATTAGTCCCTGGTTTGGGGATCTCTTGACTCCAAAACCTCCATATTCTGCTGGTTTTGGAATTTTATGATTCGACGGGCTGATTTTAAACCACCAAAACATCATGAGTGATGATCTGGGATGACTGATAGTTGGACTGCATTTTAGCAAAGTGAGTGAGCTGTGCACAGCTTTAGTAAGCTGGAGGACTTGCATCACCCTTTCTGGCTCAGTAAGAAAACCAAACACTGCTCCCTTTGGGACAAAATTCAAAGGGAGTCTGGCTTTGCAATGGTTGCCTAAAACCTGCAACCTCTCATTTCCTTCTTCAAACCCAATCAGTTTTGCCTTGCAGCAGTAACAACTGCCGTTGCTGATAAGTTTCCTCGATTCATAGAAAACCTCTCTCTCATTGGCAGCATGGTTCAATTGTCTTTCTGCAGGAGGAGCTGTCGCTTGAGAAGCTTACGCATTGCTGCAAAGTTCAGTTCCAGTTTCATCCCTCCCAAGTGCCAGTGAGCTCAGTTCAGAGCACTAATACTCAATGCGTGCCACGTGAAATGCAGCCTTCGTTATGCTGAGAAATACTCATTACTGCAGTCCCATCCTGTCTGCCAAGGAACGGGCATGGCACGTAGCCTGCTTGTTTTCTCTGTGCTTAATAGTTCAGTTCACTTGCTGCCCCCAGATTTGCACTTTCCTCTGCCACTGAGGAAATTGCGCTTGCTCTGCTTTGCTCTTGTCCCACTGCTGTCCTTTTACATCTGTATCTTCACCCGTGTAGGTCAGAGTCGTCATCTGCTCCCCCTGTGCATAAAGCCAGGCACAGGCAACTCCACAGCTAAGCAGTATGTCTTCCTCCCCAGAAGACCAGCGTGATAGGACCTGTCCAAGCCGACAACTATTTTCAACATATAGTTCAGTCGCAACTAAAACTCAACCTAAAAATTAACGCCAAGGAGCCTTTACTGGGGAGGTAACTGATCCCTGGTTTCAGGCCATCTCTAGGTGTTCAAGATCAAGATGTGCAAGTGTGTCCAAGTGTGCAAGCAGTATGAACCATAATTCATTCTCTAGAAATTACAAAGATAACAAGGGCTACTGAAGTCATCAATTTCCATTTATCTTAAGATTATAAAAACCAGAGCTCCCCACCTCTTCCCATGTGGCTGCTGCCGTGTCATCCAGTTTCACCATGTGTGGAATGTCAAGGCTGTGTTGGAGCCCTACTGCACTGCACCTGTGTAATGGAAATTCAAAGGCAGCCAGAGCCAAGCCATACTGTAAATGTGAAAGACCTGTTAAAAAAATCCCATGCTGTAAAGTGATGTAACAGAAGCAGCATAACTTTCTCCTTTTTTATGGGATGAAGCCCAACATATATGAAATAATAAGTTTTTTTTCTGGGGTTGCCATAGTTGCCCTCTGGACAAAAACGAGAAAGAAAAATCCATGCCTGAAGGGAAGATCATCGTAAAATCTTTCTCTGTCAAAAGCTGATAAAATAACATAAGATTTGCCACAGCGAAACTAGAGATCTCTCTGCTCCAGGCTGGGACTACCTCCAATTTCAGCAGCCAGCTCTGGGCTTTTATGGGAGGCTCGTCTCTGACTGAAACAGACCCATTGCAGGTACCTGCTCCAGGCGAATTTCCTGCCTCCTGGCACTGGCTGACCTGATGCCCTTTGATGGAAAGCTCACGCCTCCCAGCTCTTTTGACACACTCGGTATTTTGTGGGCTACAGTTGCTGTCTTTTGACACAGAGGATGTAGATATCCCTTGTACATGTTATCCACACTTGCATGAACACAGACAAAGCGATCCCTTCCTGCTTATGCTAAGGGATGCCTCACAACTTACACAAAATAAAGGATGCAAATATGTACTGTGAAGGAGAGTGTTTCTAAGGGAGAAAAGTGTGGCAGTGACTAAAACTACAAGAGGGGACTGAAGACAGGTACAAAATATGTCATCTGTACAGAAAGTTATTTTCTGCCTATTAATTGCAAGAATGTAGAAGGCTCATTATAGGAAAACTGAAGGACAGAAATGGAAAATGACTTACGGAGTATACCTATCATTTATCATTGCAGCCGTAGAGGTCTTGGAGCCGTCACTTTTTACATGTGGTTTCCTGGGGTTTTCCACCAGCTCTTAAACATTTCTCCAAAAGGGGTTTCTATAAAACCACAGCATATACATATGTTAAATCAAGGTCCTAAAGCATGAATACCTGATGAAACTGTATTAGGAGATGCTGGAGAAGATCAAGGCAGCATGTGCACTGCCCAACTGTCAGCAGTGTGGGCGGCATATAGAAACCCTGTAGCTAAAGGCTATCAAACTTGTCTTTGGTAACAGAGAAATCCTTTTGCTTTGCTCAGTGGTGACAGGATCTTTTGTCCTGGTTCAGATCACAGCAGTAAATGCTGGTGATGTCATTCAAGTCATATTGACTTGAAATTTGATCTACTTTATTCCTCATCAGTGGATTAACATTCCAAAAATCTGTTACCATTTTCATATATATCAGCCACAGCCCTTAAAAAGAGAAGAACCTTCTCCAAGGCAGAATTGTTTTTAAAACAGATAAATTAGAAAAGACAGAGATTATGATGTCCACAAAGAACTTTACTCTTCTGGGTTGGTTTTCTCTGGAAAGTGCTCAAAACCCACAGTGAAAAATGGCACAAAACCAGAAAGTGAGGAAGAAAGAGAAAGAAGGAAGAGAAAGACAGAGAAAGAGAGAGCACTCAGAGTTGCAGTTGGAAGCACTTTTAGACTCTGTATTATAAGAATATCTTTAGACCATTCCCCAGGGAAATGAGAAATGGAAAAAAGGGAAATCACCCCCTCCTTTGTGTTTGGTGAAAATCTGCCAGAAACATATCGACCTTGTTATCTTCTGTCATTTCTCTCACGCCACTGGAACATCCCTGGCTTCACTGGATCTCGCCCAGATTTGCACCCACACTGGCAAAGAGATCACAAATGCTCCGGATCTATCATCTGTTATGATGAATGGCACATGTGTAGTCTAGCAGTAGCAGCACCTAATTTTAAGGATTCTGGATGCCTCTTTGAGGTTAGCACAACATCCCCCAGATTACCCACCTGAGCATTTTACTTGATGGATTTAATGGCACCTTTGGGAAGGTAAAGGCGAAGTGGCACCTTCACTGCCAAGGTGAAGAAGAGAGGTTTGACATGGGTACAGATTACTGGACATCCCTGCTCACACAGGTGTATTCACAGCTGCTAGGGCAAGGCAAGCAATAAAAGGGAGGGTAGCTCTGGCCTTGCCGCTGTCCATACCAACAGGCCGAGTGCTGCTGATCTCCGTGGTGCAAGTGAGGCCCAGCTTTCTCTGCAGGCACACGCGTGCCGCTTGGCGCCGAGAGTGGGGGCAGAGCGGCGATTCCCGCGAGCGGCCCACGGGGAGACGGCAGCCAGTGAAGGCGGACACCATGTTTCTGCCAGTGTGTTCCCCGACTGTGCTCTTCTCTGCCGCCGTCTCGCAGTGCTGCGGAGTTGGTTGTAGTTTGGGAGAAGACTGCGTGCTGCGGCAGGGCGTGATGGATGCAGAGGTGGATTCACAGCTGCTAGGGCAAGGCAAGCAATAAAAGGGAGGGTAGCTCTGGCCTTGCCGCTGTCCATACCAACAGGCCGAGTGCTGCTGATCTCCGTGGTGCAAGTGAGGCCCAGCTTTCTCTGCAGGCACACGCGTGCCGGGGGAGTAGCACCACTGGCAGATGCTGAGGGAGACACCTGAAGGCACGTACCGGCTCTGAACAACGGAGACACAAGGTTTGGCTTGTGGACGTGCTTTAGAAATGGTGTTTCAGTGCTGCATGACATGTTGGCAGTTCTTCCCTTGAAAGCGTGGCTGAAGCCTTTGATCCACAGTGCCTTTCTGCATTTGCTAAGCCAGCTAAATCACTCATCAAATACTATGAGCCCTGCCCTGAGAGAGAGAGAATGCGTCCTCTGTGTTTTGATCCTCTCTACGGATCAGCCTCCTTCTTCCTTTTTCTGCCTTCTCTTCACACGTGTAATTAAACAGCTCATTTCCTCTGCCACACATCCCAGGAAACGTGCTTGGCTGGGATTATTATTGTTATTATTATTGTTGTTGTTGTTATTATTATTATTATTATTTCAGGGCTAGGAATGTTTTGGAACGGGAGGTCAGAAGAAGGGCAATACGAAGTAAAGGCGCTTCGTGGAGGCCACTTAAAGAAGTTCACCGTGATGGAAAAGAAGGGGGCATCCCATGTAACAAGAGAGATGATCAGCAGTCAGCTGACAGAGGACCGAAGGGATGTCTGCTGTTTGAAGAACAGCAAAGTCGTACTCTTCACGTGGGAAGAGCAGGCTGCCCTTCGCCTGCCCCTTTCAGCGCCATCAGAACAGGGTAGCTAAGTGAATCACAAAAGCCTTTACTGTTTCCCTCGGGAGTACCCTATACCGGCCCTCCTTGGCTGAGTGTGAGAGCCCCGCTGCGGCCGGGATCAGACCGTGGAAGAGCTCAGGGTCTCAGAGGTTTCCCTCCATCTACTTGGACTTTGCAAATGGGCATTTCTGTTCTTTTTCGCAAATGCGGGTCCCACTAGCTAAATCCCAGGATCTCAAGGATCGGTTCTAGGATCTTTTCTTTCGATCTTACCTCCCCCTTTCATTTTCCACTCATAAGAAATACTGTGTTTAAACCAGACCACTGGAGCCGGAGATTACCGCTCAGGGACTTTCACCCAGACAATCTCAAAGCGTGTGCATGTGGGGGGATGGTCCTCACCGACCATCCCGGGAAACGTGGAGAGGGTCCTATCACAACTTTTGAGGTGTGTTTGCCCAGGCCGAAGACCCTGGGACGTTGTAGGGGAGACACAGGAGAGGACTTTGCATCCACGGAGGGATCCTGCTCGGCTGAGCAACAGCAGACACGATGAATTTGTAAAAAGGGACACGACCCCTTGAAGCTCCCGATGCAGCACTCAGCACGACAGGCTTGGGGCAGCCCTGGGGCTCCCGGTGCTCTTTCTGTGCAGAGAGCTGCTGACACTGCCAACACCTGGCGAGCCCCGCGTGCCCTGCTCGGCACTGCCACCCTCCCAGTTGTACTGCTTTACCAAGGGTCATAGTTACGGTAGCGCGTATGCGAGAAGAACAGTCGTCATCTATCACGAGAAAGGTGTTCTTCATCATGGGGGTTATTCAGTGGCCACAGGGGCACTCCCTGCTGTGGGCCTTTGCCCCTGTGGGTGCGGAGCAGAACATCCCCTTTGCCAGGAGCTATCCTTGTCCCCCGCACCGCTGGTGTCCAGCCCCCGCGCATCCCGAGGGGCGATGCCGGTCCCCTGCCAGCACTGAGCTCCAGGGCCAGGCGCCTTCACGTGCTGTGTTGGACCGACGGTCCCCGCAGACCTTGCAGGTCGGGGAGCCCTGTGGCCCCAGGTATCCCAAACTCGCAGCTGCTCCAAAGTCGTTTGTTCCGGCTGGAACCGGGACTGAGAGTCTTTGGGCTGAGCTCTGTGCTCATGACACCCACCCAAGCCTCGGTCCAATGGGCTGGTCTGCTGGTGGAGCTTGCAGTAGAACCATAAAGGCCACTTCTAATACAGGATTATCAGTGCAGATAATAAGGGATTGCATTATTGCAATTTTTATCATTGCAGATTAATGAGGGATCATTTCCTGTAAAAAATCAGGATTTTGGAGGTGGGTTCTGGTCATTGATTTTGGTCGTTCCATGGTCGTTCTTGACTCACTGGAGCTAAAAATTTGCGTAGGAAAGACTCGACTCTAACGCACTTCCTACTCAAAAATAGTAGTCAGAATTTCAGATTGTTCAGGTATTTTGCTCAGACATTTTCAAATTGAATGCTTTTTTCCTTTAAAAATGTTACAGGTACCGTGAAGTGGATCTATAACAGAAGTATATGAAGGCTAACGTTATTGAAGGGAAATGTTCAGAATTAGTTTCCTTCTGTACGCCGGGGTAAGTCCACTTCACCGTATTTTCAGCTGACAAGTATTTCTTCATGTTTTAGCTTCTAACGGTGATTTTGGATGGGAATACTTTTGGATGCGAATACTTTTGGATGCGAAAGAATTGTGCCGGTCAGTCAGAAAAGCTCTTTTTTTGTCCTACTTCCATCATGTTCATTCTGTTTCTCCCGACTGGTCTTACTAGTTTCAACCTTGTTGTTTGAACTAAGGATTACCTCACTGTACCTGTCTCAACTGATGTCATGGCGACTATACCACACTAAGAAGGTGGAGTTTCCATTTTGATACAAGAAATGATTTTCCTAAGCCTTTCTGTCGTTTTTGCGCTTTGACAATACTCCCAGCGTAAACTTTTCCTCCAGTATGAGGAATGGAAAACTGCCCAAGGATTACTCCTCTTGCGTCATGTCAGCGATATCTGCC
>NW_008825208.1:7013289-7016229 GCF_000699105.1 Pygoscelis adeliae
AAGGGAAGGCGGTGGATGTAGTTTTTCTGGAGTTCAGTAAGTCTTTTGATACTGTCCCTCACAGCATCCTTCTGGACAAGTTGTCCAGCTGTGGGGTGAGCAGGTTCACGGTGCACCGGGTGAAGAACAGGCTGAAGGGCAGAGCTCAAAGGGTTGTAGTGAATGGGGCTACATCTGGCTGGCGACAGGTCACCAGCGGTGTTCCTCAGGGTGCAATTCTAGGGCCGGTTCTGTTCAATATTTTTATCAATAATCGGAATGCAGGAGTTGAATGCACCATTAGCAAGTTTGCTGATGATCCCAACCTGGGAGGTGCTGTTGACTCTCTCAAGGGACAAGAGGCCTTGCAGAGGGATCTAGATAGATTGGAACGTTGGGCTATGATTAATGGGATGAAATTTGGTAAGTCAAAATGCTGGATTCTGCACCTGGGACAGAGCAATGCCAGGCACCAGTATAAACTGGGAGAGGAGTGGCTGGAGAGCAACCCCGCAGGTAGGGATCTGGGGGTGCTGGTCGACAGCAGGCTCAACATGAGTGAGCAGTGTGGCCTGGCAGCCGAGAGGGCAAACCGCATCCTGGGGTGCACCAAACACAGCGTAACCAGCAGGCCAAAAGAGGCGATTATCCTGCTGTATTCAGCGCTGGTGATGTGGCCTCACCTTGAGTGCTGTGTGCAGTTCTGGGCCCCACAATTTAAGAAGGATGTGCAGGTCCTTGAATGCGTCCCGAGGAAGGCAACAAAGCTGGTGAAAGGGCTGGAAGGCGTGTCCTATGAAGAGTGGCCGCGGACTCTGGGCTTGTCTAGTTTGGAGGAAAGGAGGCTGAGGGGCAACGTCATGGCTCTCTACAGCTTCCTGAGGAGGGAAAGTGGAGAGGGAGGTGCTGAGCTCTTCTCCCTGGTATCCAGTGATAGGATGCATGGGAATGGTTCAAAGCTGCATCAGGGGAGGTTTAGACTGGACATTAGGAAGCATTTCTTTACCGAAAGGGTGGTCAAACAGTACAACAGGCTTCCTAGAAAGGTGGCCGATGCCCCAAGCCTGTCAGTGTTCAAGAGGGATTTGGACAATGCCCTTGATAACGTGCTTTAACTTTTGGTCAGCCCTAAAGGGGTCAGGCAGTAAGTCACTTCAATGCTCTCGCAAGGATGGACAGGTTTTATCATTATCGTTATCGCTATTTTAATATGGCAAAAGCTTTTTCTGGGCTTTCTCTATCCAAACATCCCGAGTCAGTGAGAGTGCCAAGTGACAGTTTGTATTCACCAAGCACGGATCTCCTTACCACAGTTCAGTGTTTGGTTTGTCGGTAAATGGAAATGACAGGAGGAAATACAGTTCCTGCGGTGATTTCAGGCTGTTGAAATGCTCACGTTACAGCAAGACGTCCCGATTTCAGCATTTCTGAATGCCTTCCAGCGCAGAACCTGGCTCCTGCCGCCCGTGGGCACTGGTTTTCATTATGCATTAGCAAACAAGGTGTGTTACCAGTGTGTTTATTAACACTCCCTGCTCTGAATCCCTCATCCTCACCTGCATGAAACATTGCCTGAATGGCTTCCACAAGTTCAGTATTTCTGTTCAATTTTTGCAATTAATTGGATTCTTTTGTCATGCACTAGTGTCAGACTTACGTGGAAAACAGACAAGGCTGCTCCTGCCCCGCTCATGGCTCTTCATCACAGCCTCTCAAACAAGGCGAGGAACAGCCTCACAGCAACCGTCAGACAAACTCAGATGGGGCCAAACACACCACCGAGGCACAGTAGCACCAGGTAGGTGGAAAAGACCAGCACCGAGAAGCAAATCTGCCATCATGCCTGCTCCAGCCAAGTAGGCTGTGTAAAACATCCCCTTACTCACTTGTAAGTTGCACATACGCTGCTCGTGACTTCAGAGTGTGGCAATGAGGTAAAGTTGCCTCTCCCATTGATGTAGACGAGAAGCATTGCAAATAGAAAATATGGGCCATCATCTCACGAGATTTTAATGGGCGGACCCATGCGAAACATTGAAGGGCTTTCCACACGCAGCGGAAAGAAATTGACCAGAACCCACCACTGAAGTTTGCCGTTCCTGGAAACCAGGAGACTGGGTCTGCATTAAGGTATACCGGTGAAAACACGCCTTTCAGCTGCACTGGAAGGGCCCTGTTCAGGTCCTGGCAATCACCAATGCTGCAGCCACATGCAAGGGCTGCTCAGCTGGGTCCGTGCTTCCCAGTGGAAAAGGGTCGGGCCACCTTCAGCCACAGCACAGAGCGTATCACCTGTCACAGCAGAGCCGGGTGATCTGGAGGAACTTCCTCTGGTCAAATGTCAACGGAAGCACAAGCTACGACCCTGCAAATAGACTTTGATGACCCCGTTGTTATCATCTGACTTACAGGAGCAGCCTGTAAGTCACTTTGATGACCCCCTTATTGTCATCTGAACCTGTTGACTGTTTTCAGAAATTGTAGCTTTGTTTCCTCTGGAATTTTGCACTTGGATTTATATTATTGCTGGTCATATAGCAAACCGAGAGAGCTGTTATATGATAAGAACTTGAGCAATGGAGAATTTTGGGGGGTTGACCTTGTGTTGCAGCTGTAAGGGATGAGGCCCAAGTGAGTGTGCTGTGAGCCCCGACAATGCCCCGAGAGAAGGCTCCAGAAGTCAGCCACGGGGAGGGGCCTACTGTCACTTCCCTTGACTGACTGGTGTCTCAACCACTCCTGGAACCGGGGCGAGAGAAGATTCCAGAAGTCTTGGACTGGGGCCAATAAATAGGGGCGCACACGAGCCTCCTCCGGGCGCTCTCCACACCAACACCCCCCGTTGGCAGGTCCGACGCTGGATCCAGGACTGGTGATCTCTCTCTCTCTCTCCCCCCCCCCCCCCCCCCCCCCCCCCCCCTCCCCCCTCCTCCTCGCTCTGACACCCACGCCACACCCCCC
>NW_008825208.1:7018818-7022539 GCF_000699105.1 Pygoscelis adeliae
GGCACTAGCAGGGCTCCAGCAACCCTGCATTCCAGAAAAAGGAAATAAATTCCTCTTTCTCTGACACAGGCTCTGGGTGCTGCTTTCTCCCCCTCCTCGTCATGCCTTTTCCCTTTCCCTTTGTGCCCCACCATGGGTGGCACATGCCTTTTCCCTTTCCCTTTGTGCCCCAGCATGGGTGGCACCCGCAGCGAGCAGATGCTGAGGGCAGAGCAGGCAGGAGGGCAAGCTGGTTTTGTCACAGGTCCGATGGGGATCCGACTGAGCATCACGCCCAGTCTCTGCTGGCAGCCCCCGGTGCCCCCGCCCGGTCCCAGTGCCATAAGGGCCATCCCGAGCTCTGCCCGGACGGCAGGAGCATCCTCAGAGCCCTGGACCCCACTGTGGGGACAGTGAGGAGGGGTCCCCCCACTCCGGGTGTGCCTGAGGGGCCTGGCAGGGGCTTCATCTCCCAGCTGAGAGCAGCTGGCTCCATGCCTATGGCCGGAGCACTCCCACCGCTGTCAGGAGGGGTGTGCAAACGGTGGGGGGTGAGGGGGGGCTGACGAAGCTCTTCTCCTGGGGACAGCTCGCCAGTGCTAAAGTGATGCCAAAATTCTTGTGGGGAAAAAGATTCTCGTGTCTCATTTTGCAGGCTGAGCTTCCTACCCCCTTTCAAATCTTTCAGTCTGATCCTTTGTCAACATCTCTTCGTTTCCGTGATGGGAATTCATCAGTCCTTTCAAAGCAGCCTCGCTTGAGAGAGAAAAGGTCTGCCTTGTGGTTCGTGCCTGCACTGTAGTCCTCAGCAAATCACTTGCTGTCAGAAAATCACAGAGGAAAGACCGAAGCTTTGCCAGCTGTGAAGGTGGCCCAAAGAGAAGGCAGTTAGGGGCAAAATCAGGAGAGTTATTATTGTGTTGGCAGATCTGGTACAAGGTGGGTGAAAAAAAGGACCCTAAAAGATCTGAAAATAGCTCCGCTGACAAACAGGGAGGGGAAGGTGCAAAGAAAGGAAGAGGTAGAAACACCAAAGGAAGGAAAGGACTATGTGCAGAATTGGAAGTAGCATGAAAAAGCGTAAATGGGTAAAATAATGAAAAAATAAATTTAGGCTGACATTTAAAAAAAAAATCTACTGCGCTCGAGTTCTGTTGTTGTCAATGAAAGGAGTTGGGATGAGCTGTAACATTGCCACCTCCAGCACTTGTCTCCGCACCCCACAGAGTGTGACAAAGCAGGAACCTCTCCGAGGTGGGCAGATGTTTGTCCTGCTGGAGGTGTCTGTGCTGCTGCCGGGGGGGTCGTGTACGTGCGTGCAGAGCTCAGTTTCAGGCATCTTTGGAAGCAGTGAAGAAGCCAGGTGTGGAAGGGAGTGACCTGCCAAGGAACGGGCTGCATAGGCCAGTGAGTTCCCCTGCTTCCAACGCTTCTCGTGTTCAAGAGCTGCTGACAGCACCGGTTCTTCAGCGCTCGCGTCTGGCGTGCTGCTGTGTTGGAGGAGCGAGTGTCACAGCCATTTTCGCTGCCGCAGACGCCCCGTGCATTTGTGACGGTGTAATTGTGGAGAACTGTCACAAGAGGGTGCAGAGAGCCGGTATCTCGACTGCTGGTTTCAGCAGCTGGCGTGCTACGTGGCAGCAGGGATCAGGGCAGCGGGCTCCTCTCTAGATGTCCGTTTCTTCTCTCCCAGAAAACAGCCTTTTGAACGCTGCTTTGTAACACAGATTCCTTCCTCCTTTGGCTGCGTCTTGGCACTCAGAGGCGCCCAGCTACTTTCACAGGAGGTGTGCGAGCACAGACACATACACAGAATGTGCCTGTTAACAGGTCTCATCCCAGCATGGCGCAGAGAAGCCGTTCCCGAGGGGAACCCGTGTGTACCGCCCGGGAAATGCTTTGTCAGCTGTCTGCCTGCGTCTCTGAGACACTTTGGTTTAGGAGAGGGGTGACCTGAAATCAAGAGGAAGGCATTGGTTTTGACAGAGGAAGGACTTTCTTAACGGCGTCCTCTGTTTGCACATGAACCCATCCTCGGCCTCCCTCGGTGCCCTGGACTGTGTGGGAAACAACTTCTTGCTGTGTTTTGGGGAATGCAGGAACGACTGGTTTCAGCACAGGCAAGACCCGAGAGTCAGAGCTTCTTCCACCACTCTCTTGATTCTGCTTTGCCGGCTGAGGAACGGATGGATGCTCTGGCTTCTACGCCTCTCTCTTGCACCCAAAAATTACAGACCAAACAGGGGATCTCAAAACACCCTGCTCCCGAGGACACTTCTTCAGGTTTCTCCCATCTCGGCCACGACCAGCGTCTCCTCTCCAGAGCAGCAGTCACAACAGGGGCACAAACTCAGAAAGCACTGGCATCACCAGGCGGCGGCATAAATCACCCCCTATTTCCAGGCTGCAGGGCGTCACTCCTCCCATACTCTTAACTCCTTCCCAAGACACCTCCAGCTCACGGCCAGTGCCTTTGCCGAGGCATCGCTGCCTCAGTCACCGTCAGCTGCACAGTGGAAAAAAGGAGAACGGGAACCACCGTGCTCCATCCCGCGGCTCTGATTGCCCAGATAAACATCACAGCTTGCCGGAAAAAACGGCGAGCAAAGACTTTTCCAGGATAAAACGCAAGATTATGCATTTCATAAGCATTGCGTTCTGAGCAAGAGGGGAGTGCGAGAAGCAGAAAGATTCTGGCAACAGCAAAACAGTCCAGGGAATATTAAGCTGCGAGTACTATTCCATTGTACAAAGTCAAAATTAAGGGTTTTCTCAGTACAAAATGTCTCATCCATCTCACATGGATCTTTTTATGAGATTTGTATTGGAAACGGTGTTGGTGCTAGGGCAGTACGCTCCAGATAGGCCCACAGTTAACACTTCCGTGTATCAGGACCTCGGGAAACGGTCTCTGCACGCCCGTGCTTTACTCTTGGTTGCACAGCAGAGGGAAGCACGAGGCCCATGGCGTGATGACCAACATGCCCTTCCCTCGTCCTTGAGAAATCACTGTGAAAACAGAAAAGAGATGTGTTTATTAGGGACGGAACATTCTTCCACCGTACCACGTAGAGCCCATGAAAACGGGTGGCAAAATCAAATACGTGAGGCAGAATGTATGTGTCGTAAATGCATGGCAAATTTGAGTCACTGGCAGTTAGTAAGGTTGTCGGGTTTTGGTTTGGGGGTCTTTTTGTCCCGGTAGCGCTGTGCCTTAGGGGACAGTTCAACTGCATGTCGCGTGACCGATCTGACGCTGAGAGAGAATACCCGCTGAAGGAGTTTCGGTCTGCAATAATTTCTTCCTTTACTCCAACGCTGTTAGGATTTCCTCGCGTCTCACTGCTGAGGAAACCGGTAGCTACAAGTTCATCTGAATTCACCTCTCTACAAAGCCACTGAACGCAGTCTTTTGTACCTAGGAACCTAGTAAATAAACCCAGCTACCGGCAGATATCGCTGACATGACGCAAGAGGAGTAATCCTTGGGCAGTTTTCCATTCCTCATACTGGAGGAAAAGTTTACGCTGGGAGTATTGTCAAAGCGCAAAAACGACAGAAAGGCTTAGGAAAATCATTTCTTGTATCAAAATGGAAACTCCACCTTCTTAGTGTGGTATAGTCGCCATGACATCAGTTGAGACAGGTACAGTGAGGTAATCCTTAGTTCAAACAACAAGGTTGAAACTAGTAAGACCAGTCAGGAGAAACAGAATGAACATGATGGAAGTAGGACAAAAAA
>NW_008825209.1:0-2137 GCF_000699105.1 Pygoscelis adeliae
TGGGTCTCTCTGGGGAGAAGGGTCCATGGTCATATGGGAGAAGGTCCCATCACAGTCTGGTCAGGGCTTGAGAAAGACTCAGCTAACAGTCAGGGAGCAGCAGAAGAGGCTGTTCCCAGTTGGAGGATGTGAATTGCAATGCAAATCCCAAGCCAATGGGCAGAGTGTGTTTGTGTGGACGTCCGAAATGAAACTTCGCACCGCTGTTGCTAGCAGCTTGGGAGGACACTGATGTAAAAAGACCTATGTTATGCAGATCCACCCTCTGAGAGGTCAGCTTAGATACAGGCAGCAAAATGTCTGGGGTGCTAGGGGAATAGTTAGTAGAGAGTCTTGCTACTCTCTGGGCCCCAACACCTGCCAGTTGACCTCGACCATATCTTTCCTCCTCTGCAGTACTGCTCACTCACAGTCGATGGCAGTCCTGATCTATTATCCCTTTTAGATGATTATGTAAAAATCCATTTCAATTTACCTAGTCCATTCTACTGCACCTTGTTTCACCTTGCACTGAGTCGCAATTCCTTCCAAGGACTTGTGTCTTGTTGTTATGGTAGCAGCTTCATTTCTGTCTCACTAGGCTAGGTGTTGTCTCTCATAGAATTATAACATAATTTGAGTTGGAGGTACCTCAGGAGGCCTCTGGTCCATTCTCCTGCTCAAAGCAGGGTCAGCTACAAGATCAGGCCACTTCTCTGATGTGCTTTTGGCTAAAACTTAATGAAGGACGGGGCTCTGAGCAACCTGATCTAGTTGAAGATGTCCCTGCTTATTACAGGGGGGTTGGACTAGATGACTTTTAAAGGTCCCTTCCAACCCAAACCATTCTATGATTCTATGACATTCCTGGCCAGAGGCTGTATGGTATTTACACTGAGCTAAGCAGTGCTGTGTATTTCCCACAGGACTGGGATTCCTCTGTGATGAAAGCTGTCAGACTGAAAAGGAGAGTGAAGTCAGTATGCTCAGTTCTTTCCCTTGAAATAGATACCATTGTCAGCCTTAGCTGGCAAAACACCACCATCTGTCATCTCACAGCCACCTATATTGACATTCAAGCTACTAATCACAATCAGACTTCAGGTGGTTCTACTATACTTCAGATGTGTCAGGTAGATTTAGATTGAAAGTTATTCAGATTATGTTGTTTGTTTCCTGGAAATGACTGGAGTGGAGTCTTGTTTTGGTCTACAGTTTGCAAGAAAGCAAGTGAAGTTATTTGGGGTAAATGATATAGGAAGTTAATTTTTTCCTATTCTGTAAAGGAGCTTGTGATTTTTCTGGTCTGCTGTTAGCATGCTGTAGGCACAGGTGGTAAAGAACAGCTGAAATCAGCACCAGCAGGGCTAGGAAGAGTCTCGGGCTTGCTCAATTTCCCTTCTTCCTGTCTCTAAACTGCTATTGGTGGATTATAAAGCTGGCTAGCAAAACTATTGGAAAGAGCAGTATATGCTGAGGTCTCTTGATACTCCTCAAGGTTGAGCTGTTGTACAAGTCTTTCTGCACAGATTATAGGTGATACCATGCAAGAAGTTAATGCCTCTGTGGTGGATGCAGACCACACATTAAGTTGACAGCATACCTGCCCAGTTGACAAAAAAACAGCCTCTTTTCAGCTGTCTTACTTCACTGAAGGCTGGCCAGGTCCTCTGAAGAAAATGGGATCAATTGGCTCCACAGTGGTCCAGGTGTGCTGGTCCCAGCTGGGTATGTGTATGTCATATTGCACACCTGTTTCCAGGGCCAACAAGCTGGAAAATCCCTAGTGATGTCAGTATTGCAGGTTTGTCTTTATGTTCTGGATGCTTCATCTTTTAAATGCCTTGCTACTCATGATGTCTTTCTACTACCAATAGCTCAAGGCACAGTATGCACTTTAGGGTGAGGTTCACTGCTAATGGTAGCGAATGTAAATCTGTATTTCAAATAGTCTTCTTGATAACTCAGGCTTTTTTTGGCTCAATCCTTGTCAGACTTGATTAGATCGTCATTGGTTTTACCTTGTAATACAGCTGGCAAAGAGTTCATAAGAAAAGGAGGAGAAGTGTCAGCACTGCTGTTTTCTTGCTCTTCGCTTGTGCTCACATTATCAGTATCACCTTCACGTGGTTTCTTTGAGTGTACCTGCCATTTCAGC
>NW_008825210.1:0-11702 GCF_000699105.1 Pygoscelis adeliae
AATTGGAAATGTTACTGTTACCAGTTCTTTGCCCCCCTTCCCTATTTCCATACCACCTGGAATGCTGTATGGAGAATATATTTCCTGAAGTTTTCCCATTT
Source organism: Pygoscelis adeliae (assembly GCF_000699105.1). Taxonomy (NCBI): domain Eukaryota; kingdom Metazoa; phylum Chordata; class Aves; order Sphenisciformes; family Spheniscidae; genus Pygoscelis; species Pygoscelis adeliae. The sequence continues at coordinate 102 of NW_008825210.1, forward strand.
CCTTTGAGATTTGGATGATGAGCAAAGTATCTGCCCAGAAGAGGGTATGTTTTTAATACAGCTTCTTGTTACATACAATTTACTTTTACATCTTGACACCATTCAAATGAAAAGCTTTTGAAATGATGTTATATATAATTCTGAGTGGCAAAACAAACAGAGAAATGTGAGGAAGACCATCCCATTTCATTGTGAGCTAGCCAGAATTTTTATGGCAATATTTATTCTGGGCAGAAGATACAAAATATAGAAATGTGAGGATGCAGGGTGATCAGCATCCTTTGGTATCTGTTGATCAGTAAGTAATATTCCTCTATTGTCAGGGACGTTTTCTATGTGATTTATGAAAATCGACCTCTTCTTAATAATACAACACATGAAGAAATCCGGGATTCAGGTGCAGGAACACAGGTGCCTAGTGTTATTTTAGACATTTTAGCATCACTTTCAGTTATCTAGATTCCACTTACTGAGTGGGCTATAAGAACATATGGAAAATACAATACCTCTATTAATCAGATAATATTCATCCAACATTAGTTCTAAAAAAATTGTCACATTTTAAATGTAAACTGGAGCTCAAACTTAGGCATAATGTTTAATATCTCTTCAATAGCTAGTATTTTAAACCAAAATAAGTGAAAGAAATATAAAAAATCAGTATCTAATGCAATGTAAGCCTTTGAAATCTACAATTTATTTCTATATTTGCCTACAACAGTACCTGAAAGAAACCTGGGGTTTTATAGCCAAACTGCAAATCATAACAACATTTTTTAAGACATTTAAAATCACAGATTTGAGCACTAAAATTTTAAACCACATTTCAAAAGTAGTAATGTTCTTTGCCTATACTGTCATATGATCTCCAGGGAAAGGAGAAATAAACTGGAAAACCCTCAGCACTACCTGACCGTGTATTCAAAATGCAGTAAGACTGATTTTATGCCAGAGGTACTAGGGGCATTTGGAGAAGCTGGTGCTAGTTTCCTGACAGACATTTCACTAGGGACCGAGCACAGACGTTGCACCTGACTCGCTTGGTTAAAGGCCTGGGGCCACACACGCACACAGTGCAATGTGCTGCCTACACTCAGCGAGCCAAAAATATGGGAAACCAATGATTTCGGCTCAATGGGTTGGCTCGCAGGAGAGCTACATGTTCAGTGTCTGGTTTTCAGTCTTTATTGATGGTTGTATGCAGCAAGGAAAACACAGCTGCAATTAACAGAAGCAGCAGTATTAATAACAGTATTCCCCGTGCCACCGCTGCTCTGAGAGGCGGGTCATTTTCCATCAACATTTCAGGTGCCCTCCTGTTTATCTGAATTTTAAATTGTCATTCATCCATTCAGCAGGTACCACCTTCAACATTAATATCTGTCTTACTCAAGAACGTGAAAAATATCTCTCAGGGAAAAACTAAGGACGTTCAGTCTTGTTCATTTGCCACAAAAGAAACTCGATGATTTGGCCATGGTACCTAAATACCTTCAAGAGGTGAAAATGGCAGGAGCTATGGGGGTTCTTTGTTCACTACAGAAAATAAATAAGGGCTGGAAGTTAAAAGTCAAAGAAAATCAAAGCAGGAATTAGACACACAACATTAAAAATGTGGTCAATTTGTCACTGGAAGAAACCACTGGGGTAATCAAGAGGTTGTCCATCTCCTGAAGCTCTCCATGCCACATGCTATGTCTGTCCAAAACCTTCCGTGACCTTGGTCAGGCAAGACAGACTGGATGAACTAATATCTCCATAGCCCTACAACTGCCACAAGTCCACCTTCGCATGTAGAGTGGAATGAGATGAATAAATATTGATGAGTGACTGATTTTTTTTATCCCAAAAGTCTAGCTGAAGTTCTGTGGGAAAGATAACCACAGGTTTTATTTCATTCCCATTTCTGGAATGTTTCCCCTCAGGCTGGGGTTGAACTCCTGGAGCACGTCCCCTGAAAGTGTAACTTCAGCGGCTCGGGCAAGCAGGGAATGAGGAAAAAATGCTAAAATGAAACTGCTTTATCTCAAAACATTCTCTCTCCAGACACAAATTGAGCAATTACAGTCATACTAATTATTCTCCAAAGGTGACCTTCACAATTCTCGATGATTCTCTCCTTTAACTGCACTGTATTCACCAGAGTCTAACAAATAAACAGAAATGGGTAGCAAGGATGGGGGAAAAGGAAATCAGAAACATCTCCTTAACACACGATTCCCCAAAGTGAAGAAGAAAATAAACAATCTTCGAAACCTCCTTTCACAGAAAGCTTTGAAATATATTTTTTCTAAACTCGGGATTTAGTCTCATCAGCTAACACCTGGGGAATAAAACCAGTTTCCACCCAAATTTTTTATTGTTCTCTCTATTGCTACATTGCCATGTAACACAAACAAAATTTTCAGGTGTTTCAGCTGAAGAATAAATTTTTCCCCATTTCTTTACTTTTCAAATGTATACCGTGTTTGCAGTGACATTTACATAACTCTGGAAGAATGCAGCATAAAATAGAGCTATGGAAAGCAGGTAACAACCTGAGATGGATTCTGCTCGTAAATCCCATTCACGTTTTGGACTTTCTATGCTATTCAGACACTAACACTGATCTTATGAGTTGTATGTAAATATATGTAGGCTAAGGTCTAAAGCAGTTATATAAAAGTAAAAACGCTGCAAGTGCATTGGATTTGGGCCTGTGCTGCTACACTTAGGTCACGGTGTGTCCCGATAAGAATTTTTCCTAAAACCCTGTCCAAATTCATGGCTTGGTAATAAAACATGTCACGTACCTGAACAAGGATGCATCCTATCATGGTCCTTTCTGTGGGTGATACCCTGCTTACAATGGAATAAAATAATAGCCGGGGAGCACCACCATTGCTGTGGATGCCAGTTTTGTCATACAAATAATGAAAAAGGTTTAGACCCTGTGCTTGATCTTTTTTTGGTGGGGGGAAGCTTTGTGTGCTAACCTATAAACCTCTTCTTCATACCTCTTTTTCAGTTAAAATGTCCTTCGCCTGAGAGATTGCATTAACACATGTAATGAGAGTAAACATCCAGATTTATCAATCATGCTCGGAAAATAGTAGAAACAAAGAATTTAGCAAGCCTAAAAATAAAACCAACCTAAACCCCACTTAGCACTAGTAGTTACAATCTTAAGCAAGCTGAAATGAGCAGCTGTATCACAGAATTATTGGAAGTCATTCAGCGTTTTATATCACCGATCCAAGACACCAAATTTTAGCCTTTTCATTACAGCCTCTGCACAACACACACTTTCTCATTCATGTGCCCTGTGGTTTATGCTTCTCATCTGAGCAGATGTTTTGCAAATCATAAATTAAAGCATAGCTTTATTGCCTCTCATTTCTCTGACATTATTGGCCTTGTCATGGGTCCCAGATACAGGATTTTATGACATGTACTAAATCCCTCTTGGTCGTTTGTTACATATAACTTCAGCTTAATAGCTTTGTCACCAACAACTTTTTTTTTTTTTCCAAACAAATAACAAAACTTCCCAGGGCTTACACCTGGAAAACTAGTTTACTTGCTATTGTGGGTAATGGTAAAATTCTCAACTGAATGTTTCTTACTTGCTTACTTAATACTTTTAGAATTTCACTTGATCCAGCAAACAAACAGTTAACGCAGAAATAATTTGACTGTGTTTTGTTCACTTAATCAATTGGACTCATTTAGATTTTTCATAATTTTTAAAACTTACAGGTTTAACTTTTCCAGTTAAGGAATATGCAATATATTAGGTAGACACTATTTCTCTTGGGAAAATGTTCTAAATACTAAAACCGCATTTTTTCTCTCTCCATTTTTTGATCAGGCTGCATTTCCTTAATTATTCAGGACAGTGCTAGATTTTGTGAGAGAAAAACATCAGGTTAAAGTGATACTGTCATAGATCCCAAATGATTAATGAAAACTTGAAATAATGCAGATTATTCTATCTGGGAGAATTCTATCTGTCAAGAATGCTTGACATCTAACGCATTGCTCAATGGACCACTCCAGAGTCGTTACAGGATGAGCAGGATGCTTCCTAGGATGGCCACATGGAGATCGGAAGCAATGAGAAAGAAGAGAAAGGAAATGGTATCTCAAAACAAGCTAGCTAAAAGGCATATACAATAAATTACATGGAAAAAAGGAGAATTTCTCTTAGCTACATACTTTAAGAGAACGAACAAAAACAAATCACTGACTTTGTACTGAATGTAGCATCTCTGTAAATTCTCACTTCTATAAACCATTATTTGTGCAGGAACAAAGTGAAAAACACAAGGATGGACAGAAAGTGTTTATGAGAGCAGATTCTTAATAAGAGAGAGACTTCCCTTCCTCTGCTTTCTTCTTTACATTCTTTTCCTTCAGCAAAGGAATAATTTAATATAGAAAACTCCTAAAAGTTCTCTACGTCCAGTTTTGGAAACTTTATTTAATGTAAATAACTTGCCAAGAATTAGACCCTATTTTTCTCACCCATGTCAATAGGAATTTTGAAATTAATTGCAGTGGGAATAGCACTTCAGCTTCAAAAATTAGCTTACTTGATCTAACTAGAATAACAGGTTGTGAATGAACACAAGAGGGAGAACAAACCACACATTTGCAACGCTTGCAGCATCATATATCTGTAGCAGGTTGATGTAATCCATGAAGCCCAGTATGAAGAACAAGGTTGAGACTGTTTAAATCAAGATGATCAGAGCCAAGTAGAGGCATTTTGGGTTTTTACCTCCACTTCCTATCTGATTCTGAAAATAGGAGTGACTGATCCCTATCCTTCTCTCATTTAAAGCAAACATAAACCTCTAAACCCAAGATTTTATTCAGACGTTCCTCAGCCAACTAGAATAAGAAAAACAAATTGTGGTCCACAAATGTATCCTAAATCACAACACATGTCATTATTTAGTAAAACACATGTCCAGACCATGACTTGGAGTAAACCAGGTATAAAATTTTTAAGTAGTCATGTCTTCAAATGTCAGGAAGGTTTGGTTAATATAAATGAAATTTCAAATTGCTATGTTCTAATTTGAACTAAAACTGCACAAGCAGAACCTCTCAAAGGCATGAACCTACTAACAGCAGGAACCTACTAACTGTAGCGTTCCTCTTCATATGCAACACATTTCCATGTAGTCATGAAAAAGCACCTTGAATTAATTTAATCATTCCCAAAGAGTAATGCACTTAGACGAAGACTATTTGAATAGAATGAAAGAAATGGCACTAAGGTACCCGTTGAAAGTCATGCTCATTTGCAAAGCGTCTGGACAGTACAGCTGGACTTACAAGCACTCTACTATTCCTACGTCCATTAGTTTATTCTAGCAGTATTTTATAACTACATGTATTGTAGTTAATACAATACCTTTTAAAAATTATACCATTTTAAGAACCACAAGTGAATTGAAATGAAAAATTACATGCAAAACCAGAAGACAGTACCAGCTGTGCAGCTGTTATTTTAATATGATTGCAATTCAAGACAGTTCTGCCATTGCATTAATATTGCTAGGTCTCTCTGTTTCTGGTGTGATTAGTCTCTGACCATGAAAGACTTTCATAATGAGAGCTTTAATTATGGTATAAAATAAATATGAGAGCTTATCCTAAGCTATTCAATGACCACCATATTTCACTGTTTAAGTGTAAGCTAAAGACTTATTTGTTTGACCTAGCTTACTCCTACTTAGCCAAGCTACTAATTTTATTATCCTCTAAAGTGCTTTAGGATGCATTGCATGAAGGGCATAACGGAAGTTTGATTTTGATTGATTATACATTAATTTGCATAATCCCCATAATGCAAATCAGTAAAATTTTCATTGGAGATAATAGATGTTAAGCACATTATGCAAGGTTTATATTTTTTTAAATTGCTTGTAAAAATTATTTATGGCATAATAAAATAGGACAAATAAAATTGGCACCTTGCAGTAGCAAAAATGTGAGCCTATTTGATTCTGCAGCTTTCAAGAGCAGATTATGCAATAATGCATGAAACATGCACAGAACCAAAACCGAAATTAAATATGCACTGTGGGAATTTTTGCTTCTCTGTAATTTGATTTATGGCCAGATTTCCTCTCAGGCTGAAGGCCTGTATATTCTACCCTTAAAGTACAGGCTTCCACACAGCCCAGTTTTGAACAAGTTGTGAATTTTACTGTGGGTGCTGTGCATGTGTTCTGCACTCTTCCTTTATGACGCCGTAACACACACACAAACACACTGGGAAGACCGGTGGCCCGAAAACAACAGCTCCACAAATGGGGCAGTTTCAGTTTTTCACTCTGCAGCAGAACACGTCAAGATTTAAAAGCATTTTGGTGAAAAAACATCCACTCCACACTCTGGCAGGATACTGTCCTGCTCTCCCATTCATTCTTGGCCAGTCACCCAACTATCTGAAGATGCATTTCTCCGTCTCTATACTTTTCCCTGGCAATCAAAATCTGTAACCCTGTCTATATTACCTATGCCAACCGCTGACAATAAACGTTAGGTAAATTCTCAGCCATGCTAGGTAACATACCTTTCTAGACCAAGAATCCAAAGTAGAGAGCTGAATCAAAAATCCTTAAACACAATCATTTGTTACAGTATGCATCAACTGAGTTCAGTATTCACACGCATTCAAATGCTCACATTTAGAACGAATATCAGGTTTGCAAGTTGAAGGCTTTAGACTACAACCTCTGGCAAGAGAATTTTTCTTCGTATACACGTAAACAGTGCAAGCCCAAGAAATTGTACAAATACCCTTGAGTTAACAAGTGAACAACATGTACAGCAAAATGTTCTCCTTTTCCTTCAAAATTAGTGTGAATGATACAAGTAATCATGGGTATAGCCAGGGAAAAAAAAAAAAAGAAAAAAAAATCAATTTTTTCTCTTTCAGAACCAGCCACTAAATACACGCTTGAAATTCATATTGGTCTCTCAGAAAATATGTGAAAATATTGATCAGAAATAAAGATCCAAACTTTAAGCCAGTTCAAACATTTGTATTTTGCTTCTGTCTCCATATGTTATAGAACACCCAGCTCGAATCTCCTCCTCCTGACTTTTTGCAGAGCTGGAATCCATTCTGAATCTACTTTGACTTCTTTCTTGTTTTTATAAGACTTTCTTTCTTGGGTACAGTTTTGTACTACACAGTATTATTTCACCGTTGGGAGCAACACTGCAACTTGAATTAGCACCGCAGAATTACAGAAAAGTCCTCACTAACTGGTCTTGTTACACCTTCATTTGCATTTTGCTGAAGTTGAATCTCAAAGTATATAATTCAGCTGAAGTACATAAAAATTAATCTCCTGATTATCAGCTTTCAGGGAAGACAGGTGCACAAGTACGAGTTCAGAGTTTCACAGGAAAGTAACTAAATAAAAGGGAAATAATTCTATATTTAGCATTTGCATACTATACCCTGTTTCAACTCAACTTTTATAAATTCAAATTATTTGCATATCTATCCTTTAAAATTTCCATAGTACTGTTTGTTTAGACAAAGTGTGTTTAGAAGGGTCACTTTTTTTTTTTGCACCTGTCATTTTATATATTTTAAATATTTTCATAATTTTGTATTATTATATAATTTATATAGTGTTATTTTTTACATTTTTAATGTGTAAATAATAGCCACGCACTTCACCTCCGGCATGGTCCCCCACTCTGAACCGTCAGGCTTTTGGCTGTTCATAGATGACTCCATCGGGTCTTCTGTCTTCTTGGGCTTCACAAGAAATGTCTGTGAACTCTTTAAAGTGAAAAATCAAAGTGTTTATATAGTCTTCATGGTACCTTACTCTTAAGGCCAAAATTGCAGAAGTAAGTAGGAATTTGTTGTATTTCCATTTTTCAGTGCTTCTATTGGGGGGAAAAAAAAATAAATAGGAGCTTCAATACTTTAAGAACTGCAGAGGATCTGCCCTGTTAGTAATCAAGTTTCCCTTCCCATCCTGATATTCTAAAACGCTGATTTTTTTGCTGATGTAGAGACTAAGATCCCAAGCATTCAGTTTACCATTGGGAGGAGTTACAAACCTGGCCAGCAATCCACAAGCATTGAAAAATGGCTTGTGTGTAATTGGTTTTTTGCAGGATCACTAATTAAGGCTTCACTGAAATGTTGTCAAAAAATACAGTGGAGGTTCTCACCAGCCTGACCATTCCCCAGCTTCAGTGTCAGTTCCCCCCTGTCCTGGAGCACACACTTACACATCAGTTTTCATAATTAATAGTATAAGCTACTGTATTCTCTAGTTGGCAATGAGATGCACTGACATGCTAAATTAAGAAACAATTTATATATATATATATATATACACACACACACACAAAATCTCTTAGCACACAGGGCTTAAAATTATACTTTTACTTCCGTGAGTTCTGGAGCTGTTCCATAATATTACTAAATTTGACATCTGCTTTCTAATACTCAAATTTCATCCATTCTATCTTAAATGCTAAAAGAAGGTATATATAGACATTTCCTTCCAACAATATCAACTATATATTAAAATTGATGGTAACATTTCTAGGTCTTTACTGTTATATGAATAATGAACAGGAGTCATAAAAAATGCCATCAACATTGCAAAATTAAAAAATAGTAGGATGTACACAAAAAATGCAGTCCTGGAAAGTTTATGTCATTGTTTACTTTTGAAGGTAATATTTAATGGATTTGTGCTTCTATTTGTGTGGATTTGTGAAAGTTACCTTGTAATTAATTATAAACAAAGAACGTATTTAGGTAGACCCACCCTCCATTTTTTTAGAAAAAGAATATGAAAAAGACTCAGTAACTGAAACCTGCAATATTTTACATACCCTGAGTTTGAAATAAGGCATGGAAAAAGGACTGATTTGACAATGGCAAAACCTCTGATATTATTTAAGCAGCTCATTATGTAAAGCATTCAACTTGTTCTCTGAACTCAGCTGAAGTTTTCTGCTGGCTTCCTGCACTTGTTAAGTTTTTTCAGTACAAACTAAAGAGCTAGCTGTCTGATCAGATATTAATAAGGCTGTTCTCAGCTTATTTGGGAACTATACATAGCAGCAGCATCAAGACTAAAAGGACTTAAGTTAAAAAATTACCTCACTGCCTAAGAAAAAAAAATATGGTACACAAAGTTTGTCAGCTTCATTTTGAGAAGTTAAGACATATTACTTTAAATTGAGCTTTTATACATACATTTCCACAGAAAAATATTTCCAAGTAACAAATTTTCAAGCAACAAGGTTCAGAGCACTCTAAAGCATATTATAATCTTTTTCTTAATGTCATTGGATTTTGAATTAGCTCATATGTGTCTATCTGGGAGTCATTAAGAAAAGGAATTGTGTCTATGTAAATGACTCCCAGCCAAAGCATTACTACTTGCTACCTACTTCACACTTGAAAACACACGTAAGCTATTCACAAAGACCAACTACAAAGTTATCTTTGGTGAATTACACCTGCCTTGGGCTCTTAGGGGAAAATCTTCAAAAACATAGAATCATAGAATCATAGAATCATTAAGGTTGGAAGAGACCTCTAAGATCATCGAGTCCAACCGTCAACCCAACACCCCCAGGCCCACTAAACCATGTCCCTAAGCGCCTCATCTACATGTCTTTTAAATACCTCCAGGGATGGTGACTCAACCTCTTCCCTGGGCAGCCTGTTCCAATGTTTAACCACTCTTTCAGTAAAGAAATTTTTCCTCACGTCCAATCTAAACCTCCCCTGGGGCAACTTGAGGCCATTTCCTCTCGTCCTATCGCTTGTTACTTGGGAGAAGAGACCGACCCCACCTCGCTACAACCTCCTTTCAGGTAGTTGTAGAGAGCAATGAGGTCTCCCCTCAGCCTCCTTTTCTCCAGGCTAAACAACCCCAGTTCCCTCAGCCGCTCCTCATCAGACTTGTTCTCCAGACCCCTCACCAGCCTCGTTGCCCTTCTCTGGACACGCTCCAGCACCTCGACGTCCCTCCTGTAGTGAGGGGCCCAAACACATAGCACTGGTCTGTGACTTCTGTTGAAGTCAGGGGTGTTTTGCCACTGACTTCCTGGAGGAAAGGAGTGAAAAAACATAGAGAAGACATTTCTTAGTGTTTTCTACAATCCTGCTTGCATTGCCTTAGATCCACTGTAAGAGTTTGAAAACAAACCACCATGTGGATAAAAGCCTGCCAAGATACATGATCTTTCAAAATTTGTTTCCTCCCATTTGTAGAAATTCCCCTTATTTAACAACTCCACTGCCAGGCTCTGTGGGATTCTTGTACCTCACTCCAGCTCTCTTCTCTCTTCCAGATTCACCACTCCCCGATGTCAAAAGCAGTGCTGTCTTCCCCATAAGCAAGGTCTCAGAGCACTCTCCTCTCAGCTGAAGGCGCACATTTGCCACCAAGGGTGTCCTCCTTTCCCAGTATGTAAAAAAGCAAGTTCCAAGGATGCTGTGACTCTGCTACATCCCTCTGCACAACAGCAAGTAACACTCCTAAGTGTTATTTAAACTGAACTCTGTTTTCCAGAGATTTCCTTATTCTGTATGTGGGACTTCATTCTTACTCCCTAGGGACAAAAGAAGTATAGTAATGACTATTAAAATATCATCTAGTGAGAACATGGAAAGCCACATCATACAAACGTACCTTAAATTATGCCACCATTGTCTCTGCTCCAAAATCCAAAGTACTAAAACTATCACTATGAGTTCACATAAACAGATGCCCCACCAGATATACTTCGATTCCTGCCTGCAGAACCAGCACTTGGTTATGGGAATCCCTCCAGAGCATAACAAATGACAGAGAAAATATTTTATAATGCCATTCAGGAGACAAGCGTTGTCCAGTAAATGTGGCAAGCTAGAGGGGAAGATGGAGGAAACAACATCTTTTTATCTAAATGGCACAAAACTGTAGCTCAGAAATATATTCTGACAAGCACAGCGAGAGCAGGGAGTCGGAGTACAAACACTGTTCTGGATGTTATTTTAATATAGACACTTTAAAAATGCATTAAAGCCACTTCACCAAAAAAAAAAAAAAAAAAAAAGAGCGAGAGACTTCATCTCAACCTTTCTTGCAGCTACTGCTTGTAAACAAACTCAGAATTCTTTTGTCACTCCTATTGCTTTGGATCAGTGAGTAGACACCTGAAGTAAAGCATACAAGTAATCCCACCGAGGACACTACACTAAAACTGTGCAACTCAGAACCCAGTTTTCAGCTCTGAGTTAACTCCCCTAACTTCCAAGTAAAGTCAGTGGCAAAATATTCACCAGAGTAAGAACGAGAAAATCACACCCGGTTTGCACTGTGAGCTTGCTGCTTCTTCAGCAGCGGTAAGAAGAGATTGTGCCCCTCTCACCTCTGTGGCACCTCAGCCGTACAGCAGGATGCCTTTGTACTTGGTGCTGTTCAAATTTAGAAATCTCCTGTTCCTGCGAGTTTACAATTTAACCATACTGAATTCTGGTAAAATAGATACTGTAAGAGAAACCACATTGAACAGCCCTCATTTTAAAAGGCTCCTGAGAATAACTTCAGGAACTGATGTTTA
>NW_008825210.1:11744-38347 GCF_000699105.1 Pygoscelis adeliae
TTCGGGCACCAATACAGCATTGCTTCAGCTTGGGCATTACAGTACTGAAAATGACTTAATATCAGTTACTCTTTAAACCATTACTAGATTAGTTAATGCTTTCTTAAATGAAAATGAAACATTTCTGATCTTCAATATTAAAATTTATTATAAATTTTGAAAAGGCTCAGTGCAGAAGCAGAGGTCAAGCTTCATTTGTCTTCTGACTGAAATTCTTGAAAAGGGGGGAGAGACTTCTTTTTTATGAATAAATTAGAGAATTTCAATATAGATATTACAACACTAAATGGATTTTGCCAGAATACATTACAGTCATTAAATAAATCACTGTTAAACAGAGAAAAAGAGGAGACTTTGAAAAGGAACGTAATTCCATACAACTTCATGACAGAATCAATTAATCAACTAACTATAATTTCAGACACTTGTTATAGAGACTATATAGGAGGAAGAAGATACAGATCCATTAAATATTTCATCATTATGTGAGAGTATGGAAAATAAATTTTGCAAAGAAAGATCATTAGATTGGGAATTGTCCATATCAAGTATCCAATTAGACGTGGCAAAAGCGCAGCAGAGAAGAGGAGAGGGCGCTCTCTGCAATTCACTCCAATCCCCATTATGCACAAATATAATCACCTTGAACTATATATAAAGGAGAATGAGGAGAACTGTTCAGAATGTCTTATTTCTGATGGGAAATCAAGAATGCTCACTGTGTCCAGTGAAAAGAGTCAATCTCATCCCATACCTCAGTCTCCACGGTAGCTTAGATTGTGCTCGTTTCCCTACTGAAAATATCTTTAACGCTTATACACATAAAAAAGAATTAGACCACTTTATGAAGGTTCATAGGAGATTGAGTCAAAGGTGGGAACAGAGCAATAGTCACTCTTTAGTGATATTCATATGCATTTTGCCTTTGAATGGACACTGGCCAGTGTAACAGAGTTTGTGAAACTAACTGCAGTAAGTAAATAAGATGGCATAAAACATAACGTGTGTGCTTGTGTGTGTATATGAAATATACATGTATATTCTCACATGGCTCAAAAATTTGTCAATGTGTAAAGCACAGCAAAGAGACTCTGAAATTCCTAAGCAAAAAGATGTCATGTAAGCCTCCTCCAAAAGCATGGGATGAGAAGAAACTTACTGGACCTGAAAGAAAATTTGCTTTTTAGTGTTGCCTGAGTCAGGACTCGCCAAACATTTTGCCTTTTTTCTACAAAGAAGAATCAAATTCATATTTAATCACAGCCACAGTCTTGGATAAATCACAACTCTATGATTTTGCTTCCTCTGCCATCCTTACTTTTGTTTAGTTTATTTATACTTTTCCTTCTTGTTCAAAAAGTGAGGAAGGAAAAAAACGCATTGCGATTCAAAAAGCATTGATAATCAAAAAAGAACTGACTTTTCACAGAAGCTGAGTAGGTGAGAAGGTACTTCTTTTCCGTACTTACTTAGGCTGCCTCTGTAATTCCTCTTCAACACGATCCAACTGATATAATTCCTTAGACAATTAATATCTCCCCTACCAAATGGCAAAAGACATTAAGTTCTTAAAGCATCGAAAAGCAAGTGCAACAAATGAAAAAGCATTAAAAAAAAAAATCAGATAAGTTTACTCCTCGCCAAATTCAACTTTAGTGTTCTAATGAAAATTTTCTTTGACCTTCTCTGTGTCCTAAAAATAAGGGCCTGTACAGGACCCACAATTTAGTTAGTCATGACATTAAAACAAATAATTCTGAACCTTAGGCAATTTTTAAAGTATTTTCCTAAGGTGAAGTCAAATGTTAGTTATGGAAGAGGAAATTTATCCATTTAGCTAGGAAATCAGCTCTTATTTTGGCTGTCTGCCTTGTGCTGCTTTCTAAACACTGGCAGCTGGAGCATAAAGAAGAGTGGAAAAGATAAATAGGGTAGAAACTGCTTAAGGTCTTTGTAAAGTTTAATGAAAGATTTATCTCTCGAGGGTAATGTTCCTCTTTCTTTTACTGAAATAAGAGTTTGATAACCTCTCATTGTGCATTTGATAAATTACATCTTACAGTCATAACTAAAATGAGTAAGTGGAAAATATAAAAGGCCAAAGCAAGGTCTAGTTATCCGAGTCTTCCAATATGAAATATCCAAAAGAAACTGGATAGCATCTAAAGTACTTCTAATTACAGAAATAAGGATGAACTGTGATACAGTGATATTATAGCAGCAGAAGAGAAAGATTCCTCTACCTTTGTGAATGGAAAGAATACAGTATACTGTACTGTTCATTTGTATAACACCACTAATTACAGCAGAGTATTAGGTGAATGTTCATCATGGAAGTAGCAGAGGCCAAAATGCTCCATTGCACTTGCTCATAAACCAGCTGAGAGGGTGTCTGTAGAGTAACTACAGTCCACTGTTTTCTACTTACTTTCAAAACTCTTGCTGCGTATCTATATACTCAAGGCGCATAAATGTCAAACCCTGACTGAGAAACTCCATGGTTCACAGAGCCATAAGTAAGAGATATGCTTTTGTACTTTGGCTTTTTCTTTTAATGCTCCATATACCAAAAGTGATCCAACTGCAAGGAAAAAAAACACATTTTTTATTGAAAATGGAGCTATGAAGAGAGACATTGATTCTATTATATGTGTGCATCAATCTTCGGATTACTTTTTCTTTTTAAAAAAAAAACAAAACACAACATCACCACAGACATGTAATGTGGTTTTGTTTTGTTTTGTTTTTTATTTCACTTAAGAAGTAGAAAAACTACTGTAACATCGGGAGGGAACTAGCTTGCTCAGCAAACAGCAGACCACTTAAAAGCTTTTAGAACTTGGGTCCAAAGAGTAAGGTGTGAGGATTCAGTGTGGTCCAAGGAATCGGTGCTCCTATATTTCTCCTCCGTTCATGGATAATCCAGAATATGGTCATTCATATCTCTGCAGTCTCCCTGTAAAACCTAACCGCTTATAAGAGGTGAAAGGAAACTTTTTTTCCCTAAAGTATATCATTATTAATTTTATTCCCAGTAGCACGTAGTTTATTTTATAAATGCTGTGAGGGTATGAATTATTAAAGCTGTAGACCTGCAGTCTAATTCTTTTCCAGGACAATTTATCCCTCATTCGGTACTTAACACCACTACAGGTAATAAAAGCAATTTAAATTTCTCAAATTAAAGAGAACAGAAATTCTCAATGGGTCACTTACAGATACGTTCAAAGTAGAGAGCTCTTTATGAGGCACATAGAGACCTCTGGGATTCCACAAAATTGATCCCATATCACAAACACTTTAATTTAATGTACCTCTTGCTACTCACTTTTAATGAAGTGATTATAAAAAGGGCATCCTACTTTATTAAGTATTAACCTTGCTCCCTGATAGGTAAATCATGAGATCAAAGAACTTGAAGATATCCAAATCAAAATGAATCCTTTTAAGAAAGGACATCTGTGATCATGATTAGTAGTAGTAGTATTACTACTAGCTAAAACCTCATCTTTGCAAGAAGGAGGTATGAATTTTGTCTGTCTTCCTAGTAAGTGTTTAAAGGAAGCACACAAGATACAGTGTCTGGAGCTGTTTTGCAAAAGGCTCTGCAGAACAAATTTTCAGTGTTTTTCCATGGAATCTGGTTTCTGAAGATGGAGGATACTACAGGACGGGATCTATAACATTTATTCACAACCATACTACCACTGAGCCAAAAATACATCCACTTACTGGATTTTAACTTTGGATATATCTGGGAAAAGTATAAGCATAATAAAATAAAGGAGCATTATTTAAATAGTACATGAGATGTATAGTAAATATTAAGAAACAGCAAAAGAGGGAACAATAGATCCTGGACAAAAATACAAAACCCAATGTAATGGCATCTGAACTAGGGGGGAAGCAAACACAAGACAAGTCTTTGCCTTAGAATGTCTTGAATATTAAAAAAAAACCCAACCCAAAACACAAATGAATTGTTTACTTGGGATTTCAATCAGAAGAGGACCCATGGCATAGATCCTAGAAGCACTGGGGAATTGTTTCCTCTGACTATGAACTCAAACACCTGTCAGTCCATGTATGTCAATCCATTTAGAGCTGGTAAGTTAATTGGGAGATGGTGATCAGGCAGCTAAGGCAGAGCTGCTGTGTTCTTCATCAGCTCCATGGCAGATTTTCCTGGAGCCCTGTAAAGGGATAATACCAGCTTCATGTCCTCATGTGCCACAACATCTCTCTTAAAATAAGAAAATCTGAAAGATCACCCTTGAGAAAGTTCTCAACTTTATAAATAGCAGAACTCAAGATTCAGCCATTAAGTCCCCATTCTGGCTACTGTGTTGTGTTGATATAAGATAGACATATAGATGTAGATATTCACTTTGTGTTGTATTTGCAATGGTGTTTCCTTTCTTGATGACTGTGGCACCTAGGAGAATGGGTTTGGACCTCTAACGCAACTATTCAAATGAACACTGCCACTAATTTAACAAAAGTATTAATTACAACTTTCAAGTGCTGTGTGTTTAAAGGAAAAGGTCAGAATCATTACAAAAAACAAAACCACACACAAAAAAAAAAACAACAAAAAAAAAAAACAAGAAAAAGGATTATTTTTTGCTGAAGGAAATTTGTCAGAAGTATCCAAATAGGTGTTCTCTAAATGATTCATTTGAATGCTGTAACAAAGCTAAAGACAATGCCTATAGATATCTTGCCAGTTTTGAACAGAGAGGCTGATGATCAGTTTTGTCATCACATGGTTACTTCACCATTTCTTTTATCTGAATTCTTTTATATATGAGAAGGTCAGTGTCACTTCTATTATGCATCCCACCTCAGCCAGCACTTGTTGATGAACCTCCATGAATGCAAATAATCTGTGTAAAATACAGAAAGAAAAATAAGGTATTAATGTTAATGTATTCAGGACAAAGCTGTCATATAATTCATGAAATTAATTTTTTTCCTGTGTGCCCAGTTTTGTATTTAATAATAGTATCAGAAAACATTAATTCTGGAGAAGCAAAAGGAGAAACAAAAGAGGAAGCAACGGGAAAATAGGAAAAGTGACAATCTCATTATTATTTAAAACAGATTTTATTTTGACAAGGGAAAACAACTTCATCCCTATCAGTACTAACCATAAATTAACATATAAATGTTTCAAGCAACAACTAATTTTGATTAAGAAGAACAGAAAAAACCCCTTAGGAAAATAATTGTCCTTTATATTCTATTATAAAGCAGTTAAAATTATGTATTCCTTAAAATATACTGGCTTCTAACAAGTATATGTTAAAGCATCCTTTATGTCAGACATCAAGTTAATTTCTATGCATCTATATATTCATGACTTACAACGAAAAAGATGTAAAAATAATATGAAAGTAATTTAACTTCCTTTGTGAGACAAAGAGCTAAGTCATAACTTAAGGTAATGGTTGCTCTTCAGTGCACAGAAGATAACACACGCAGGCGGAAGAGGAGAGCTTTGACTCTTCCCATGTCAGTGGAAACCCTTGCCCAGTGCTTTCCCCCTCAGGCAGGTCGCATGCCCCAGGGCTGTAACACAAGATGCTGTCATGGTGCTTCCTTTTCATTTCCCACACTTTCTTCCTTGGCATTATGGAAAACCGTGCAGCCATTTAAAGAGACACACTTAATAGATGGATATTTCAGTGTCTTTGAGGAGACGCATGTAATGCTGATTAATCTGTTTCCTTTTCACTTAATGCTTGTTAAGTCCAGCTAAAAGCTGGACGTGTAGACTCTCAGTGAGCATTTATAGTACTGCAGACCTTTAGGACCATTTGTACGCAAAAATAACAAATCTGCTGGTTCAAATGATTGCAAAAAGCAAACAGGGAGGGTTTTACATGAGCACAACTCACCTTTCCCCATCTTTCTATTACAGCACAGCTTCACAGTGGCTTTTTCTTTCACAGAAAGGTTATAATTGACATGTAGGACAAAGCTACCGAAATACACACCACCATTCTTACTAGTGTTATGAGAGGGAAAAGCATATTTTCTTAGCATAGGCTGTGTTTTTGGAATAGCTATTGATTTCTTTATTGCTTGTCTGCTTATTACTAAGTAATGATTCTCATATAATGGGATTATGGAACACACTGAACCTTGATAAGATATCTAAATATTTTTGACAGATTATTTATAAATAAGAATCAAAACAAAATAGGCTGTCACAATGCAGAATGATATCCACAGAAGTGATGTAATAAAGAACAAATGTTTCTGAGCCTCCATCCTCCTCCCGGGGCTCAGCTGCCAGCAATCGGAGGCTGGGTTCTCACACAGCATTGCTGCACAACCCTGGCTCAGGCTTCTGAGGAAATTACTGACTTGAGAGAAAGAGCCATTGGAAAGTACAGAGCAGAGCCATGAAGGTGGGACAGGTAACACTGAAGGCAGAGGTAACATCATTGAGATGGGAATAGTCAGCAGCTCAAGGACTCAAAGGGAAAAACACCGAGATTAAAAGACACAAGATCCTGAAGAAAAAAAGCAGGGGGCAGAAACCAGCAGGTCACCCACACTGAGAATGAACTCGCTCCAACAAATAACTCACTGTGTCCCATTCCCACTTGGTTCACCTCTGCCTGGCGAGCAAGGATTGTCTGGGTGCCTTCCTGGAGGTAGGGAGCGTACAAGATTTAGCCTAGCAGCCTGTTAGTCCCAGCTCTGCTGTGGGAATTAACCAGTAAATTCCTTGCTCAGACTTTCAGGTTGTGTACCTGACTGCTGCTCGCAGTCTCTGCACACAGCAAGAGGTGCCCAAATGGACCTAGGGAGGGAGGGTTACGGTTTTTTAAGCCCTAACAAAAGAAGTTGTTTCTCTTTTTACTCTCTCTCCCTCCTCATATAGAGATATGCTAAAAAAAGGTTTAAGAAGTTCTGAACATGCTCAAACATATACTTGAATATTTTTAAGAGATGAGTGGTATCTAAGAGGATAATTAGTTGTTAATGATGACAGTGAGAAGAAAAAAGGAGGTTCTGGAAACAGCTACAAACCCAGAAGTGGTACTGGGAACGATGGAGACCAATCATCTGGATGCACAGCAGTTCAGTGTAACCTACTGAGCCATCAGTGGTTTGGATCGAGTAATAGATGTTCTGTTTCTGAAAGGCTCTGAAGAGGACTACCTAAGAAGAGGAGAGGAGAGCAGGGATGTGGCAGACCAGCCATATGTGGTAGTGTGTGTGAAAAGAGACCTCTCACACAGCAGTGGCTCACCCAGAGTGAAGGTAGTAACTCCCCACTTGTCTTTCAACATTTTATCTTTAAAACTTAAAATGTCAGATTATTAAGATTCAAACTCAAACTTTTACTCTAAATAAGGAGCAATGAGGGAAATCATCATTAAAAAGCCTGGAAAATACCTTCCTAGCCCCTTTTTAATCTGAAATAGTGAAAAGCAGATCTGATAAGCACTTCCATATCAGCGGCTTGCTCCATTAATGTGTGAATGGGAGCCAAGCGGTCCTGGTAGGGCTGGGAGGTCCACACTCAGTCCTGCCTCACCAGCATGCACAAAAGCCCTCCTCAGGATCAGGGACATCTCTACAGGAGGGAATGGATTGACAGGCACAACTGTCCCCACTTATTCACACACATAGCCCCCATGTATAATTAAGAGAAGAGAATTACAATCTACGTCATCCATGAGAAGAAATATTAAGATATTTTAAAATGCTTTTTGAAAGAGCTACAACTTTGGTAAAAGCTTGTAAGTCAGATTAAAACATTTATAAGAACATTTATAACTTCTCCTTTCTATAACTGCAATACCCAAGTGGCAGATTTGCTTCACATTTTCAGTCCACTAGTGCATGAATTATGCTCATTAATCTTCTATCTGAGAGCTTTATTACTGTTTGTTAGGTGGGAATTGATACTATAAAGATGCTATAAATTAGAGTAGAGCAATGGTTAAGAATTGTAGCTTGTACTGGGTCTAAGACTAAGTCATATTTGACACCAAAGCATCTGTAGAAGCATCTGTGTTAATCTGCCTGGACCCTTCTTTATCAGATATATATTAATCCTGTAGTATTACATATAATATAGTCATGTCTGAAATGTGGGACAGTGTTTTCTCACTGGAAGTGAAAAGCAAATAATGTTCTACCCATAGGTATTAGCAATGAGGTTACTCAAAACAAATATATCTGGAAAAATATCCGTAACTACTTCTTAACTGAAGTCAGTGAGTGAAGATACTATAGTTGTGTTTCAGCGATTTTACTCACAGGAGTGTTTTCAGGAACAGTTCTCGGAGGCACACGTTGCATACAGAAACCATCAACTGGCATTTTTTCCTTCTGCTACATGTATTCAATACAATGAATTACAGGTCTCTTAACTTGACATTTCAGTGATAAAAGATCAGAGTATAAGTAAAGAGCTATAAATTAATTCTTTGTCAAAACCGATGAGTACTTCTACTTGTATTCTGAAATACCGCTTATCCAGAAAGAGTTTCAGGCTACACAACTGCAAAAATAAAGTATCCCCTAGCCCTTAAAAGCTACTGATCTGTGCCTGTTAATTTTACCAAGAAAACAAAAAACTCTAATTCGTTCTTTTCTGAGGACAAGGCTAAATCAAGTCATCCCCAAAGCATTACTTAACAACAGTGGTAGTAGAATTACGCAGATGTCCCTTCTTTGTATGTAAATGGTTAGAGATTCAGTGATTTATATTTACCGTCTCCATTGTGGTCCCCAGGCATGATACTAGTTTTTCCATCATGAAGAACAGGTTAACTTTCATATTTCCTACTTCATGTTCTAATTTCATAACACAAACTTAGTATGAATTCACTATATGAATTTTCCTCTCCAGAGTTTTTTCTGTTGCGTATTTTTTCACTGATCATTATTCATCTGAACATGACACTTAACTGAAATCTGTTTGTATTGGAAGAATGATTTATACTCATGCTGAAAAAGCTTAGTATATTGAGAAAGCAATGGTTAAAAAAACTGATTAACTGGGACTTGCAAGGAAGGGTCTATTCCTTAGACTAATTTATGGGATAGCAATGGCAACATGATCTTTATCCATTTCACACCGTTGCAGTACCAGTTTCTAATATACTTGAAGCTTCAGGGATTTTATTCTTCAATAAATCTTAAGTTTTTTGAAAGATTATGTCCTGAGTTCTAATCATTAGATTTGATAGCTAGTTTGATTACTCTGCCTGGCTGAGGTGATCGCATGAAAGGTCTGGTCATGAGACTGGTACATCTTTAGGTAGGTGTTACTGAAAGTGCTACACCTATTTATGCCTTCTCCTTGAAAAATGTGAACTGGACACATTTATTCAAGTAAAAGGCATAAATGGGCAATAAAATCAAAAGAAATATTGTTTCAGTAACTACAGAAGAAGATCAGCTTTTTAAAGTAACATGCCTAACAGAAAGAAATACCGTTTTCTGCTGGCAACTTTGCTTTTGCAGTTTTCAAGGACAAAATTCAAACAATTCATCTATGGATTTTAGTCATTAATCAAGAGAGACATGATTTTGTAGAAGATGTAGTCTAGACATTAACAATCTTCTTCCTGTTCACACAATGATGAAACAGTAGATCTAAAAATATGTAAGCTGCATCCTTCAAAAATAAAACTTGTCTAAACCAACCGCTTGGTATTTCAAGCCAGGTAATCTTTATGTTACCTATACTAGAAATATGTACACTCTGTTTACCTGTATTTACCCTCAACTACCAAACAGGATTTGGTACGAAACGCCCCCACCCCACCCCCGGACTGATTGAGCATACCTGATGACCACACCACCAGACGTAATTATTTCAATTTCAGTGTCTGAAATATAATAAAACACAAAGAGAGATGTCATACGTTTATTTTGAAAACATTTGTTTTCTATCTGCTGTACAGAATACTTGTCCCAGTTTGAACTGATTTCTCTCCCTCGTTACTTTAAGAGTTAGAAAAACTCTGGGTTTCTTGTATTGCTGACTTAACTACAAACTTAGTGCTACCACTTACGAAAAGTGCCAACATTTCACACTATCAGCAGAAAATTAAGCAGAATATGATGGATAAGCGTCACATAATTTGGAATGGTTAAAGCATGAATGCCTCAGTCATCCTATCTAGAAATACTGAGCCAATATATAACCTGCACAACTAGCACCAGTATTCAACACTATTTTATAAATTATGAATGACCAGTTATGGTCATCTTAAAACCATGTGAAATAGAAGCTCAGTGACAGTTGAGGAGGTCATTATCACCACATAGTGCTTTACAACTGATATAAAACACTCTCTGCCAAACTACATCCAATTCAAGACAAGGCTGAAAATTTTCAGCACTGAAGCAAGCTCGCGTTGTACAGAGCAATGGCGAGATGGCACAGACCTGGGAATGGCCCAGAGCAGCAAGGTTTGGTGAGCCTGTCCATCACCCCGACCCACTCTACAGGCTGCAGATCTGCAGATCTCATGTTGCTCACTTGGCTCACAAGTGCAGGAAACATGTTTATCCAGGGCTACAGACATAAAGCTTCTCTAGAAACGTTACCGCTCATGAAAAAAACTATTATGTTTGCTGGCTTGATATGGTCTAAGAACATCAAGAATGAGTAGGGCAGCAGGAGAAAATTAAATCAGAGATACAGATGGAAAAGGATTACATAAATTTTATCAGATAAAAAATTAAATCAACGTATAAGCATCAATATATAAATCAATATATACAACAAAACCTCCTAGGTAGGTTCTTAAGAATTAGATTTTGGGTCAGGGCTACAGCAGAGAAAGATGAGAGTAAGTGATTCTGGAAGAAAAGGTGAGAGGAGGAAAATCCAGAAAGCTACACCAACTGAGGTGAAGGAAGACAAAGTCACAGACTTTCTACCAGGCCTCTGGTGAGAAAAGGACAGGACTGGATTACATCAAAATTGAAATTAAGGCCAGAAAAACCTTCTATTCTGAAAAAGCAGATAATTAACAGCTGTAATGTAATATTACTATTCCGTTGCTTTTCAGAAGCCAAATATGTTCCTCAGTTACACAGATGAGTCCATGACAGATTTTAAGCTGTAGTCTTTATATATTTAAGATATACTTAGTTATTTAAGTATAATTGTGTGGTGCCAAAGATGTTTTCTCATTCTTTTATATCTCCTTTTGAAACTGGCAGTAGATTTCAAAATAGCACACTTTATGAAATATGATACTAAATATGCTACCTGAATATGTGATCACCATACACTTAATTTGTTTTCAAACTGAAACATTTCACGCATTTCAGAATGAGATCAAGTTATATCCGTTAACCAGAGAACGCTTTCTGACACAGTTGATTTCCCGGAAGAATTTTGATCAGTTGAAAATGAATTTAGCACATACATAATCACAAAGTAAGAATTTGTCTTGTCAAATCATGTTGATTAAAAAAAAAACAAAAAACCAAACCAAAACTAAAAAAAAAAACCAACCTTAGAAAAAAGCCAGCCACTCACCCAAAATTGCCTTCTGAATCCACCTATATACAAAGACTTTAAACCATCTTCTACATTCAATGCCCTCTCTCAGTTATGGTATAACAAGTGGTTAGCAGATCTTCTGAAAAGAACAAAGAATATAATAGGTGTCAAAACTGACTCCAATGGAGCTATATTAATGTAAAACAACTTGAATTTTCTACTTTTATGCAATGCAGGAGAACACAGGTGACCCATATCATAACTAAAGTCTACTCCTTGAATGAGCAGGAGCAAAAAAAACCCTAAAGGTAAAAAACATTGTCATGGCTACTTGTTAGTAATCTTGCCAGCAAATTTTTACCAAAATTGCAAGCATTAGTAGGGGGTTTTTTTAAGTTAGGATGTCATCAGTGACTCAAAATATCAGGGTCCCTAACCCCAGCAAATAAGACTTCTCATTATGATTTTTACAACAGGCCTATAGAGCTGCTTTAGTCTCTAGCAAAGTTGTTCAGGAAAATTTCCCTTCATAAAATATACATAAGTTATTATGTTATAATACCTGTTACCTTTTCTTAACTACAAAAAGAGTCTCTTGAGAATAATATTCATTATGAGGAGACAATTTTCTGGCTAACTATAGGTCGTGTTCTATTATTTGATCAGGTCTGACAGAGTGCAAGGTTTGGTTTTCAATCAGCTCATCTTCAGCAGGTGTATATTTCAATTATTCTTTTGATTTTCTAATAAAGGAAGATGTAAGCAACACACAAAACCAGTTCCATAGCACTACTTCTATTTCTCTTCCTACCTTTAAGTGACTTTCCATTTTTTTCTTCCTTAAAAAAAATCAATTAATATTTACTAAACCCCAAAGAAATCCAAAACTTAAATGAAAAACATCTTTGAACCAAATACCCTATTGGTATGTATTACTGTTGTTACAAAAAAAATTAGAAAAAAAAATCCATGATTCCACTCAAGTCTGAGTTGAACTAGCATTATTAAAAATAGAAATGTCTTTCTCACTTGCAATAAAATTTGATTATACAGAGGGAGACATTTCCAATTTCAGAACCAAATGAACAGAGTTAAACCCCTCAGTAAAAATAGGCTGATTTTTGAGCTGGCTAATGAAATACCAAAAAAAATCCCAAACATTAGAAAACTTTTTTTAAAAAGTATAAAATCTCATTACAGTAATAAGTAGGGCTGGCTGAATGTTATGGTCAGTGGAAGAATATAAATCTCTACTTAGGATCAAATATTATGTACTATACTAAAAATTCATCTTCAAGATGAGATTATCCTTGAAATAGATAGTTGAAGCTACGGCTTAATTCAAAGCAGGATATTATAGCAGCCATCACATAGTGCAGACCTGTCCTCTCTAATGTCTTCTAGTTAGTAAGCACCCATTCTGCCTATCCTTCCCATTAAGAGAAAGTTGAGAGAATTTTCAAATGTTTCACGTCTGAGCTTCACAATGCCAAATGCAGTTTATTTATATTTAATATTATTATACCTTTAGAGCCTGATCAATGTTAAATAAAAAATAAACAAGTGGTGCATAGCATCCAATTACTGCTCTTCAAAGACCTATTAAAGTTCTGTAGCACTTCTAGTTACTGCAAGGTGATCAAAGTTACCGTAACATTTCAAATTTGTTTATAATTTTGAGTTGCTTAAACAGGATAGACTATAATAGTAGCACTTTATACGAAACAACAGTATGCAGGTGCTGCTAAGGGTAGGTGCTGACAACCCAACATACCATTGAATACAGATGTTTACCAGCGAACACCATTAATTTGCTTCTTGTCCTGACATGATTAAAAATACATTTGCAGTGCAGAAATTAATTACTATAGGAAACCCCAGAGGCACAAACTAAAGACCCCACACATCACTGAAATAATAAATGAAGACTTAAGTAGATAATATAGATTGCCGTTACTAAACCAGCGATCTAACAGCTGTCTAAATGTTCAGGAGAACAAATTTTACAGGGGCACGTGGGGTAGAATGTGATCGCGGCATACAAAATCATAAATCGTAAAAAAAAGAATCACAGAATCACAAAGGCAACAGTTAAGGTATATGTAGAACGGCTATTCCTTATTCTTGCAGTATTAGAACTGGGCTGTAACTGGTGAATCGAGTAAAACTAGGGTAGCACAATGTAACTATCCATTTCAGAAAATGCTTACTTCAACAGGGTAATAGTTTTACCTGACAGATGCTTTGTCATAAGAATCCTATTACATGCATAGTACAATTGCAGGTATTTTCTCTAGTTTTCAAAATTACATTAATTTCTTTTTATAAAGTGGAATACATCCTGAAGTCCTTGTAAATAACATTTCTTTCTTCTAAATAAATACCTAAGTCTTAGACCAACAGAATCTTGCCTAGATGCGTCCAGAATAAACTACAAATTTGTTCATTGTCTGCTTATAAATACAGAGCATGATATGCATATAACATATAATTTTTGTTCTTTTTTTTTTCTTTTTTGGTGGTAAAAAAAGAGGACTGATAATTTAGTGTTGCTGTTGTAGGCACACCTTCAATTTTCCTGGCTTTGTATATTTAAAATGAAATTAAGGTGGTCTTCTTGATGTTGATTATATGTACACTGTAAAATGACATATTGCAGGCGTTTATCTATACTGAGTCTCATCTACTACAGGTATATAAAGATAACTTCCACTAACCTGAGACTAATTTTACTGAGATGGTGATAGAATATAACTTTGGATTTCACAGTCAAGTCATTCTGCTTTTGTCAAACTGAAGAACTAAATTTTAATTGCAAGAAGTTTGGATGAGAGTGTTGTTAATAGCAAAGTGACCCACAATGTTTGCGTGTTAGTATTAAATTTTGCAATGGGAATAAAAAGAAATTAAAATATTTTATTATCCAATGATAAATACTAAATTAATAGCCCAATTTACTACTCAAACATAACTCTATTTTATCTTCCAGTCTGCTATCAAATTCTAATGGATATCAGTTTTGATACTGATATAAAACTAGAAAAACTGCAAATGGTTCTCACAATAAAAAACATATTGGAGATTCCTAGAATAAATTTAACAGGCCTAAAATAATCCACACATGCTTGAGGGTTTTGTGGGGGTTTTTTTTGATGGAATGTAAATCTGTAATCATTGCAATACTAACATTTGTGAAATAAACTCTGCAAATACGTTACTAGGTATGTAAGCATTTATCTGTGGTGTATCTACCATACAAAGTGGCACCTACCAATTTTTTGCCCCTAATGTTTTTGCAGTGTGACATGTTTAACATCACCTTATTGTCATGACTATATTTTTTGAGGGAGTCTTTCATCAGGCAAAACCATTGAAATAACTACAGAAGAACCTGGAAATAATGCAATACTATTGATAACCAGCTGTTATGGATTATGTGAATTTCTGTGGTGCAAAAGCTGGATATTATAGTATAATCTACAACAGCACCTACATCTAATCAAATTCTAAGAGGCAGACTCTGAGTTTACACACATCCCTGATAAAAGCAGCAGTGAGCAAAGTGAGCCAGGTCAGGAGTAACCATCAACTGAATTACTCCGACTCCTAACAAGCTTTGCACAGATTTTTACTGAGCTTTTTCTTGCTCCAAATACAGGAGGGCATTTTACTCTCAAACAAACTATGCTTGCCAGAAAGTAAATGCACTTCAGTTACTCCCAGACTATGCCTGCATGGCCCACAAAGGCAATAAAAAATAAGCAGTCTTGTTAACCTCTATGCCCAAGGTCTTTGGCCATCTGGCTTTCAGGGAGAGAAACAGCACCTTCTTCTCGGCTCATAGTGGAAAAGACACAGAGTAAGTTGACATCACATACTTCTGGTGCACACGTGAAAAGGGTTCCTATTAGAGGGAATTAACTCTCTTGCCAGCATCCCACACCAAAGACACAGTGGCAATATGCATTATCTGTCTTGCCTGAGTCTTGCTTAGCTAATTATTATTATTTCCAGCTGTTTCAATAAATTATCTGACTAGAAACTTACCAAAATAAAACGTTATGGGTGGCAGTTAGAGGGCAATTATTAACCGCTCAGCACTGGCCCTCAGGACTGCGGTCTTTATTTTTGATATCTTCCCTTCTCATTTCAAGAACGAATGTATTAATGAGGAATACCTTCCCTTTTTTCATTAAAAGCAACTTCCAAGACCATTCTATTATTGCTCCTATAATACATCTTTTACACCAGCCATCATAAAAATTTCATCCTTTCCCCATTTACTACACGCTGATGTAAAGATTTACAGCAGTGATTCCATAATAGAGATATTAGCAGAGAGCTGCAAAGACATCATTACAGTAACTGAAAGATTCATGCTTTACATACTATTTTGAAGAGAAAAAGACTGCATTTTTTTTTATTTTTCTATCAGTGTATTTACTTTAGAAAAGAAAGTGCCATAATCCATATCCTGAATGTTCATAAATCAAAATGGAAACACTACAATAGTTTCATAAAATCAATCACGCTTACACATTTGGAGAGAAATATTTCTAGTAACCAGTAAAAAAAAATCTGGTATGTATAAAATTATCATATTTCTACTAAAATTGAAGTTCTAAAACATTCTGCAAGAGAGAATAAAAACTAATGTTGGGTCAGAGAAAAATATTTCGGCCGTTCCAAGGTTTTTCTTTAGTATATAATATATTATGATGAGTTTACTTTTTAAATAAAAACAGTTCCAGAACAAGAATGGATTGTTTTCATTTTGAAAATGCTAGAAACACTTATTCTGACACTTCAAAATTATTTTTAATTTTTGCATTACATGTTTGTCAAAATGAATGCTCCCTTGCAAAAATTCCATTTCTTTCTCGATGAAACGCTTTGTTGAAACATCTCTAACCAGGTTTACACCTAATCTTCTAGCTATCACCCCAAAGTATTTGAAATCTCCTTTCAAATAGGCTTCTAACTACCACATCAAAAAGAATGCTGTAGATGTAAGAGTAATACGTAGGAGAACATTTTCTATCATTTCTCACACAATGCAACAATCTGAAAGTAGGTTCCTTTTTTCTCTCAGTGCTTGCACAATGATCAGTCATAGGAAGCCCAAAGGAGCTAGTTTTCTTCCTTTAATAACAATGAACAGCATTTTATGCCATGTAAGGAAATCCACTGATAATGGCTGGATGATTTGTGGGGTAAGGAACCACAGCACAAATAAAAGGTGGAAGAATTTCATCCACTAAAATAACTGAAATACAGCTCTACCTGGTAAATAAGAAAAATTAATATATTCTGAAGATCAACAGAATTACAGAGGCTGCCAGGTGCTGTTGTAAGAAGCCTTGGTTTTGGTTGCTCTCTCTGGGCATAATCTGTTTGCCGTATTACAGAACCAATCTCACTCATCTACGCTGCATCTAGTAAATGGTGGAACCATATAAATTAAAAGCGGCGTATAAACCATCCTCTTTAGATAAACAGTACCTCAAACAAGCTGAACAAAATGGTTGAAAAAGACATAGCATGGCTTCGAGGGGCAAGTTTAGGAGCAAGTTTCAGAAGCTAATGGCTTATAAGGCTTTTGCCTTAGAAGAGCTTTTAAGAACAGCATATTAAAATGCCTTTTAAGTCTTGTTAACATGCATGACTTTAAAACGCTTTCTACATTTTCTTTCTGTTTTCGTCACAGATCACACTCCTTTTACACATCAGTTGGGCAGATTTACAACTAGTAAAAATCAGCATCGTGCTACTGAGTGTAAGGAAAGTGTGAAGATTTACACCAGCTACGAATCTAGCACTTACTCTTCAAAACAGCTCAATTTTCTTCTCTATCATTCTCTTTCCATTTCATGTGATTTTTTCATATGTTCTTCTGTTATCTGGTGAACAGGAAACTTAAAATGGATCCTAAACAGCATAATTCATATTGCTGGGTGTATTCTTCTTCTTTGGCCTAAAATAATATTTGCATGGAAATGTCCTAGTTTTCTTGAAGTCTTTGCTGGAGCATTCTGTGAAACAGAGAAAGAAACTCACAAGTATTCAAAACTCCAGTGATGTTGCACATTAAAAAATTATATGTGCTGATCAATAAAGTGTGAAAGGGCTGATGAAACAGACTGCATTTTTCTGGGACAGTAATTTTGCTCCATGAATTATTTATAAGGACTATGAAGCAGAAGCAAAAAAGTAGAAAGCATGCAGCTTACCTTATCACTCATAATCTTGCAAACAGCCACGATGAAACTATAATAATTTGCTACATGCTGGGACATCAAAGAACAACGTAATATTGTGGCATGTAAAAATGTATTATAATACATTAAAGAAATTAGTCCCTGGTGAGTTTATAAGTATCTGCTTCTTTCCTAAGAGCGCGCTACCATTTTTGCTGACAAAATGAGAGTTTCTTCAGAGCTGCCTTGCCAAAGCATCAAGGATAAAGTTTAAAGTAAAATGTAAAGGGTTGACTTTGCAGATGATTTCAGACTTGCAGGAGGCAAAGAAAGGTGAGCTAGAAAATTACTTCCCAGAAGTTGTGAAGCAAATGGCTATAGCTTTTAGGCTTATTATTTATATATGATGGAAACTGTTACAGAGAACAAAATTAAAAGTTTATCAGTATATGTACTTGGCTTATATTTTCTGTAATAAGTTGCTTCTATATTTCATGCAATAAGAAGGAAAGCTGGAGACAGTACACAGACTGCACTATGTTAATACATTTCCCTCTTTGTTCTGGCATCTCTAGTGAAAATTACAATCTGTCGAACCCTAAAGACATATCTGAAGAGCTTGGCTTGATTAAATTTTTGTATCTATGTTGCCTGTGGTTTTTTTTTCCTCCACAGTTCTCAGGTCAGAGCTTCTTAGATACTTTTCATTTTATTCTTGACTTCAAGCTAAAGGGACTGCTGGGTATCCTAAATATAAACACAAACAGTATATATAAATATTTATTTACATACAAACATATAACTGGCTAGATGAACAAAAAAATCTGCTAATGCTACTGTATCAGCTTTACAGACAGGAATATTTTTCTATTGATTATTTCCGAATCAAGAAATGCAAGTTTGGCAATGCCAAAATATCTCACATACACACATTGATTTTGACAAATCTGTTGCTTTAGAAACCCTGAAAGTGTCAAAAATATTGAAATATTTAGATTTACTATTTTCTAAATAAAATGCTTGAACTAATTAAAATTTCTCTGGGTTTGTAAAGATTCTTACTGTATTTTATTAAATAAGCTGGCATAGTAAAAAAAAGCTTTCATACTCTATGCCAATGCTTCATTTTGGATCAAGAATGCAGTTAGATTGTGTGTTTCCCTTCCTGAATTTCAATTCACTATTTATAAAATTCATTAAGTTTTTTCTACTACATGGCTAGGTAAAAGGTACAAAAAACGGAGCTGATATAAAGATGATACAGCTCCATACTTTGAGAGCCAAACTTAACAAGCATTTGGATCCATACTTCGAATTCAGGCTAATGTATGAACAACAAAATACTAGAGCAATGTTTGCTGGAACAGTATTACCTGTATGCTCTGTTCAGAGATTTGTCATTGTCATACATAGTCACATGCAATTTACTACAATAATCTCACTAGAGTCAATAAATGAACCTGACCATAAAGAAAAGACAAATAAAAGCTTAAGTTGTATGACTGAAAAGCCAGATAGACCTAAAAAAACCTATTTCACTTCCCTCACGTTACAGCATCACAAACAGACATCCAAAAAAATCATGTGTCTTCGGTTCAAAATGGGCAAAAGGAAGAAAGAAAAAGGAAAAACGTTAGGCGATCCTGGATTAAGGAAGGCACGGTTACAACTCAGTCAACTGAAGAAGAACTGGACTTGGCCCCAGACTGAACAGCCCAGTGAGAAAGACATAAAATACAGTTCTTTCTTTTATGAACAGGCTTAAACTCCTCTGGCACACGCAACAAGCCATTTCAGCTCTCCGTATCTCATTTTTAAAATTGGATTTATCTAAGGAAAATAAAATACACTTAAACACTAAGATAAAAAGCTGCCCAAATACCTGAGGCTCTCCTGTTTGTATCATGGGAGACACTGTACAACACTCATGCCTTGCATGTTTCCAGGTACCAGAATACAGGTATTGCAACCGCGGCTGTTACAGAGACAGATGCCCACATCTTGCAAGGATACCCAATTTAGAGACACCTGGACTTCAAATGGGAGTGCGAACCCATGTCAGAAATATTCATAGCAGAAAATGTAGCACTTGTTTTATTGTCTGTCATCTTAGTTTTGGCTCCTGCCTCATAATGCTGCCAGTGAACCGCCTATAATCAGAAGAGATTAATTAAGATCACCTTGGAAGTACTAAGTGCAAGTACTGCCCTACCCTGCTGAGCTGTAAAGTCAAGACAAAGCTACCTAATTTACTCTTTTGGCGTAACTGTAAATTTTTTCTAATTATCTTTAGAAACCTAAGTTTTTCTTATTACCAGTTTTCACAACAGCCTTCTATTTTTCTGAATGCTCAAATTTTCACTGCAGTCACCTCTTTCCATTGACAAGGGCATAGTTTTTAAACACACCTCAATGGAAATATAGCACTCAAAAGTTGATTATAGTAACTGCTATGGAAAACTCTTCTCCAACATATTCTGCAGGCTCATCAGTCAAATCTGAGACTGGAGTAATAGCATGCTTAACCTTTCCTTTTCATTTTTTGCCATTCAGGCAATGTTGTATGCAGGATAATTCCTGGTGTCATTTCAATAGGGGCTGTCAGACTGGGAACCAGGCAGATTTCTGCCGATATGTACATGCTGATGCTGCCTTCTTTCTTCAAGATCCCTCTTGAAAAGTTGCTAAGAGTTGCTAATGAAGTTACTAAAGGCTCTCATTATGCATTGATATGCACGACAGCAAAATTGGTCTCATGACAACTCAATGTCACAGCACATGAACACGCCATAAATATTTCCAGTACACTGAATCAGAAAAAAGGATCTCATGAGAAATACATTTCCAAAGACAAGAGGAAGTAATTCTAAAGTAATCCCTATTTAAGTTTCAAAAATAAGTACAATATTATAAAAAGCCAGTGAAAAATGTAGCTACATCCATGACAAACATGAGCTCATACCCCTCCAACAGCAAAACGATCCTTATCATCTGCTAATAATCTGACAAGCTACATAACAAAAGCCAAACCGTTCATTTAGTTATGTGATGAATCCAATAACTTTTAGCTGAACTAAGATAAATCTGTGAGAAAAAGCTTTAAATGCGGCTTCAAAGATTTTTTAGTACATACATCCGCCAGTTATTTAGTTAAAATTTAAAAATTCCCTATTATTTTCTTGCCTGCTACTGGGTTATCCCTTTCTTTGTCTGTTTGTTTGTTTGTGGTTTTTGCACTTATTCTTTAATTCTAAACAGATATCTCATATTCATGGAAGAGCTTGTGGAAAGTGTCCCTACACCTTTTAAAACCTAAATTACAGTACTGTTATTCCACATGAGGCTTCACTGTCAGTGAGAAGGCAGGACTGCAAATATATGTTTTTAATCAATGCTGTAACATTTGCTTTTCCTTCCCAATCAATTGAACTTTGTTAGTGTTATGCCCTGCTCGGTGTTTTGATTTCTGTCCTGTATTTTTCACCAAGGATTGTGAACCAGTTATTTCAAAAAAATGAGCAACATTTCCCACTGGATACCAATAAAATGCACAGAGACATATTTTAATTGCCTATGAATATTCAAAACCTCATTATTGTTACTAGTTTATAATTATCGTATTCCCCTGACAAAAACATGCAGCACACAATAAAAAAGGCAATCCATTAAAAATGTTGACATTCATGTTCAATGGTTTTCCAAGTTTTTTTATTAACTAGTAGGCTATTTATCTTGGCTATTAAAATCATTTCTGGAAGGCACTTTGTTCCAAATTTAGTTCCTGTAAAAAGAGCTACAGTAGTCTGTATACTCATTAACAGTATTGTCTTGCATAGCATCCCTTAGGGATTATGCAATATCATAAAAACATGTACAACTGTATGAAAGTCCACTGTAAGGCACAGAGTTTTTCCCCTGAAGCCAAGATCCATCCCTTTAGAGTTCATTGTGCCACTGGAGTTCAGATTCTGCAGATCTGTCATAAAGTCTAAAATTATACGGTAAGAGAGAAAAATACTTTACTAATGAGGCTGTATTTCAGGTCTCCTTGTGCATCTGAGATGCAGAGGATATGACTGTC
Source organism: Pygoscelis adeliae (assembly GCF_000699105.1). Taxonomy (NCBI): domain Eukaryota; kingdom Metazoa; phylum Chordata; class Aves; order Sphenisciformes; family Spheniscidae; genus Pygoscelis; species Pygoscelis adeliae. The sequence continues at coordinate 33,517 of NW_008825210.1, forward strand.
AACACCGCTCTAAAACCTGAGCTTTAACCTAGGCTTTAACGCAGGGGCTTTAATTGTTGAAGTTGTCAGTGTGTTGGTCAAGGCCGGGGTTGCCACCTCTACCTGAAGCAGTTCATTCCTCCAGCCTTTACTCAGGCATGCTGCAGTTCACAGGCGGGTGTGGAGGAAACAACCGATCTTCTGTGGTAAACTTGGAAAATGAGAATCAACTCTCATATTTGAGAACTTCATCCGGGATGCATTGAATATCTTGCATCTTACACTGCAGCATGGCTAGCCAAGAAGCTTTTATAGTCTGTGTTTTTTTAGTTGCATTTACTTAGGTCAGGCAACTGAAGATGGAGCTGCTGAAAGCATGGAGCAGTACGGATATTTAACACAATTTGGAAAACTAATTAATGTTGCAAGCAATTCCCTGTGGTTGCTTCTAAACCCATGAAAGTTTCAAATACGCTATTGCAAGTGAAAACAAAGTTTTAAAACTTCAGAAGTTTGCTCTTTAAAGCAATTTGGTCTCCTAGGCTGGCAGTCATAAGGAAAATATACAGCACTTCTTAGCAGTTTGCAGGATGCAATGCGAGCTGCAGGTAGGTACCACATTTCTAAGGTAAAGATACAGAGCATTATTACTGTTCAGGGCATTGAGCAGAGATTTCACTGAAGCCTGATAATGATTTTACCTACAGTTCAGGAATTAGGATTTCTAGAAAAGGTTTACCTGGTTTCTTATGCACAGAAAGTGCAGAGAGACACATTTTCTAGTTGTCATCTCTGGAGAAGTGTGTCACAGCCCAGTTACCTGAACCATTTGGGCAGATATCTCATCTCAGAACACTCCTGTAAAGCATGAGCAATGACAGCAGCATGCTATCTCATCATCAAATCCATCCTACGCTCTTTTTACACTTTACCTTGACAAAGTCTTATCTATGCTGTAAGCCAAGAATACATTCATTCTTTCTTTTGTGGACTCTATTTGTGGTGTCTGTACAAACCGATTGCTTGGCATCACCTAAAGAGACAAGGAACATAAAGCATAAAAGGATAAAGCAAAAAATGCAGAATAAACTTAACAAAGTCAAATGCAGAGAAGGATGCACTTCCGTGTGGAAAGGACTAATGGTATTTCATTCTGATGCTGAGTTGGGTCATAATAAAGATTTGATTGACACAGCAGTTGATATGTGACCCATTTGCTTCTAAATTATTGTCAGCTGCAGCTATACACAAACACAAAGACCTCTCTTTCAGCCGATTCTCAAAAGCTATTACTTCTCTAAAAAAATCAACAGAGAGCATGAACACATCAATCACAGTATAAAGGCAGTCATCAAATCACCTGGAAGGATGACTTTCTCAGAGGTCTCAAATTTGTTGACTGACACTATGCCCAGTAGGCAACATGTATGTTAGCTAATTATAGCCTGGAACTACAATACAGAGGATTCACTGCTGCTTAAAAATATAACAGGGAAGCAACAGGTTTGTTGTAGTAGATGTTCAGTACAGCCTGCAGTGCAGCATGTTCTGGATTTATATTTCAACGTGATTATTACAAAACCCATATTTACCATTAAGTGCAATGGTGTTATCATACAGATACCTGTTAATGACAACCACTGAATACTGATATTGATCATGCAAAAATAACACAATACTCTCCGTAAAACAGAAACATGAACTCTGGGGACTCCCTACCCACCATGAGGGCTGCCGGGTGTTCTGTACTAGCTCCTTCACATCTCTGCAGGGATCACTGCCATGAAGTCACCACAGTCACTCCTGGAAATGCTACCTCAGACCCTATCTTCTTTTTCCAAAAGTGTCACCTCTGTCTTCCAGGATAGAGATATTACAGCACTTTCACTCAGAGATATGGGATGGAAGAAGGCAGAGCTGTGGCAAAACTTGAGCATTTTCAGAGAAGTGAACATTTACATGGTGTCCCATATTTTGGAAGACAGCCAGATTCCTACATGTCCTCAATTTTGAAGGGTATATTGAAAAAGCTTGAAACCATTAATGTCTGTACTAAAAACCTGTCCATTCTTTTTTAAAACTGATATATTCTTCTACATTAGCTATGTGTTGAGGTAAAAATCTTGATGCCCACACCCTTTTCACTGTCTCATCACTCGCCTTATTCTTAGATAACTATTTATAGAGATTCTTGTCTTGGAAAGAACATTCAGAGAAAACTGTGTTTTGTTTATGTTTTCCAGCAGAAAAACTTGGTTAAAAGGGAAAAAAAAATAATAAAAAAGATGGTGAAGAAAAATGTGATGGAAATATTTTACTTTACATATAAAACAACCCAGATGCCTTTACTGAAAACTTTAAATAGTTAAAAAAGAAACTTTCCATTGAAAATGTTTTGCATTAGTGTCCTGGTTTCGGCCTTTCAAAGGTTAACTTGTTAGAAAGAACTTTTCAGTTTAGGTTTTCAGAGAAGCTGAAGTCAGCATTTTGATTTACTCCAGGCTAGCAACAGTCCAGTACCCAGGGGAAGGAAGGAACTGAAGGCATTTTTTGCCCAATGAAAAACAAGGATATATCAAGCTCACTCTTTAACAGAAATCTACAAATATTCCTTAAGTTCTTATTGGAAAAGACATCCTTGGTTATGGAGTTGGTGTGTCCATATGTGTGTGATACAGAGAGAAGACAAGATGACTATTAGAAAAGCTGTAGGATAGAGATTAAATCAGTTTTTACATAGTGAATGAGTGGAGGAGCAACTGGTTGACTGTTCAGACTGGGAGTTACAGCTCTCTGTTGGGAGGTACAGACCAGTGTCTCTTCTTGTAGCTGGATTTTCAAAAGAGCTAAATACACTCAGCCTCTGCATTCTAAATACAAACACTTCTTTTGATGCTAAATGTGATAAGGGGTAAAAAAAACCCCAACCAAACAAACAAAAAAACCATACCCAAGAATAACAACAACAACCACCAAAAAAAACCAAAAGAAAAACAACTGGTCTTGGGGAAAAAATAACATCCAATTTGGAAATGCACCCTTTGTATAAGCCAGACATGTCTGTCTTTTCTCCTAATACCTCCACTTACTATATGCTGCTTCAAAAGTACATACCTTGGGAGTGAATTGTTGGGCAACATTATAAAAGATTTCCCTGGTTTCTGTAAAAGGATGTTCTGAATATGTATGAAACAAATAACTCTCGACTTTAGGGAGAGAAGAAGTCAAAACAAGTGGAACTCCCTAATGCTGTACTATAACAGCCACTTTCAAAGGCCGTCATTTCCCACATCATCTTATCTGAAATACTTGAAGAGTTTAGAATAATAAGCAACTCTGCTATGATACCACTGTGCAGCGATTGCTGTGAAACACAGGTTTTAATAGGAACCACTAACCTGAAGCCAGAGCTGTGAAAAGCCTTCTTTCCCACCTTGTGGTATATTTGCTTCCTAGGGATGGACAGCTTGGTGTGTCCTCCCTTCAGAGCCGTCCTGTTCACAGGTGAGCACCGTGAATAAGAAATAGGCAGAACAAGTCATCCCTCAACTACAGAGTCAGCACAAGACTGCAGCAGAAGTCGCTGATAGAGTCAGAAACTCCCCTACCTCACCTTTTTCCTGTGTAAAGAACACAGGGAAAGAAAATCAGTCTCAGTCCGAAGTAACTGAAAGACACTGTTTTAGTAAAAACTAGAATTACAACTCCCTCAACCCAGCTGTGTACATGTGGCTGCAACGCTCTTGCAGCTGGAGAGCTCACCCCTCCTGAGCTGCATCAGACTCCTGCAGCCGAACACCAGAGGAGCACGTCAGGTGCCAGAAGAGATGGACTCGATGACTGAGGAATGTGTAAAATAATGTGGAAAAATCTAAAAGAGCCTTTGGCACTGTACAAAGGCAGGTAAAACAGTCACTCAGCTACTAAAGTAGTCCAGAAGCTGTATTATTCTTGAACCACTCCAGAATGGTGAAGGCATGGTAATGCAGTAAAACATATTCTCAACCATACAATCCTGGTACCTCCATAATAAATGTATACACGCGCATGTGTATCTATGGGTATGTATACATGTGTACACATATACACACATTTCTACCCTGAGACCTACAGCTTGATGGGCATTTTTGAGAGCAATTTCTCTTGACATCAGGGGAAATATTGGTCATGTTTCATTTTTATCTAACAAATATTAATTCTGTGATAAAGATGTTATAAACCAGTAGTGGGCCAAAGCTGAAATGTCAATTTTTTCTGTGGCACTTAAGTAATTGCTAGGGACTAAAAATAAGAATACCAGTGTTTGAAGATGGGAGATCCCAGATAATTCTCACTAGCTTCCAAACTTATGGCTGAATAAAGTCATTGTTTCTGTGATTCAGTGTTCAATCAGCGTTTGAACACTTCCAGTATCAGAGGTAAAACTGGAATAAGAGATTAGATAATGGCTTAGACAGGTATACCCTTCGCTGGGTCAAAAACTGGCTGGATGGCCGGGCCCAGAGAGTTGTGGTAAATGGAGTTCAATCCAGTCGGCGGCCGGTCACGAGCGGTGTTCCCCAGGGCTCAGTTTTGGGGTCAGTTGTGTTCAATATCTTTATCAATGATCTGGATGAGGGGATTGAGTGCACCCTCAGTCAGTTTGCAGACGACACCAAGTTGGGCGGCAGTGTTGATCTGCTCGAGGGTAGGAAGGCTCTGCAGAGGGACCTGGACAGGCTGGATCGATGGGCCGAGGCCAACTGGATGAGATTCAACAAGGCCAAGTGCCGGGTCCTGCACTTCGGCCACAACAACCCCATGCAGCGCTACAGGCTTGGGGAAGAGTGGCTGGAAAGCTGCCTGGCGGAAA